>NC_086263.1:13228162-13563690 GCF_021018805.1 Prinia subflava | reverse complement strand
CTTTCCTTTTTTCTGTCTCCCCCTTTCATCTCTTTTCCCCTTCTGTTTTTTTTTTTCCTTTTTCTGCTTTTCCTTTTCCCTCTCTTTTCCCCTTTCCCTTCCTTCCATGCTCCATGTTTCCAGCCCCCCAGGCAGCTGCAGGTGTGTGGGTCCAGGTCAGCAAACAGCCCACCCCATCTTTCACATCCTCACTCCTCCTTGTTTTCCAGCATTGGTGGTTCAGGGGAATTTTTTTGGTGCTTTCAGCCCCTCTGCCTCAGGGAGGGGGTGCCACCTGCGAAGGGACCTTGTTGTCACAGTGTCCCCAGCACGATTTGGCTGCGGAGCTGCCGGAGCAAAGGCTTTGCCTTAATGAGCCGGTGCTGGTTTGCTCGTTAATGATGTGGAGCGGCGCCATGGCCAGACAATTCCCGAGTGTTGTCCCAGGCTCTAATAAGGGCACGGAGAGCCCTGGGATGCTGTGGGATGCCACCGGTGCGGGCACGGAGCGGGGCTGTGCCCGGGCACCCACCTGGGAGCATCCCCCACCCACAGCACTGTCTCCTCCTCCTCCCCTTCCTCCTCCCCCTCCCCAAGGGTCACAGAGGGCATTGTCCCCACCGTGTCCCCACGCCTGGTGAGGACACGGGCCGTGTGACACCTGCCTTCGCTTGTGCGACGGCGTTTGTTCGCTAATTGGCACAATCTGGCAGCCCACACCATTCTCCCAGTCATTAATTATTATTAATTATTTGTTATGCAGCTAGGGTTGAGGAGCACAGTGCTGAAGGCAGCACAAACACAAACAGTCCCCGGGCCCGGGCGTTTATGTAACGATGGGCGAGGGGGTGGCATGGAGGGCCTGGAGCCATCCAGGCTCCGTGTGCTGGCCCTGCCTGCGGTCCCCTGGGAGCTGGGGACACGCTGATGGCATCAATGGCAATCGGTGCTGCAGGCTGGTGCTGCAGGGACTGCAGGAGTGGCAGATGTGGGGAAAATGGCGCTTTTCAGGGTCCTGGGGGATGGAGGCGATGGGGTGACCCAAGGGTGGAGGGGGTGTGTTGGTGATGAGTTGATGTTGGTGGTGAATGGGTGAGAAGGTGCTGCTGGCAGAGGTGGAAAGGTGATCGCTGTGTTTTGTGGCTGCTGAGGATGCCCCCCCTGTCTCGCTCTTTTCCCTGTGGTCCATCCCTAGGATGGGAGAAGCTGGGATATTTCACCAAAGCTGTTTCAATAAGTGGCAGTTTCCTGTCTCCATCCCCCAGCTGGATGGTGGATGGGGATGGACCCACCCGTGCATCCCTCCCAGTCCACTGCCTGATGCTGATGGGGCATTATTTTGGTGTTCCCCACCTTCCCCTTCCCCTCCATTCGAGGGTCTCTGCTCCATCCATGGCACCCTTCCCTTTGCATGCCTCTGAATTCACCATCACCCCAATGCAGCCACCTATCACATCCCTGTGTCACAGAGCCATAGCACCAGTGGCACCGTGCACAGGGACACAGGCTGGCAGCAGCCTTGCTTGAGCAATGGGAAAGGGAACTGAGAAAAAAATGGAAATTAAAGAGAGGAAAGAATTAATAAGGATCCTGCCTCAACCACAATGGCTTTGTTTCAGGAGAGCTGATACCACACGCTGGCTAACGCTGCTCCTCAGAGGGTTTTGGGAAGCAGAGAGGTTTTGGCCAGGCTCAGGTGCAGATCTGGTGTGCTGTGAGTGTGGTCTTGGTCTCAAGCCACTGATAATCCCTGCTGCTGTCCCCAGCCAAGCGCTGCACCATGAGGCCACTGTTGACATAAAGCAGAACCCTGGCAGAGTGGAGATTTGGGGAAGAAATGTGTTCTCACTGGGCAGTGCCCGTCCTGCTGGGTGCTGCTGTGGAGCCATGCCCTGGGACATGGGATGTCCTGGAATCTGGAGGGCTGCTGGCTCCTGACTCTACCCCATAGTCTGTGTATAGTCCACCCTGACTGCCCTGAGCACAGAACAACCTGTGTGTTTCTGACAATTCCCTCTTCCAAACACCAGGCTCCATGTGGATCACCTGTACATCCGTGTATATCCCATATATCCCTCCCCAGCCCTGGTGTTATTTGATTTTTGCACTTCTTAGATCCCCCAGTCACCGCCCCATAAGGCTCCTTCCTGTATTTCCTCCATCTCGGGGTTCTTGCCCTTTAGGGGAACATTTCTTTAGAGGTATTCCCAGCAGGGATGGGAGGGGAGCAGCACTTTGCACAAGCTGTGCTCAGAGCTGCAGCCACGTCCCCACAAAGCTCTCCCGTTACTCCCGTGCCTGATGTCCATGGGGAGCTCAGCCTCTTTTCTTCCTTCTGCGCTGCAGGAATCAGCTCTGGCTGCTGCTGGGGTTATCTCCGTGCTCCAGCTTGCAGCACGCTCTGCTGGCTCCCCATCCCTCCGAGGGCCGGGGCTCGACCCCGGCCGGGCAGCGCACGCTCCCGCAGCAGAGCACCGCGCCTTTATCCTCCCTTCACCAATAATAACCTCGCAGATAAAATCAGGAGAGAAACTGTGGACTTGTGGAAGTTCCCTGCCTGCTGCCCAGGCACTGGTGCGTGCTCTGTGCCCCATCCTGATCCCCAGCCTGAGCCGGGGCTGCGGGGAGGGCTGGAGCCAGATGCCTGTTTCTAATAAAGCTCGGCTCCCGCCGTGAGCCGCGCTCAGCCTCGCCCGCTCCAGATGAGAACGGTGGGGAAGCCGCCGCCGGACGGACCTCGAGGTACACGTGAACAGCAGCTGAAGGTGAAAGCTTCTTGTGTCTGTGCACTGATTTGTGGCATAAGGATGCTCTGAGGAGCATCTTGCCTCAGGCTGTCCCCCGTGGGGGTCCGGGGGGCTGCGGAGGCCGGGGCGCTGCGTGGAGCGCAGCAGGAAGGAAGCGCTCGGCGAGGACACAGCCAGCACTGCGTGCACGTCCTTACATGTGTGCTATTTTCAGCTTGACGGGGAGCAGGCCAAGTTCTCCAACAGATTGAGTTGGGAGCTGAAATCCTCCTCTCCTCCTTCCCACTGCCCAGCACCCACTGCCTGCAGGCACGGCGGGTCCGAGGGTGCCCCGGGCACCTCGCTCTGCTCGGCGCAGTCCGGACTCCCATCCGGAGCTGGACACACCCCGCTCTCTGAACACACCTCCATCCCAGTGGTGCCGCTGCCCCACCTCATACCAAGGCCACAGGGTGTGCCCCTGCTCCGGGGCCAGCGGCTGCAGCTTCTCCCTTCCCCACTTTGGGCTGGTCCAGACACTGCCACCAGCACCCTCTCAAACCCAACCCCATCCCATCAGGGATCTTCAGCATCACCTGCCTTTGGTTTCACTCACTCACATTCCCACCTGCTCCATCCTTGTTTTTTTTTCCCCAAGCAGGAAATATCTCTCCCCACCTCCTTCCTCCTCTTCCCAAATTCTCCCTTCCTCGCCCCAATCATTGTGACCCCTCCAGAAGTGCACCCATGTTCTCATCCCGTTTGAAATGCAAGGAAGAAACACATGTGCAACTTGCTGTCTCGGCACCCTGTAATCATTTTGTCAGCCAAAAAGCATTTTTGTCAAACCCCCACCGGCAAACCGGGAGGGGATGGACTGGGGAGAGGCATCTGACACCACTCCCTGCTTTTTCCCCCCTTTTCCCATCCGGGGTTTTTCTTTATGGGTGGGACAAGCGTTGAGTTTTTCTCTCCTCTCCCTCTCCACGTGTTTCAGCTTCTGTCCAGAGAGAGCGAAAGGAATAAAGGAAATGTTGCAGGAGAGCAGCAAGGCTGGAGAAAATGTATTGCCAGAGGCTGGATCAGCTCAACAAAGTGCAATTACACAATGGGAGGAGAAAGCTGTTTGGCCAGAGAGGGGTTTCCAACCAGGACTAATGGAGCCTCAGGCTTGGTCACCTGGGATGGCCCCAAAGTGTCCCTGGCCCCTTTCAGGTGCTGGAGGGGCATTAAATGGCTCCTTCTGTCCAGCATGCGAGGTGCTTTGAGTGGTTTTACAGCGGGAGGTCAATGGCATTGGTTTGCTCCATCCTGAAAGCAACAGAGTGACAGCCGGCTGCCTGGCACAATCCTGGGAGCCCAAACCTTTCTCCAGGGCCAAGCCACTAAAGGAGACAGGGTTGTCCTCGATGTCAGCTCTTCCACTACAGCTTCAGCAGAGGTGTCCCTTTCTGAGCCCCTTTAGCCTCTCTGATGAGTGTCTGGGGTCACAGCAGCAGCTGACAGCAGCCCTTTGCTCCAGGAAAAGGGTGGAGGCAGTTGGAGTCAGCATTTTGTATGGCCTTGAGGACAGGTGGGGCTTCCCAGGGACAGGCAGACGGTGTGGGGGGGACAGGCTCTGCTCCAAGGATGGGGACCTCTGATTTGGGTTCTGCAGCCTGGGAATGTGGCTCTCCCTTCCCTGCTTTTCTTTCAGCTGGCACTTCCCCGAGCACTGGGGTGAGCTGCCTTTGCCAGCCTGTGTCACATGAGCACCACGGGGAGTTTGCACAGAGCCGATCCCTTCTCCCTAACCTTTCCACTAATGAGGAAGCAAATTCCTGGGATGGCTGCAGCGCTGGAAGGTCGGAGCCATCACAGCCTGACAGCCCCATGGCTCTGCCCATGGCCCCATCCTCCTTTCCTACATCCCTAGTGCTTTGGGGTGTAAAGAGGAGCTGGGAAAGGGATGCTCCAAGGAAATCTCATGTCCAGGGTGGCACCATGGACTGGAAAAATGATGCACCACAGAGCAGAGCACTCATCGAGCCCTGCCTAATGAACAGGCGGTCGTTAACTCTGCACGAAGTGTTTGCAGGTCTCCAACACAGGAAAAAAAACCAAAAAAAAAAAAAAATCCCCAGAACCCACTTGCAAATTCTGCTCATCTAATTAGGGTGCCAGGAGAGGCTCATCCATCCTTATGTGTCCAGTGTGTCCTCAAACACGCACGTGAAATCCGGGCCATCAAACACTCGGAGCCGGCGTCGCAGCAAGACGCTCCCGTCCGGAGACAGGTCTTTAAATCATCCCCGAGCTCTGGGGAAACTGCAGACAGCTCGAGAGCGGAAAATGAAAAGGCAAAACGTTGCTCCTGGAGCTCCTGCCCTGAATTATTTGCTCAGCTTTAATAATAAGTTACGCACAAGCCAAACTGAAGCTGCTCAGGTGGTTTTATGGGGGAAACCAGTGCGGTGCATGCTGCGGAGCAGTGCCTGGTCCCTTGGTCCTCCAGCACCTTTGGGAAATGATGTGCTCTGGGAAGAGGGGCTGAGGGGCTGGGAAAAGAGGGAAAAGAATCCCTCTTTAATGGGCTTTTGTGCAGTATGTAGGTGTGGGAGCTGGGATTGAAGCTTTTCATTGATTGTCCTGGAGCTGGAGGGGACAGCGGTGGTGGGGATTGATGTTGCTCTGTCTCCTCTTTGCTGGCCCTGTTGCTCCCATGGGTGAATAACAGGCAGGCACCAGCAGGGAAAACTCTGGGCTGCTTCCCTGCCTTATTCTAGGCTAGTTTGACTAAATCTGGCTCGTTTAGGATGAATCACTCCAGCACTGCTGGTTGTGACCTGCTGGCCACTGTGCTTGCTGAGCTTCTGCAATTCCTCTTTTATTGGTGAAAATGAGAAGTTGCTTTTTCTGCCCTTTTCTCTGGGATCACAGATTGCAAATAATGATTGCCTTAAACACAGGCTATTTCCCAGCTTGCTGGGGATGGGATTGCTGGGTGTTCAGTGCCGGTGGCACCAGGAGCCAGGCCAGCTCTGTGTTAACACGGTCCAACAAGCATCTTAATTTAACTTTCTGTAATTTAACTCTCCTTAATTTATCTCTCGCCTTTCTCAATTTTATCTTTTCTAATGGAGCAGAGTGGATGAGGTCTTGCCATGAGCCATGTGTTGCATCCTGCACACAGGGCTCTGGCTTGGTTTCCATGTGTTTCTCATGGAAAGGCGGTGTCTGGGCTGGATCCTGCTCTGTTGAGCTGCAGTGTATCCCATTTTCTCTTGTGCCTGGTTCTGTGGGATCACATGGAGCGCAAGGAGCTGTTCACAATGAGTGCCTGTAGCTGAACACTTCTCCCTGTATTTATTGGTTTCTGTTTGCTGCTTTTTCTCCTGTTTCCCATCCAAGGATTATTTATAGCCAGGCCAACTCTGCTGCCATCCTCCTCTCCCTCCAACGTCCCCAGGTGTTGCCTTGAGGAGGCAGGTAGCTTGTTCCCACTGAAGGATGCTGTCAAGGCTTAGCCCAAGGGCACAGGTATAAAACTTCCAGCAGGAACAATGTGCTGCAGGAATTGTGCTGAACCAGCCAAACTGGGTGGTTTCAAGGGATCAACCAGGACTGCGCTGAGATGATCTCACCCGCCTGCTTCCCAGCCTGATCCCATTGCTTGTGTAACTCAAGCATATTTTGTAAGGAAAATCTAACCTGATGATCCTTCTCCCTCTGGACTAAACCAGGACCTGATTTTGGTGTTCCTGGCAATAGCAAAATATAATTTTTTCCCCCCACAGCTTCTTGTCTTTGTGGCTCCCATAGGAGCCCTGAGGATCCTGCTGATGCTGAGGCACGTCCCTGGGACGGCAGCAGGTCTGGGCACATGGTTAAAGGTGTGGATGAGGCACTTGGGGACATGGGTGTGCTGGGTTAACTGTTGGACTGGGTGATCTTGCAGACCTTTTCCAACCCTAATGATTCTGTGTGGTGCAGAAAGGCAGGGAGGTCTCCAGGAACCCAGAGAGTGGCTCCCCATCTGCCTTGTCTCTGTCAGGACTAGCAACCTTTCCCCTAAATGGAAAATGTGCTTTTGGGGTAAAAATCCCCAACAAAACACATGAAAAAATATCAGTAGCTGTGATGCCATCTGTGTCTGCAGTGTGGCACAGCGGGGACAAGCTGTGCCCAGGCTGCTGAGCACCTATGCCAGGGAGCTGAAAGAGGTGGCACGAGCCTTCCTCCTCATTTTCTCCCCCAGGGAGAGGAATGTCCTGTTTCTCTTGGGAACAACATATCTCCTTGGCATCTCTCTCTTTAGAAGCTTTGATTTCTTTTCCAACTGTGGCTCTCTAGCCTCAACAGCATGTCTTGGATATTTTTTTTCTCCCACCGGTCCCCCTCCTGTTGATCCCAGGGGAAGGCTGGTTGGAAACCTCTCCAGCAGCCCTGGCCAGAGGCAATGCAGGGCTGGGGGCAGCAAGTTGCCAGTTCATTTGTTTTCCTCGATGGGGTTTTAAAAAAAAAAAGTGATGGGCTGATGAGTTTGGAGTCTCAGGGGGGCAATTTCCCTGGCAGCATCCAAGTTGTGTCACCTCTCTGCTTGGCTCTGTGACGACAGTGTTGATTTGAATTCTTCCAACTTAAGACTGATTTAAATGATGGTGAAGTTGGGGGGTGGCGTGTGGGAGTAGAGCACTGAGCGCTATTCTTTTTCGGTTGTCATATGCCTCCATAAAGACTTCTGCCTTGGGGATTTGCATAGATCCGTGGTCCAGATTGTGCTGCAAAACCCACCGGTGGTCCTCAAAGCTATGGCAACGCTTCTGTGCCGGCTCCCGAGGCAGATGAAGCCGGGAAGTTTAGGTGTGTTTGCAAGTCTTGTGCCATGATTGTTCCTTTTTGGGTTTTGGGGAATGCAGACAGGGCTTGGAGTGCAGCTGGGAGACCCCACTCCCCTCCTGACCGACAGCCTTCCCCCTCTTCTGCAGCCCCATCCCCTGGGGAATGACTGGCTGCATCTATTCTATTCTATTCTATTCTATTCTATTCTATTCTATTCTATTCTATTCTATTCTATTCTATTCTATTCTATTCTATTCTATTCTATTCTATTCTATTCTATTCTATTCTATTCTATTCTATTCTATTCTATTCTATTCTATTCTATTCTATTCTCCTCAGCACATTCTGCTTTGCTGAGCACTCCCAGCCTCAAACTCCAAACCACTCTAATTTGATGGCAAGATGGTGAGGTCAGGAAAAAAAAACCAACCCAACATTCTCAATGTTTTTGTGAAAAATAGGTGTTTGGGTAATGACCTCATGGGGAGGGAGGCTGCAGAGTGAGCCAGTCTCCTACCAGTGAAACCGCAGGAGGCGAACGAGTGGGATTGTGCAAATGTCCCAGCCACAGGGAAGGCTTAATTCGGTGGTTGTAATAGCTGAGGACACGCACATCTGTAGGGAAGCAGGCTCCCTTCCTCGCGCTGCTCCCAGAAGGGCTTGTTTGTTTAATTTTATCTCGCCGAGAAAATTATAAAAGGAAAAAAAAAAAAAAAAAAAAAAAAAAGACAACCACCACTCTGTGGTTTTTACTCAGCTGCAGCACAAAACCACCCCAGCGGAGCCTGGAGAGCGCCGGGAGCGAAGCCCTCGCCTGAGCCCAGGTATTTCCGTGGGGAAGAGGGACAGCCAGGGGCCGTGCGACGGCGGCAGCCCCCGCGCTGTGCCAGGACCCCGCTGCCTGCTGGCACAGGGCCAGGCAGGATGGAGCCGGCTGTAGGAGTCGTCAGAGCTGGAGAAATCCCCACATCGCACTCGCTGCTCTGCTCTCCCACCTCCACCCCGTGCTGATAAACCCCTCTGCCCCGGGGGGCGCACCCTGGAAAGAGGGAGGTGTTTGCCCTCTGAGAGGCTGGAGGAGGATGGGGGTCTCTGGGGCCCCCAGCACAGCAGCCTGGCTTGCCCAGGCGCCACCAATGCACCGTCTGGCCGAGCAGAGTGGGCAAGGTTGGATTTTGGGGCAGAAAGTCGAGATCTTTGCGGTGGTTGGTGCTTTGCAAGCTGCCATGTAAACCCCGCCACAGAGATGGCTGGTGCGGCTGGATAACGTGGGAGCGCCTGTGCTCTGGTTTCAGCTCATTTTCCTCGCTGTCATTAGTTTAAATTTCCGAGGGAGCCTGGGCTTGGCATCAGACGCTGACATCCTTTAATTTAACAAATGTAAAAACGGGCCCGTTTCCAAGTGGAGTGATTAGGAACGTCCCGCTCGGTCCCGCAGCCGCGGTGCCGGGCGCTGGCCCGGCCGTCGCCCCGCGCTGTCACCGCCACCCCCGCTCCCCCCGCCGGCGGGGCTGCGGCTGAGACCTCCCACACTCGTCACACGGGTGTGACAGTGACATCCCATCGCCACCATCCCTGCCCGCTGCTCAGCGCCGCCGGCAGCCGCCGATGGGCCCGGCTGGCAAGGAGCAACAGGGGGCTGGAGGCAGGAGCGCAGATACCGAGGGGAGGGATGGGGCCGTGCCCCCTGTGCCACCCCCAGAGCACCCACTGAGCTCCCGTCCCCCCTGCACCCTGGCAAAGGCCTTCTCCGCCTCTGGGTGTGCGTAGGATGGCGCGTGTCCCCCCTAAGCTGCTTAATGAGGGTTAAGAAGCTAACGGGCTTATTTCCAGCGATGATTTCCACAGCTCTGCAGGTGTCCCTGGAAACGGAGTGGCCCCGCTCCCACCCAGAGCATCCTGCTGGCATTCCCACCCGCCAGCCTGTGCTGCCGTGAGCTTGTCAGTGCTCAGCCAGCTGCCTGATTCGAATCAGTGGCTGCTCTCAGGGTGTTTTAACACCCTGTTACAAAGATCCAGGCTGTGGCTTGGGTGGGGAAGGGGAGTAGGGGGGTGGCATCCCTATGGATACATCCCCCACCGCCCTGGTCCCTCTGGCTCTGCCTCCAGAGCATCTCTGCAGCATCCCTGGGCGGTCGCCTGGAGACGGCCGCTGCGGGTTGCCACAGCGACGGAGCCTTCGCTCAGCATCCCTCCAACTCCACAGCCTCGGCCGAAGTTGGGCGAGAGGAAAAACATCCCAGGGAAGGGACTCCGTCCTCCCCTGGGGTGGCAAGCACGGGGCTGGGGAAACTGAGGCACAGCTGGTGGAGCTGGAGGCAGCTGTAAGGTGATGGAGAAGGGTTTGGAAGTTCCTGTGGGGTGTAATGAGAGGTGAAAATGGGGCTGGTGGAGGGCAGGAGGTGCCTGCAGTCTCTGGGGTGGGGGTCAGCACTGTGGGGGGCAGGTGCTGGTGCAGCAGCTCCACACGAGTCCTCCCAGCAGCAGCCATCGATTGTCACCATGGCAATGCCAGCTCAGGTTGTGCTCAGGTTGTCATCTGTTGTGAGGATGGCTTGGAGGGGTGTGCACACCCTGGAGGGATCATCCACCCAGAATCTAGACAAAAACTGGGGGACCCCTACATAGGATGAGGAGACTGGCCACAAAACCATCAGGGTCCCTTAGGGATAGGGTGACACGGTGGCACAGGCTGGTGCCTGGCCCTGGGGCCTCTCTGCAGTGAGGGAGAGGAGGGTGAAGTCCTTTGGGGTGACTGTGGCAGAGGTGGCCTCCACCAACCCCACCACGGAGGGCTCCCCACCATCCCAAGCCTATAATTAAAGACGATGTCCATGGAGGGCGAGGAGAGGTTACGTAACTTCGGCATTTGGAAAATTCTTTCTGCTCCCTTATCGGCTTTATAAATATCTCGACCTGGGGCCAGGCCAGGCACGGGGGAAGGCGATGACAAGGGCTGCTGCCAGTCCCCACGCTCAGGCTCCTCCAGCCCCTGTGCCTCAGTTTCCCCATCTCTACGGACAAGAGCATCCCTGCTTCTCCCACTGCTGTGCTGAGGGGAGGGCTCCTTGCTGCATGTGGGAGTAGTGAGTGTTTTTCCCCTACAACAGAAAAAGAGAGGGATTTTTATTCCTCTCCTGGAATAGGCTTGAGGGTGGTTTTGGGTCACAGACCTCCTTAAATGGCAAGACCAAAGAACCAAGGTCCTGCCTGCAGCACTTACTGCCTTGCCCTAATCTGGTATCGCATCCCCCAGGTTTGAATTTGTTGCGTCCTTCTTGCTGGTCTTTGATGCCCTAAAAGTCCCTGGGTAGGGGCCGTGCACTGCCTTAGCCACTGTGTTTTCCCTGCAGGATGCTGGGGGTGGGTGCCTGCCCTGTTCCCCCTGCACCATCCCAGCCCTCTTGACCCCTGCCACGGCACAGCCGAGCCGGGGGACGGTGGGATGCTGCTGCACCGCTGGTGAGCCCTGCAGGAGGTGCAGGCTTTGAGGGGGGCTGGAGCAGGTCCCCTGCTCACGTGCACTTGCATTTACGCCGCCTGCAGAGTTGTGTGCCTGCGGGGATGTCGGAGGGCGGCCGGGGCCGTGTCGATAGGAGCACGCATGGCACACACGGCCAAGGGCGCCCGGGCCGGCGTTGTGTAACTCTCCGTGAGACTCTTCACCAGGGGCATGTCACCGTGTCCCAATGCCACCACACTCGTCATCCTCCCCAGTGCCACCAGACTCGGCCCCTGCCCCAGCCATGGGGTCGTTTTGCTCTGTGCCCTCATGGCCGCCCAGCCACGCCAGGATGCTGCGTGGTGTCTGTGTTTATCGCTCAAGGGATGCTGGTGGGCAGGACCAGGACTCCAGGGGTTCTGCAGGCTGTCGTGGGTGGCAGCAGTATGACACCACCTTTGCCTCCCCAAATCCCCCTGTGACAGCATTTTGGGTTTGCCTGCTGGTGCCCTTCTCCTTGTCAGCTCGTGTGTGCACACACAGCAGTGCCCGGGCTTTGCACTCGCCTTGTTCATTGTAGGGTTGCCCAAGGACACACGTGGGGGTTGTAATTTAAGGGCTGGCCAAAAATAAATAGGGATCCCTTCACTGCTGTTGTGATCTGCAGTGTGTGCCTGAGCGAGCCACCCACCAGTGACCTGCTCTGTGCAAAGGAGCAGAGGGGGAACACAGGCAGAGGTGTACCAGACCTTGATGGTTTAAAAAGGAGCTTTTAAATGCCTGAAATTCCCAGATCTTTGCCACAGACAGAGTCTGTGTCTGCTGAGCCCCTTAACAACAAAACCTGAGGCTGGGGCACAGAAATAGCAAGTCATTTTAAGGACCTTGGTGTCTGTCTGGTTTCTTCATGGCCGCCTCAATTTGAACAGGGATTTCCAAGCAAGGTGGGTGGCCTGGGAGGAGCAATGGGTGCCCTCCTGGTGGCAATGGGTGACAATGGGTGTCCTAGGATGTGGCAGTGCAGTGTCCCACAGCACCTCACCCCTAGGCTGTGGGCTACCAACATCAGTGGATGCTGACGTCGGGCAGAGATTTGACTTCTTGCTGCCAGGGCCAGGCTGAGAGGCCACCCATGTCTGGTCCCCGTGGGCAGGGAATGAGGGAGGATTAATTGAGTCTCTGATCTCTGACGGCGAGAGGGGACGAGAGCAGTGACCCCCCCAGCGTTATGCAACGCCTGTGCTAAATCTTCGTACTGCAGATAAAGACGGTCCCCAAAATACCCTGCCCTGCCTTTGCTGCCCTTCAGCTACTTGGGTTTGGGGTCATGCCTGAAGTTTGGGGTTGTTCAGCTCTCCAGTGACAGCAAAGAAGGATAGAAAGGGCAGAAACATTGGGGGAGAAACCTGTTACCCCCTGTGAAGGAGATTTCATCCAAACAGGCTCTGCTTGAGGAAAGAGAGCTTTAAAGGGAGCCCTCAGAGGATTTCGAGGACACTGAAACTCATGAACTGGTGTGGGCAGAGCCATGAGCTGGAGGAAAACAAATAGCAGCAAAAACAGTGCAAGGGCCTTTTTTGTCTTGAAGATGCTGGACAGCATCATGAGTGTGCAAAGGGAGTTGGACACCCCCAGCAGAAAGGGAGGGGGATTTTTCTTCCTCTCCTGAGAAGATGGGGTTTGTGTCATGGCCATCATTAAACAGCAAGGACAAAGTGGTCTTGCCTTGGAACACCGCCTGCCTGGCACCACTGTCTGATCCATCAGTTTCAGTTTGGAATGTGTCTCATCCTTCTGGCTGGTCCTTCACTTCCCAAAAATCTCTGAAATCTCCTCTGAGCTGCCTCTACTCCAACGCTCCTGGTACCACTAAGGCACTTTGAGCTCCCCACCGTTGTCACACCGCGGTTCCCCTTCCTGCCCCTTGGAAATGCTGAAGGTGCGCATCCCCGTGGCTGGCGGTGGCTCCCCGGGGCTGCTGCCGAGGTGCCAGCTCCTGTACATGTAGGGAAGAAGCGCGGCTGTAATCTGAGCCCCGGAGCAATTAGGCAGGACCTCGGCAAAGTCCCCGCCGCCCTCCCGCTCCCGCGGCCGCCGGCACCGGGCTCAGCATCCGCGGCTCTCGCTGCGAGCGCGGGGTAAGTAGAGCCAGGAGGGCGGCTCTGCCCGGGCTTGGCGTGTCCTTCCTCGCCGTTTCCTTCCTCCCGGGGTTAACAGTCACGTTTAGGGCTCTGCTCACACCTCCACCCACGGCAGTGCCAAAGAGCACTGGCAGCACAGCACTGCAGGGGTGGGAATGACAGCTTTACCCCGGCCTTGGAGCCAGGAAAACTGCCTGGGATAGCGGGACACGGGCTGTACTTCTCACCGAGGGCTGAGCAAGTGTTAATGTTTTGATGGAGCAGGAATGAGAGTGGGTTTAAGGTCCGAGAAAGGTGCTGATGAGCAGGTGATGGCTCAGCCTTGCTCACATCCCAACTCTCCTGGCTGGAAGGGATGTGTGTACCTGAGCTGGTCCTCGTGGTCATCCTGCTCCTTTCCGTGCAGACTCCCAGCTGGAATGTCACCGTGGGGAGATGCCATTGCTGTCCCCACAGCTGCTGGCTGTGGCTGGCAGCTCCATTGCTCCCAACCTGCTGCCTGTTGTGCCTTCAGGACAAACATTTCCTGGGCGCGGGCTCTGCCCACACGCGGGATTTCCCTGGAGTGGGAGGCTCCTGGAGTGGGGGGGTTGTGTTAGGTGAGAACAATGAAAACCTGCCTTGGGAGTAATGGGATTTGGGAAAGAGGCCTCAATTGGAATGGGGCAAATGGGGGGTACAGGATTAGTCCTGCTGAACGAGGATGGATGGATCCAGATCTGTCATCTCCTGCCTCTGACCCTGAGGTGTGAGAAATAATCCATGCCTGTGATATCCCAGGGATGCTTCCAATCACTGGAGTTACCTTCAGGATAGGAAGCCCTCAGCACTGTGGCCCTTAGCTCATTTCCATCTGGTTGGTGATAAAATCCACTTGGAGACATTTGCCCTTTCTGCCTCGCTTTTCCCCGTTCTTCCCACGGTGTATTTTAGCAGCTGGATGCTCCTGCCTTGGCCAGGGCCAGGGCTGGGGCAGGGGTGTTGCTTCTCCCCTGAGCCTCTTGGCATGTGAGGGATGGGAACCTGCCATTCCCAACGGGAATCTGTGTCCCTGCAGAGGCCCCAGTTGTGGCAGACAGGAGCATGGCCTCTGATTCCAGCTCTGCCATTGTCTGCCTCAGCCCCATTGCTGGGGGGTTTGGGGCTGGAGCTGCAGCCCAGCATGTACCTGGATTTGGGAACACGCAGCAGGGACCAGGGCCATGTGATGGAGACACCCCAAGGTCACCAACCCACCCAAGCACATCCTCTGGCCCACACGATCCAGGGGTGGATTCTTTCAGGAGGGAGATGCCCACCACAGCCTGGGCAGGGAATGTGACTTGCTTGGGGACTTGTACAACCCACTGGCACCTTGGGCACAGCTGGGCTAGGTGGTATCTCAGTTCTGAGCCCTGGACACCTCTCAGCCATTAGTTCCACCCGTGGGGGGCTCCTCTTCACCCTCCAAAGACCCTGTAGATCCAGTATCAGCCATCTCCATCACCAGAGTCCCAGCTCCTGAGCCTCCTGGGGCACTGTTACCATGGCAGGGCACAGGGACAAGGAACGGGGCATTGCTGCTGCAGAACTTTAATTTGCAGTGCCCTGGGACTGCTGGGAGCAGATCTCTGACGTCCTGTGGGTCAAATCCTGCTGGGTGCAGGGCCTGGAGCATCAGCAGGCTGGGAAACCTCCCCTCCCCCTCACTAAATCCCTTCCCCGGCGCAGGACAGTAGGTTACGGGACTCGACCAGAGGTTGGATTTAAGGAGATTACAATTCCTCCCCCAGGATAATCTAGAAATTCAATTAAAACTCTCTGTCTCCTGCCCGGGCTGCAGCAGGGCCCCGGGGCACCCTGTGCCCTGCAGCCATGCCCGGGGAGCGCCGGGGTGACCCCGGGCACACACCAGGTAAGGGCTGACCCCTCCTCCGGGATCCGGCCGGACCCCCTCCCTCCCTGGGGAGCAGCTGGGGCTCTGCCCCTTCCCAGGGATTTTCTGGGATATTAACACCCATCCTCTGAGCCAGGGCAGCTGGGGGGGCTGTGGGGGTCTGCAGGGGGCTGTGGGGAGGGGTAAGGGGGTACCCCAGAGGTTTGGGTGGGGGTCATGTGGACAGGGCAGTCTGGCTGCGTCTCCCGGGGTTTTGGGGCATTCTTTGACAGCCCCTGGTGCAGGTGGTCCCTGCCAAGGCCTGCAACCCCCTTACCCTCATCCTTCCCCCCAGCTGAGTCCGTCTGTCCGTCTGTATGGATGTGAGGGGATGGGAAAACAGCCTGTGTTCTCCAGGAGAATGAGATGGGATTCCAAGACCTGGGGGGCTGGCAGGGCTGGCTGTGGGTTGGGGTGACTGTGGATGTTGTGGCATTCCCAGATCCCTCTGACACCGTCCTGCAGCTGGGAGCACTGGGAGGCAGAGGGGTGGATGTGCAGCCCCGGGGTCCTGTCCCTGCAGGTGTGGGTGGAACAGGCACAGAGGCAGCTGGACTGGGATGCTCATCACGGAATTTGGGACCAACAAATGCTCAGTGCAGCCTCTGAAAGGCTCTTTCCCGGGATCTCTCTGATCCAGGGCACATTTAGCAGGAGTTTCAGGGTGCTTAAGCACAAGCCCATCACCCCACAGAGGCCACCTGACCCCAGTGGTGACGAAAGCTGCACGTGGCCTTGTTTTCTCCTCCTGTACCCGTGGCGTCCACACGTGGCTTTGGGGACAGGGATGAGCCAGCATCTCTCTGGGCACCCTGTCACCTCCAGTCTTGCCACCAAGAGCCTTCTTTGCCCCTTGTGCCTCAGTTTCCCTTCTGCATGTGCCACCAAGGCCTGCAGACAGTGATTTCTTGACTGCTTGTTGGAAATGGGGAGTATGTGGGGGTCCTGGGGAGGGCTGTGTGCCCGTGGCTGTTTTCTTCCCGTGTCCCTGCCAAAACGGAGCAGTTTTTTCTCATTAGGGATGCACTGTGGTGGGAACCTCTTTCCTGTCCTCCCTGGCAGTGGAGGGGAAACAGGGGGCCATTTATTCTCATTTATTCTTTATATGTCCTGACCTGGCCTGCCTTGTGCTGACCCTGAATTTTTTGTCAGTGCTCAAAGACAGGGCATTGTAAGAGCGAGTTATTCAAGCATTGCTGCTTCCCAGGCATGGCTCGGGGAGCCTCCAGCCCCCGAGCTGCCTGCCCTCGGTTTGTGGGTGCCCGGTGAGGGGTGGCTTTGTCAGGACGGGATGAGCAGGAGGATATTCGGGCTCCCTCGGCCGTGCCGCACACAGCGCTCCCTCCTCGGCGCTGACATTGCTGTCCTGCTGCTGGGGCATGAAGGGCATCGCCGCGGGAGATAGCAGCGTTATCTCCCGCCGCAGGGCAGCGTTATCTCCGGCGCAGGGCAGGCAGCAGCCCCGAGTGTGACCTGCTCACGGCCGGTCACCTCTCCCTCAAACCCATCATCCCCAAACTCAGCTCCGCCGATCCCCACCCGAGCACGGCCCGCTTGTGCCACGCTTCCATGAGAAAATCCACGCTGGGAAGGTGCAAGAGGGGGCTGGCAGCCGAACCCCTCCAGAGGTGCGGGGAAAGGTGTGATGATAAATCGCATTGACACATTCAGCCGGCTCTAACTAACGACTTCCCCGGCGCTCAACACATTTTCCCAGCCTGCTGGCTGCGCCGAATATTGTTGTAACATTTAACATCCCCTTTTGAGAAGAAAAAATAAAATAAATAAAATTAACTGTGCAGTTGGCAGATTGCTGGAGGCGCTCGGGCTCTCGGCGGGGACCCGCTCCGCGGTGGGAGCTGGGTTGCTGCAGTTCCGTGGCAGGAGTTGTCGCCTCTCTTGTCAGCTCATTAAGCTGGGGCAGTCCACGGCGGCGTCGCTGCCTTGGGAGCCGCGGGGAGCCGAGGGCCGCTCGTTCCCGAAACTCGTATTAAGGGCGTGTTTTGTTTCCTGCATGTTAACGCTGCCAGCTCTGGCGGGACGCGTGGCACGAACGGCGGGGGACGGTGCCGGTCCTGCCCCACACCCAGCGTGGGTTTGGGCTGGGAACGGGATTAAGGGCAGCGATCGTCAGGGGGAGTTTTGATTTTGTTCCTGTGGGGGAAAATTGTGATAGGCAGGTTTGTGGAACTGCTGGGAAGCGGGCAGGAAGGGGGATGCACCTCCAGGAACTCCCTGGGGCAGTTCTGGCTGTGCGGAGATGCCAGGGTGATGCCTGAGGGTGCACTCCGGAGCCAAGGAGATGTAGGGTGACCACGGGGATGCTGTCCCCAGCTGGTTCCCTGTCAGAGCCCCTCCTGCCACATGTTCCCGCGTGTTTGCAGGAGCCCTGTCCCATCCCGAGCCTCCCGCAGCGGCAGCGTGGGGCTCCAGCCTTCAAATGTAAACCAAACCAGAAATTCAGCTTTCAGCGAACTCGAGAAAAGTGTATTTCCAAACAAAACCGTGCTAAATAAAGGACGAGCCGCAGGCGGCCGCCCGCTCCGGCACATCCACTTTGCTGCCTTTATTTAGCTGCCGTCTCCCCAGGCTGCGGCTGCCGGCCCGGGACGGGGGGGTCTGTCCGGGAAGGGCTCGGTCCGGGAATGGGGGGGTCCCAGATGGGAAAGGGGCTGTGTCACAGGAACTGCCCTGTACCCAAAACTGAGCCGCCTCCTTGGCTCTGTCCTGGCATCACCCTGCAGCAGAGGGGCCCCTGAAACTCTGTGTGACAAGGGAGGAAAGGGAAAAAGGGAGGAAAGGGAAAAGGGGAAAAGGGGAAAAGGGGAAAAGGGGAAAAGGGGAAAAGGGGAAAAGGGGAAAAGGGGAAAAGGGGAAAAGGGGAAAAGGGGAAAAGGGGAAAAGGGGGAAAGGGAAAGGGAAAAGGGGAAAGGGAAAAGGGGAAAGGGAAAGGGAAAGGGAAAGGGAAAGGGAAAGGGAAAGGGAAAGGGAAAGGGAAAGGGAAAGGGAAAGGGAAAGGGAAAGGGAAAGGGAAAGGGAAAGGGAGGAAGGGAGGAAGGAAAAGAATCATGACAAGAAGGAAGAGAGAAAAGAAGAAACAGAGGAAACAAGAGTGGAGAGAAGGAAGGAGGGATGGGAAAAGGGGTGCAGGCAGGGGGGAGCAGTGATGGTGATGGGGAGCCTGAGGGTCCCTGGTTACACCACCCCAGGTGAGGAGAGAGCTGCTGCCTCTGCAGCCACCCGGGCACAGTTCCCCTTCCAGCACAGTTAATCCAGACCCCAGCTAATCCTCTCACAGGTCACTGGGGGCTCATTGCATTTTGTTCACTTCTCAAATGCATCTAGAATTAATTTTAAAAAAACCAACTCTAAATTCCTCCTGAGGCAAAAGCATTTGGTGTATTGCCCTGGGGCAAGCCAGAGGGGTGATAGAGAAGCAGCCTTTCCTGGCCCAAAATGCTCAGATCTCATTTGAAAAAAGAGGAGAAACATTAATGAATGCAGCCAGGATGGACAGGAGAAAGACTCAGGGTGGGAAACCATGTTGGTGTTGGGCAGCTGGCCTGACAGATCAGCTCTGCAAGGCCCCTTTGCTGCTAAGATCATAAATATTTACTATTAATATTAAGTGTTGGTGCCTATTTTACTCTCCCCTGTGGCTCCAAGGAGGGAGAGGCTCTCGTTCTGTGTGTGAGCAATCCCTTGGTCTGCTGAAATGCCAACAAACCACTGTGGCTCTCAAAAAATCAACTTTGGGGATAAAAATGGTTGTGCTTGGATTGCAGCAGGGAGAAATGTGTTGTTTGGTGTGAGATGGTGGCACACATGGCTCTGTGTCCAGCACTTGGGAGGCTCGGGCAGGCTTTAGTGCTCCTGCTTATGGCTGTGCAGTGCTTCTGGAGGCTTTCTTGATTCTCAGGCTGGATTTGGGGAGCGTTCAGTAAAAGGCAGTGCAGGGTATCATTGCGAGCCGGGATGATGCAGCCCCAGGCAGGCTGTGCCTGGCAATGCTCCCTGGCTCTGGCTGGCCCTGGACACTGTGTAATGGAAAGGGTGTGTTTGTCCCAGCGTGTCCCCAGGCACTGGAGCTGATTGCAGGGATCGACCGCATCGACGGGGCCGGCGGATCCGGCACGGTGCGTCCAGCCCGGCGGCCTCGCTGCGCCCCAGGCGTGAGCGGGGGCACCACGGGGTGGTCTGCACCCTCTCCCCACCATGCTGCTGCCCTGTGCAGGCCTCACCACCAGCAAGGCAGTTCCATCCTCAGTGGCACGTCCCATGGAGCTAAATAAGAGGATGATCTGTGGCAGGGGGTGGTGTGTGGAGAGTTCCTGTGGTGACGTCTCTTTGAGGGGCCACATGGCTTCTGCACAATTCTGTCCACTCCCTGATGCAGCCCCATGAGGGGCTGGGGGCTGTAGAAGCCTGGCAGAGTGTTACTGGGTTCCCCCACCACGCGTTCACCTCCACCAGGGAGCCCACCAGGCTTGGGCTACCTCTCCCATGTCCGTGTCACCTCTCTCTCAAGCAAAGTTGAATGCAGGTCCTTGACCCTGCAGCTGAGCCTTCCAGAAGGGACCAAAACAGCTCCCCATTCCCCAGTGGCAGTTGTTCCTTCATGAGACTTGGCCAGCTAAACCAATCAGTGACCGTGGATGGCTCCGTGTCCCAATGGATACGTTGGGAAAGTTGCTCCTCAGGACATCTGCCCTGAGCAAGTACCTTCCCGAGGCCTTCTCCAACCAGATGCACTTTGGCTGTGTCCTCTCCCATCCCCAGGCAGGGGGACAGAGGTTAAATCCACATCTCCCTGTGCTTTCCCTCGAGCCCAGAAGAGCTGGTGCTCTGAGGTCGGCGCTGGGCTGGGCACCGATCCATCTGGCACGGGCAATGTGAACTGATGGAGCCGCTTCCAGGAGTACCTTTATTGGTATCTGTGTCCCAAGGAGAACAGCTCGGCCTCTCTGCTTTCCTCTCTGGTGGCAGAGCTCGTGGGAAAAGTGAAGTGGAGGAACTCTAGGTTTTTCATCTGCTGGAGTTGTTGAGTGTCCCACAAATGCAGTAAGATTTGTTCATTCACTTTGTACCATGAAAGAACAAACTCTAACACCTTCGACCTTTCCTCTGTGTGTTTTTTGGGAGAAGCTCAGCCAAGGAAAGGAGAATTAGAACAATGTAGGAGGTTGTCACTCAACATGCAGCCTATCAGAGCCATTGGTCAAGCAGCCCCTGGGGTCCCTGTGCCATGAGTGGTAACGGCCCTGTCTTTGTTTTCTCATTGCAGAGCCTCTCACGGGATCTGCGTGGTGACGTGGCAGCCAAGACGTGGAAGTTTGGGACTTCTCTTCCACCGCAGCAGAATTTGGGGGGTGGGCAGGGGTGGGTCAGGGGGACACTGGGAGTCGCAAGACCCTTCACCTTCACTGTGGGCTTGGCTCAGGGATGACTACGGGCAGAGTCAACCCTTACAGCATCGTGTCCTCCGAGGAAGACGGGCTGAGGTTGACCACCATGCCTGGTATCAACGGCTTTGGCAATGGGAAAATCCACACCAGGAGGAAATGCAGGAACAGGTTTGTAAAGAAGAATGGTCAGTGCAACGTGGAGTTCACCAACATGGATGACAAGCCACAGAGGTACATTGCAGACATGTTCACCACGTGTGTTGACATCCGCTGGAGGTATATGCTCTTGCTCTTTTCCCTGGCGTTTCTGGTGTCCTGGTTACTGTTTGGGCTGATTTTCTGGCTAATTGCACTCATTCACGGAGACCTAGAAAACCCGGGTGGAGATGATACTTTCAAGCCTTGCGTTCTGCAGGTCAATGGCTTTGTGGCTGCTTTTCTGTTCTCCATCGAGACCCAGACGACGATCGGGTACGGCTTCCGCTGCGTGACCGAGGAGTGTCCGCTCGCCGTCTTCATGGTGGTGGTTCAGTCCATCGTGGGCTGTATAATCGACTCTTTCATGATTGGTGCAATAATGGCAAAAATGGCCAGGCCCAAAAAACGGGCCCAGACATTACTTTTCAGCCATAACGCAGTAGTGGCGATGAGAGATGGAAAACTCTGCCTGATGTGGAGAGTGGGGAACCTACGGAAAAGCCACATAGTGGAAGCCCACGTACGAGCTCAGCTAATTAAGCCAAGGATCACGGAGGAAGGGGAGTACATTCCGCTCGACCAAATAGACATTGACGTGGGGTTTGATAAAGGCTTGGACCGTATTTTCTTGGTGTCCCCCATCACCATTCTCCACGAGATCAATGAAGACAGTCCCTTGTTTGGGATCAGCCGCCAGGACTTGGAGACAGATGACTTTGAGATCGTCGTCATCCTGGAGGGCATGGTAGAGGCCACAGCCATGACGACGCAAGCTCGGAGCTCCTACCTGGCCAGTGAGATACTGTGGGGCCACCGCTTCGAGCCTGTCTTGTTCGAGGAGAAAAACCAGTACAAAGTAGACTATTCCCACTTCCACAAAACCTACGAGGTCCCGTCCACCCCCCGCTGCAGCGCCAAGGACTTGGTGGAGAACAAATTCCTGCTGCCCAGCACCAACTCCTTCTGCTACGAGAACGAGCTGGCCTTCATGAGCCGCGATGAGGAAGAGGAAGACGATGACAGCCGGGGTCTGGAGGACCTCAGCCCGGACAACAGGCACGAGTTCGACAGGCTTCAAGCCACAATAGCGTTGGATCAGCGGTCGTACAGGAGGGAGTCGGAAATATGACTCTTGGTCCTTCCGTTGACTTTTCCAAGGGTATTTTTTTCCTCCTCTAATCTCTTCCCCTACAACCCGCTCAAATTATGCAGAACAATGCAAGTGCCATAGGAATGCTTGAGAAATTAGTATCGTTCATAGTTTTCAGTTTCATCGCAATAACCACTGAGCGGTCTGCAGGAGGGGACGGTGGCAGGCCATGGTGCCTGCGGCGGGGCCCACGGCTCCGGGGGATGGATGGATGGACAGATGGATGGATGGATAGATGGATGGATGGACAGAAGGAAGGATGAGGAGAGGAGGGTCTGTGGGGTGTGGGCAGGTGCTCGCCCTGCGCGGCCCTGTGGGGCTTTGCTCTCCCTGTGGGGAAACATCAGTGTTTTCCTGGAGCCGAGCACTGCGAGATCCAAAAAGAGGAAATATCAGGAAACAAATCTCACTCTCTCTCTCTTTCTTTTCTTTTTTTTTTTTTCCTTTTATTTTTTAACTGAGCAGCAACAACAAAACGATTGCTCCTTCGGCAGGCGGTCTGGTTCAGTTGCACAAGAACAACACTTGAAATAACATGCAACATTAATGTACTTCTTTTTAATTTGGGAAAAAAACGGGGGAGGGAGGTGAGACGGTTTTTAATTTTTTCACTGCACCGTTTGGGAGACTGTTTACCAAAATAATAATAATAATTATTATTATAATTATAACAATAATAATAATATTAAATCTGAAAGAAGTCATTCAGTATTTTTTAAAAATGAACAAGGGAATGAAGAAGCCACCTGGGTCCTTTGAGGGGGTGACTTGTTGGGTAAATGCAAGAGCTAAAAGTTAAGATTGCATTCAGTTTGGGTTTTTATTACCACTGGCATGGCTTCATAGGCAGAAAACAGATGTAAGTGACTGTAGGTCTGTGGCAGTGAAAGAAAGTAGTGGAATTATTGGCAAGGGATGTAATAAGGATAAGCAGGGCTGTGAGAGAAAAAAGCATTGTAAACATGGTAGTTAGCCAATTTCTGTAAATGTTGGATTTCGGGGTGAAAATGGGGTCTGGAGCATCAGCTGCTGAGGTGTTGGGTCTCCCCCAACATCTCTGATGGGGAATTCATAAGGTTCACCTTAAGTGGGACAAAATAGTGAAAAGCACAAAAATGAGAATGGACAGCTCTCAAAACTGGGCATTTCCTCGCTTTTCTGACAAATTTGCTATTTTTCTTCCTTGAAGAATATTTTCAAACATGGAAATCAATGGGAAAGTCATCTTGTTGGGCTGCACTTCTAGTCTTGGAGCTGTGTCCCTGCCAGGCTGGGCTTTATGAATTCCCACCAGAGAGTCCTGCTTCAGAGGCAGATGTTTTCCCCAAAACAACAGATGCCAGTTGAGGAAATCAGCCCATCTTGCGCTTCATCCCATCCCCGTGTCCCAGCCTCAAGGTGGATTGTGCCTTAGAGATGCAAACTCATCCTGTGTCCCAGCCCTTCTCCACAGCCCCCATCCTGCATCCCCCCCTGTGGGTGAGGCCCCCTTTGCTCTGCAGGACCCACATCCCATCATCCACCGCCTTTCAGGCTGGCCTTGGTGACAACCTGGCTTAGCTTTAGCTCTGGCACAAGGCAAAGCACCCCATGTGTGAGAAGCCTCCGCCCCTGCCCCGCTCCCCACAGAGGGAAGGAGTCAGGAAGGTGCAGGTTTGTGGGTCCCTTCATCTGGCTGTGCTGCTCGTTGGTGCTCTGGGGGCCAAAATCTGGCTCCCTGCTCCCTGTGGCCATGGGAAGGGCTTTGTACCATGAGCATCCCTCGTCTGACTCTGGGCACGGAGCCTTTGGGGAGGGGGCTCAACAGCGGGGTCCTCCTCAGTATTTTGGCTGTGATGGGCTCCCGGTGCTTTTCTCCCCACAGTCCATACCAGGAAAGCTGTGTCCTGGGGTCAGGACTTGCTGTGGCGTGCCCAAACACGGGTGGCAGAAGCAGGAATTGTCCTGTGTCCCCATCCCCATCTTCTTCTTGCCAAGGGCTCTGAGGAACGGCTGCCCAGAGTGTCCCACTGCCCTGTGCCACCGAGCACCATGCTGGGGACCGGGACATCCTCCCTGCAGGGTTTCTGCCCACAGTGTCTGTCACCATCACCCCACACTGCCCACCAAGGGGCTGCTCTGATTTTGGCTTCCACTAAAAACCACTGGGAAAAAACCTTCTCCAGGGGCAGCACTGGGAGGCAGCTTTTTCAGCACTGAGTGCCCCAAATGAGTTGTCCCCGAAAGTGGGGACATGTAGGGACGTGCCATCGAGCTCCAGCCATGACATTTATGTTTCTAAGGCAGCAAAGGTGGATGCCATCCCATCACCAATCCCTTTGCTCCTGGGGGGATGCTTTTACCCCCTGCTTTTTGCACCACAGCATCTGGGGGGTGGGAAGGATGGAGGGGGGGCAGAGAGATTTTGTGTGAGCACTACTTATTTATTTTTTTAAAACAAATGCTTTTAAGTGGTTTTAGGTTCTTTTGAATAAATAATAATTATTAAAAAAAAATAAAAGGTGCACATCTTGCTGCTGTAGAGTTCTCAGAGGGTTAACTTCTTTATAAATATATATATATATCACAGTAAATATTTGTATAAAACCGAAAGAGAAATAGAGATGTCTTTAAGTAAATTATTGCTTTTAAAGAAACTTCTATGATTGTACAGTGTTACCTGGGAGAATAGAATAATATATACACATGTATTTTTAAACTGCTGTGTAGGAGGATGTGAACTGGGACAGGGAGCACCTGTGGCTGACACAGTGAGGGGATTTCAGACCTTCCCTGGGCCCTGTTCACGCACCCCCTGCCCCAAACCCTGCTAGGGAGGGTCTAGCTCTGGTGAGGTGTCCTGTATCTACTGTATAGTCCTTGTCCTGCCCATGGACCACGCCGGTACATAGTGTATAAATATTATTTTTGCCTACCTGTGAGAGCTCAGAGCTACTGGTCTTTTTTCCTACCACCAGGGAGCACGGGGAAGGCTGCCCAGCCATAGTTTAAATCCCATCAGTTGTCAAAGAAAGGGGTAAAAAAAGAAAAAAAGGGGGGAAAAGCCCAAGTTCAGCACTTGGGTTTCCTTAGGGGGCTGGGAAGGCACAGGGATGCTCGGGGGGTGTGGGGTTTTGTGGAGTGGAATCTCTGTGGAAGGGGCTTGGAAAGGAGCGAGGTGAAATGTCCTCCCCCCCAAAAAAAGCCACCGCCGGCCATTTCCTCGAGCAGCCAGCCCCATCCCTGGAGTTTCCTCCGGCGTTACACTTGATCCTTGGAGGATGGCAGGAGTCCGAGAAAGGAGCGAGCCGCGCTAATCCTCTTGGCCAGCATCCCGCAGGGATTGCCCTGGGCCGGGGCTGCTGGAGCCTCCGAGCCGGGGGTCGGGGCTGGACCTGCTGCTGCTCCCACTTGGCTTCACCCTAAAAAACTCCCCGGTGAGAGCAGAAAGCAACCCCGCGCCCCAAATCCACCCCTGGGAAGAGCATCCCGTGCCCTGCGAGGTCCTCAGTGGGCCGGGGGTGGCGGCACGCCCGGGGCCATCGGGACGAGCCTTAGCTTCTCATCACCGAATTTAGTGCACTTTGTCTTTCAGGGCTGGGACAATCACTTAGCGCTCGACCTTTCGCGATTCGGTGCCTGCTTGACCTTGAAACCTTTTGTAGGAGATGATTTCAGAGCCACCTTTTCTATCTTTAATAAGGCAGAACAAATAACGTTTGTTTTTAAACCCTCCTGCTCTTTCCTTTCCTCTCGTGCTGACAAACCAAAAGAGTCCCCCGTGTGTGTCCCCCCTGCCCTCCCCATTCCTTGCACACAGAAATGAGCATGTGGCAGCTGTGTCCGGCCACACCCTGCCCTGCCACCCCCCAATTCAGGAACGCTGCCACGGGGGGGTGGCACAGGGCAGGGTCCAGATGTGTCACAAGCAGGGACAGGACGTGGGACAGTGCCCAAGCCGATGCCACCCATCCCCTCACCCAGCAGCTGTGCACATCTGTCCTGCTGCCCGCTCCCAGGGCCCCATCTCCCCCCAAACACGCCCCAGTGCCCCCCAGGCTTGTCCCAGCGTGGGTTTGGGGACAGAGACCCGGCACCAGTTCACCAGTTCGACACCAGGTTGGCAACTGGGAGCACTGGTTTCCCAGGGGTGAAAAAGCTGAGTGTTCACTGGGGCAATGGTGGTAGAGAAGCCGAGGGATGCCATGAAGTGTCTGTACCTTTTCCACCTCGGGTGTTTCTCTGTCTCATTGCACATATATTTGAGATATATGTGACAATGTATATATATATTTGTAAAATGTATTTCAGATGACAAAACTGGCCAATTTTATGTTATTTTAAATATATTATATATATTATATATAAGAGTCTCCAAAAGATATAAATAGACTAGAGAAAATAATATAAATATGTAATAAATGTATTTTGATCTATTTAAAATATCTCGCGTCATGCTGTATATTTTAAAGATCATAGTGAAGTGTCTGCCTGTAGCCAACTTCCAACATGTTTCCAAGTCTGTCAGTTGTCACACATACAGGATATGTGGAGCAAACTTTGAGCAAGACTGGGGCCAGCACGACAAACAGAGATTATTTTTAAGAGCCTTTTAGCAAATATCCATCCTGCTGCCTCTGGGCAGGAGCAGCAAACACACACCTGGATTTTTCTTGGGAGGATATTTTTCCTCCCTGCTGCAGGAATGCTCAGAATGATGGGGGGGCTCTGCAGAGGCCCTCAGACACAGCCCCTCCCTGGGTGCCACTCGCTCCAGTGCCCTGCCCTGATGGGGCTCAGCCATGCAGGCAGCCCGGAGATGGGAAAATGTGTCTGGAGCCCAGGCAGAACGAGCTCAGTCATCCAAAACCCACCCAACAAATCTTTCCAGAGTGACCTCGGTCCCCTTGGGCCCTGCCAGGATCTATTTCCTACGGGCATTGCCTCCTGTGGGGACCTCAGGGGACATCACGCCATGTGCAAGTGGCAGTTTAAAAGTCTTTAGTGGTCACGGCTGAAGGAAAGCAGGGACAGCGTGTGAGCTGCTATTTACAGAGAGGTTAATGGCCTGGTGGGCACAGGATGTAGGATTTGCCATCCTGGATTTTCCTCCTGGCTTTCACACCTGGCTGCTGCAGGGAACGGGGCTCGTGTACTGAGATAACCTGGGGAAATTATCCATCGTCATTCCTCAGGCTGGGCACGGGGCTGAATCCAGTTCAGGTCACCAGGGGCTGATAATTTCCACCCACCACTGATGGTCTGTTGGGTCCCATCGCCTCCATCCCTTTTGCTATAACGAAGTTTTTTACTAATTTTTAAAAAATCCCTGCCAGCCACTCACTGTAATCATCACAAGAGAAGGTTGGGGCTAAGCAAGATTTAAGACCAAAGCCCGTTTAATTTGGCAAAGGGGGAGACTGAGAGGTGCCTTGATTACAGCATTTGTCACAGGGAGGATACTCTGGTACAAGGAGGTAACCTAATCTAGCAGGGAGAGGCATAATAACCACCTCTTCCTGGAAGCTGCAGCCAGACAAATCTATCTTGGAAATAAGGAGCGATCTTTTAATAATGATTAGCTATTAGAACAAGCCACCAATCTCTGTCTCTTAATGCCTTTAAATCTGGACCAGATGCTTTTCTGGAAGCTTTTCTCTTTGCTGAGGAGGGGAGTGGGGGTTTCTTGGGGACGGTAATGGCCTGTTACAGTCAGGCAGGAGAGGAGATGGGAAAAACTCTGCTCCAAAACACTAAACACGGGCTGGAGCTCGGGAAGGAAAATGCCAGGGAGGGGGCGGGGGATGCTCTGGCAGGGCCCTGGCAGCCTCTCTCCTGGGGACACGCAGGGCCCGTGCAGCAGCTTCCCACGGCTCCCGTGCCTCCGCTCCCAGGGTTTGCTCTGCCATGCGGCAGTGACTCCTCGAGCAGCGTTTGCACTACAAACCCCAGAGCTGCATTTGTGGAAGCATTTAATGATTCAGGAGCCGGCAGCTCCCTGGGGATGGCTCCCACTGCCTCCAGAGTTCCTCCCTCAGTGGCTGCTTGTACAGAAATCCCCAGGGAGCTGAGCTGATGCTGGCACCACGGGAAATGGGCTGCCGGGTGTTTGGTCCTTTTCTTTATTTCCAGTCCAGCCATCCTCATCTTGGAGAGCTGAACTGAGGGGTGGGAGCAGCAGGGATGGGAGGGCAGGGGGTGGCTCTGAGGGGAATGACCTTGCTTACACCTCACAGGCCTGGCTGGGAAGTTTTCAGCAGGGATGGGCATCAGTGTAATGAGTCTGGGGCAGTTTCTTAACTGGCAACCTCCACTTGTAATATTCAAGATCTCTTTAAGGGCTAAAACCTTCTCTGAACTCAGCATTGCACCAGCCCTCACTGACTGCCCTCCTGCCTCTTTCCCTTCGGATTCAGGGGATCAGAGCATCTCTCTGTGCCCTTGCAGAGATTTTTGGCCTCCCCAAAAGCAGGGTGTCTTTTCATCAGCTTAGACAGTTTTGGCTCAAAGCCACTGAAAAATCTGGCTGAGCCAGCCTGTCATCAGGAGGCAGAGAGTGGGCAGAGGGGCTGGGAACTCTGAATTCCCACCAGGACCTTGTCTCAGAGGGATGAAGGCAAAGAACTTTGCCCTGGCCCCACTGGAGATGCTGCTTCTCCATCCAGCCTGGATTCATCCTCTCTCCAGGCTGCTCCAAGAGCCTCAGACCCTACAGACCCCTCCAAATTTGGTCTCTTGGCCACCCGAGCTGCTCAGGGTGATACCCAGGGATGCTGGGTTGTCTCTGGGGGTAACCATAGTAACGGAGCAGCATCTCTGCTCTCCTGCTGGCAATTTGCTTTTTCATCCTACATTAAGGTGGACCCTCTCCAGCTCCTTTCTCCCCCTCCATAAAGGCAATACCAAGAGCTCTCCCAGAGGGGCCAGCTCTTCCACTCCATCCCACACCAGGTTTTATCCCACAGAAAAACAGGATCCTGACAGGGAACCAGCCTCCAGCATCCTGCAGGGAGTCCAGGAAGGCAGCAGCTGGAGTTTCTCCTTAACACAGATTTCTAATTGTGAGTGGGACAAAATTAGGGGTTTCCTTACACTTGTTGTTAACAGGTCACTGTCAAGGTTAAAAACCTCAAATACTTTAATTTTTTTTAATTGTGAAATGTCTCTACTAGCAATAACACTCTGGCTTATTAATATGGATTGAACTTTTTTCAGTGCAGAATGTAATTATCACCCCTTAAGTACTTTGTTCACCTTTCACATTTCTCCTCGCTCGAGGAAGGCAAACACATGAGTCAGCATCCCTTTTTCTGTCACTTTTAGGCAGTTTTTTTTTGTGACGAGCCATTGTGAATCAGCACAACACTGCAAAGTTCAGGTCACAAACGCTCCTGAGCTGCTGCTCACATGGAAAAACAGTGATTCTTAAGAAGGAGGTGAAGGATACCTCCTGTCTCAACCCTGGCCTTCGGGGAGAAACCCCAAATGAATAAATTTGGAATCAGACCGGGCTTGGCGGTGCTGATTTAAGGGGAGAAGTGAGAAGGGTTTCCCGTGGGATATCAGGATGGAGAGGACGTGTGCGAGCTGACAGCTCAGCACCCCTTCCCCAGCCGCTCGACACTCCCTCTCCTCTTCCCCTGCAGCTGGCACATTTATTTTGGAAACACCTCATTAGTATGTAATTGAGCCTTCCCCTCTCTGCCTGACGACCTCGAGCATCTCTCCCGCCCCCGGGGCTGGGGCGCTCCTCGAGGGGGTGCCGGACCCTCAGGGGCGGCACCGGAGGGGGGGATGGCCCCAAAATCCCATTTTCCGTGGGTGGGCATCCCCGCCTCGGGGGCTTGCTGTCCGTTTGGGTTCGTGGCTGACTCAGCCCCAGATGGTTCCAGGAGCGCTTATATAACGCGTGTTTTGGCGGGGGCCGGGACGCGGAGCGCGGCGAGGAGGTGGGCGCGGGGGCGAGGGAGGGAACAGAGCTAAAGATAAGCCTGGCAGCTCTGACAGAGCTTTGCCAGGCCCCGCGGGAGCCGCCAGGGGAAAGGCTGCTGGGGAGCGGGCACCGAGCTCGTCCCGTCGCTGTCCCCGCTGTCACCGCCCTGGGACCCGCCCGCCCTTTCCAGGTTCGCCTCCCTCTGCCTCTCACGAGCAGACCTAAAATCACCCCCGCTGTTTCACAACAGGTTTTTTCCCCTCAGTGTTTCACGATTTCGGTGCAGCAGGGAAGTGTTTTGGTTGCAGGGCTGAACCAAGATGTGTAAAGATTTCCCAGACCCTTCATCCCCTCTCCTCTGCTTCATTGGTGACTGCTGACCAGCACTGCAGCTCACAGTGGGAGCAGAAAAATGATGATATTTCTCTTGAAGGGATGTTTTGGCTGACCTTTGACCTCTGTAGAAGTCTTCCTCCTTTTCCCAGTTTACGATTTCAATGTACACACAAAGATGATCCTTGTTTTACAGCAGTTTTATTTTAACGCTCTGGAGATTTGCTAAATAAAAACCATTCTAACACACAGGATGTTCTGGATGTGATGGCTCTTCTCAGGTGGGGCAGCTGCAAGGTTTGGGGCAGGTAATTCATTACCTGAGACATTGCTGCATGTCCCTCAGCAAAGGTTTAACCACGAGCCCCCAGACACGGCTTTTATTCATCTGGAACTGCCCTCAGAGGAGCCTTCCCCAGCGCCAACAGAGCTGAACGTGGATTTCACTCCCAAATCCCTTCTTTCCCAAACCCGTGGCTACAGAGGCTGCTTGGTGGTCAGATCCCTTAGCCCTGGAGGGATTCCTGGGTGGCTGAGGGTCCCTGCTGCAGGAGGGAGGGAGGGAGAAGGCCCCTGGCCATGTCCTGGTGAGCAGGATGTCACCTCTGAGCGCTCCACGCTGACACCGGGTGCGGGGGTGACAGCAGGGACAGGCTCTGTCAGGAGAAGGAGCACTGCCACCAGCCCTCAGATGGTGGCAGGAAGTCCACAGCTCCTGATAATTAGGAGAAAAACTAAACAAATCCCTCTGCAGAAGACAATGTTGTGGGGAGAAGCTCAGGCCTGGGCTCCTGCCAACGCTGGGTTTGCAGAGCTGCCCACGCAGGACGGGAGCGCAGAGCAGGATTGTCCCCCCAAGGTCAGGGGGATTGTCCCCCCAGGGTCAGGGGGACAAGGCTGTGGTGGCAGTGGTGACACCCAGCATGTGCAGGGCTGCTGGTGGCCGTGGTGGTGGTGGCAGGGCTGGTGTCAGCCCAGTTTGGGGGGTCTGGGTGCCCCCTGAGGGCCTCTCCCAGGGCAGGTCTCCATCCCACAGCCCCCAGCACAGGACTGGATTTGTGGGAGCAGGAATCTGGGGATTACACTACCAGAGTCTGACCAGCCAAAAATTGTTAAAAATCGGAATATCCGTAGCTCAAATCCAGCTTAAAAGTCAAACCAATCATCCAAACCATCTGCCTCACCACTGAAGATAATACTACTTTTATTGTTTCCATAAGCTGCTAAGCAGCTTTTCAGCAAGAAAAACCCTCTCTGCTGGGACATTTGTGGCCGTGGGACAGCACAGGGGCCTGCCTGGTGGCAGCCAGGTCAGGATGTGGTGACCTGGGGGATGCAGGGCAGGGAGTGGTGCTGGGGGTTAAATTCTCTGTGCCGTGGTGCAGATAACCCCTGGCAGCCACCTGCTGCCATCTCCCTGGAAATCCACCAAGGGAGGAGGGGTGGCACTGCCAGCTCTCTTCCAAGACATCCCAAAATTTTCTGGAGGCTCTGGCAGCTGAGGGTGATGCATGACAGCCTGTAATGGGAGCTGCCCGTGCTGCTGCCCACCTGACCTTCTCCCAAGGGTATTATTAGCCCATCTGGAGCAGCCAGCCCCAGCCAGGAGCTTTCCATCTGCAAGTCCTCCCTGGCTGTGGGCCAGAGAGGGTAGCTGGGCACGATCCTCCCTCTTTCTCCAGGGAGATTTGGGTTGGAAGGGATCTCAGTGCTCGTCTCATTCCAACCTCCTGCCATGGGCAGGGACACCTTGCACTAGAGCTGCCCCGTCCAGCCTGGCCTGGGACACTTCCAGGCATGGAGCAGCCACAGCTTCTCTGGGCAACCTGTGCCAGGGCCCCACAGCCAAGAATTTCTTCCCGATATCCCAACTAACCCTGCCCATTGTTAGTTTGAAGCCACTCCCCCTTGTCCTGTCATTCCAGGCCCATGTGCAAGGTCCTCCACACTGAAGGCTTCCAGCCACTCTCCAAAATCTGCTCACCAGTTCCTGGAAGAGTCCACACCCACCAGAGAGCTCAGCGTGTCCTGCCTCCCCTAAACCCTCCCTGTTTCATCCCCCTGAAATGGCTGCTGTGCAGTTCACCCTCTCCCAAGACCTCACTCGAGCAGCCTCTGAGGCAAAGGGAGCTGATGTCTCTACTCCCACCTACAGCTTCTCTGGGTAACAAAAGCATCACCTACCCTGTCCCTGTGTGACATCCTGACAGACAGACACCCCTTCACTCATGGATTTCCAAACAGGGCGTGTGTAAGTATGAAAAGGCCGGGTTGGAGCAGCCTGGTCCAGTGGAAGGTGTCCCTGTCCATGGCAGGGGGTTGGAACATTCACTGCTGGTGCAGTGAGAGTCCAAGAACTCCTTAATGAACTCACCCTGGAGTCACTGACATTGTAAATTCGTGCTGGTGGCTGGGTGCTCCTCCTGCCTTCACTGAGTTTGCTTGGAGAGATTATTATCCCATGGGAAGACATCCGAAACAGAACTTATTTCCTCCCATGAAAATAAGGAAGGAAAAAAAGAGCTGACAGATCAGCAACCAACAAGCCAAGAGGAAACTGCACTTCTGTAGATCATCCAGCTTTTATTTTGTCTGCTTTTAAGTGCCTGGCAGCGAGTTGGCCCTTCCTGTCCCCTGGGAGAGGCAGAGTGCTGCCAGCTCACCAGAGCGTCCTGGGATTTGCTCCCCCAGCTCCCAGCTCCTCGTGGTTACTGGAGCCACCACTGCCACCTGGAAAGGGACCTTGCAGCTGGCACAGAGCATTTCAGTCCTGCTCAACAACAACCCAAGGCCCAGGACACCCTCAGGACCCCACGCCTCTGGCCAGGGAGGCTCTGATTTTGTTCCTCCTCTGGAGGACTGTCCTGGGTGTTTGGCTCCTCTGCAGCCCCTGACCATGGCAGGGAATGTTCCAGGTTCCAGGGATGGCTCCCTCCTTCTCCACCTCCCAACCTCTGCCCTGGGCTCGCCTGGGGGACCTGACTTGCAGCTGCCAAAGCCACATCACTGATTTTTAATTAGGGAGAGCTGCAATTAGTGAAACACAGCAGAGTGAGAGAAGCCCTGGCCTGTCAGTCTTGACTGCAAGGTCCCTGACACTTTCTCTAATCAGCCCAGAAAGACACGTTGCCTTGACCATGACAGTCCAGAGAGTGGGGAATGCATCAGACCTCGCTACAAATCCCAGCTGGATTTAGCTCCTGTTGGCTAAATGTCTGCAGAGCAGTCTGGAAATCTTCCCCCTCAGGAACAAAGATAGGTGACATCCACAGCTCTCCTCCTCTGTGTGTGTGTCTTTTGTCCCCACAGCGAGGTAAGGGCTGTGCTGAGAGTGCAGAAGAGGGAGGTGCTTTGTGCCTGCATCCCTTGCACCTCGTGTTTCCAGTCCTGTGGATAAGCACAGGCTCTTTGATCTCAGCATCAGAGATGTGCAGACACAGGAACCCAGGGAGACGCAGCTGGGAGGCTCCGACAGGGCCAGACCCTTGGAAGCTGGGTTAGGCTCAGAGCATCCCTTGTCAGATCTCCATGTGCTCCCACACCATCCCTCCTCACCCTCGTGCAGCAGGAGGGATTTGCTGCTCGGAGATGCAGAGAGCAGGGGCCATGCCAGGGCTGCCATCCCACCAGTGCCCTTCCCGAGCTGCTGGCACCCGTCCCCTCGAGAGGAAAGGAGCTCAGCCAAGCCTGAGGTGACCTGCTGGGCCAGGGCAGGCTCCTTCCACTTCCACTCTCGCATCACGTGCTGGGATTTATATAAAAGGGGATCCTTTGCAGGGTGGTCTGAGCCATGGAGGGGGATGTTTGCAGTGTGTGGCTCCCAGACCACAGCTGGAAAAGCCCCGGGATGAGGGAGAGCCCCAGCCTCTCCACAGAGCACCTGGCTCCTGTTGAGGACAGGCTGGACTTGTGTGTTCAGTCACAGCACAGGGCTCTGGGCTCTGTGATGTTGCTCAGGCCTCTGAACAGTGACCACACATGTGATACCACACATACCTGCACCCCCAGCTGGGGCACAGCACCCTGGTGCCTCTTCCTTATCCTATACCTGAGAAATTAAAGTCCTGTTCCTGTGTTCCCACAGTGCCACCCTTGGAACAGACCCCTGCACCCCTCTGCTCCCTCTCCACCACAGAGCCTGTGGGCCTCCTCCCATCACAGCTGCTCCCATACACTTCCCAGGCTTTGATTAACTCCAGGCTCCTCTCTTTTCTCAGCCCCTTGGCAAATAAAACTCTCCAGTGCTGCGGATTGTTTTCAGGTGATGGAGAAAGCAGGGGCTGAACCCTCTGGCAGTGCCACACTCACCTCTGCTGAGGCTGGGGATGGATCCAGGGTGGATTATTGTAGGGAAGGTGTTCCTGCGTGGCCAAGGACGTTGGCTGATTTGACTAGCTTGCCAAATTGCCAAATAAACTCCAAGTTTGCCAGGCTGACTGTTCTTCTAGGGCAGCATGGGGGCACCGGGAATGAACCGGGGTCTCTGGTACTGCTCAAACACACCCCAGTGTGGAAACCATATGGAAAAAGAGGCAAGCTCAGAGATGGAAACACTGCAGTGGCTCTTGGGAAGCTGGGCTTCCCTGGCTCCACCAGGGTCCTTTCTGTGTCTCCTTGGTCACCTCCTGTATGCCCATGGCCCAGTTCTATCAGGAACTGCTTTCCAGCTCCTAATCCCGGTACCAAAGCGCAGCCACTGCTTCGATTCCCCAGCCTGGACTGCAAAGCTCTAAGCCAGGCCAAGTGGGAGCACCAGTGGCTCCAAACGGGGCGAGCATCCCCTGTCCCACTGTGGTCTCCGGGGCAGGCAGATCCAAGGGAAAGGATCCCGCGGGGAGGAGCAGCCCCGAGCCGCTCCCCATCCCCATCCCTGCCGCTCCCCATCCCTGCCGCTCCCCGCTCCCACGGGCACACAGCGATGCCAGCGCTCCTCGGGCACTGTCACCCGATCCCTGTCACCCCCGCCCCAAGCCCGGACAAAAATAAACCCGGGAGCGCTGCGGAGGAGCCGCCCCGGCACGGCCGGCCCGGGCCGAGCCCGCTGTTCCAGCGATAATGCTGGTCCCAGGGACTGATCCCAGAGAAATGCAGATATTCCCAGCCTCCTGCTGCAGAGAAACCATGGCTCGGGAGCAGGTGGAAGAGCAAGGGACATGTGGTTTTTTCCCCATCACGTGAATTTTTGTGTTGATAGAAGGTTCCTTCCTTGTGGGGCCAGGCTGAACTTTCCACAGGAATTATTTTTTTCCTTGAAAGCTTTAATTTGTTTAAGAAGAAGGGCAAACCCTCCCCCTTCCACATTATATCCTGAAAATACAAAGCCTGAAGCTCCAGCTTCCCTGGTCCTGGCAGGGCCTGGTGTTCCTGCTGGGCAGCAGCCTTTTGTTCTGTAAAATTGGCATCTCCTTGCAGCTTCCATGGTGCTTCCAAGCATGTGCAGAAATACCTGTGGAAGGCAAGCTGAGGCCAGCCAAACTCATTTCAGTGGTGACCAGAGCAGGTGCTTGGTTGGAAAGGTCCAAAGCTGGGGCAGTGGCTTTGGCAGGGCTGCACTGGGGCTGTGTGGTGACAGAGGGGACACCACAATCTGCGATTTGGGGTCTTCTTCAGCTGAGACAAAGCCAGCCCGCACAGGGACTCGACATTTCTGTGGTGTGTCCTGGGCTTTCACATCCATTTGTGTGGCTGGAAAGTTGCCCTCACATCCCTGATTTATCCTGTGGTGCAGAAATACCAGAGACTCTGCCCCAGAGGATTTTCACTTGCAGCAACCCCAGCCCCGAGCCTGGCCGAGCTCAGGATGTGCCCCAGCTCTGCACAAGCAGCCCCAGGAAGGTTCTGCCACAGGAGACCCCACCAGCAGAACCAAAATATGGGCACCAGCTGCATCTCCTCGTGCTCCAGGTGTCCAAGTGGCTTCCAGGAGGCCCTGAGCAGGAGACATCAAAGTCTCTCCCAGGCACGCTCCTTTCAAGGAGCCCTGCGTGCTCTCAGGCTGGCAAGGGGATCAAATGGGAGGGACAGACAGATCTGTGCAGAAAACTGAGAGAGAAGGCAGCAGCAAAATGGTCCTGGAGCAAGCAGGAGCAAAACCCCTTGGCTTCCATTCCCTGCTGCTTCTCCTTGCTTCCCACGGTGCCTCCAGCTCCAAATGCCTGGGCTCTGCACAGAGCTGATCTCCTGGTGTTCTCTGGGCTACAGCTGCATCTGTGGCACCTTGAACTCTGGAGCACCCACCAAAAAGGCTCCTGCCCCTCCCAGCAAGGTGCCAGGGAAATCCCAGGACTCTGGGGTAACCAGCAGCTCTCTGGGGACAGCCCTGCCTGCCTGCATCGTGCTGGGTTTTGTCCCTGTCCCCAGAGCCTGTCTCCTCTCACCCCCTCTTCCCCAGGCCATACCTGGTTCCTCCGAAGGCGTCATGACTTCACTGTCTATTTTTATCCAGCCCACTGCTAAGTAAAAGCAGAGTTTACACTGGCTTTTGGGAAAAAAAAAGGAAAAAAAAAAAAAAAAGAAAACAAGGCATTTTTCTTATTGTGTGGGAAAAGATCCATGGGCTGGGTTTTCTTTTTCTTCCCCCTTAACTTGGAGATCTCCCAAAGCAAACAAGTGCTGTTAACTGGAAAATAGGATGATTCACCAGTCCCCTGGGCAGATGGTACCCGGGCCCTCTCTTCTCCAACTCCTGGCAAGGGTAAATGCCCCCTGTAAAACTTAAAATAAACAGATTATCCTGTGTCCATCACGGGATCTGCCCTGCAAAGCCGAGGCATCTTCAGTGACCTCCTGCCCGTGCCTGGGGCACTCGGGGCATCCCCTGGGGTGTCCTGCCCCAGAGGGGCACTTCAGGCATGCAGGATCACATCAGGGGCACGGGAGGCTCCCAGAGGGTGCAGCCTGCCTGTGGCTGCTGGAAGCTGAGCCGTGTGCTGGGTTACAGCCCCAAACTGAAGGGATGCAGCAGCCCTGAGCTGCTGCTCCCTCACAAGGTGTCCGTCCCTCCGGGGAGCATCTGCCACACCATGCCCTTGCTCTGGGGTGCTGAGGAGATGCTGACACGTGGAAAAGCTGGCCAGGAGACCCCTGTGGGTGAACAGACAGTGGGGCCAGAGCAATGAGGCAACGTTTTCTTCCCTGCAGCCTCTGACATGTGTCACGGGAGGGACCGTTCCCTTCACGATGTGACTCAAATCCCATATGGACAGTGCAGGAATCTGCTGTCCTTTCCAGAGACAGGGAAGGCCTGTTTTAAAATGCCCCCAGCTCCTCCCTTCTGCAGGCAATGGAACCTCTCATCCTTATCACGTTCCCCTTCCAGATTCCCAAATCCTGGCCACACCAGCTACAGGGCTGTCCCTGCAAGGAGGCCTCATTTCAGGGATACTGCAAAGTGAGGGCTCTTGAGGTATTTTGGGGCTCCATGACCCCTGAAGCACATCCCACATGGAAAGTGCCCATCACCAGTTCCCTTCCAAGGCAGGAGCTGTGATGGTGGTGCTGGGAGAGACTGGGGTGAAAAGAGGACTTTGAGAGAGCCCTGGGGTGACCCAGGAGTGACCTGTTCCCTGTTCCCTGTTGAGATGAGGGTTCCTGGACCTCAGGAGCAGGGCTGTGTTCAGGGTCTGCCTTTCCCTGCCTGGGACGTTGTAACAGCAGAGGAGCCTCAAGCACAGGCTGAGAGGCCAAATTCCCAGCACTTTAAAATTCCCCCTTGGAAGCTTTTTGGCTGCTGGAGGCCTGGGTTATTTCTGGATGCACTCGGCAGGAGTGTTTTTCTCTTGCTTCGTGGCAGGGATGAACAAAGAGCTCAGCTCTGTGCCTGCACAGAGCCAGCCCCACTGCCCTGGCAGCACCCACACCAGCTGAGTGCCCTCTCCTCTCTCTCCCTGCCCCACAGGCCAGGGATGAGCTCCCAAAAGTGGGGATCAGGTCATGAACTGCTCCCTGTGAGAGCCAGAAACACAGGAAAGTCTCTTCCTTCCTCTCACCTTTAAATCAGACCTTTTTAGCCCAAATGGCCCAAGCAGCCCCCTCCTCACAAGGGGTCTGTCCTGCTCCCTGGACTCCCTCCTCATCCCTGCTGGAAGCAGGTCAGAGACTTTTGGGCTGCACAAATGCCTCAGCTCCTAAGAGGGCTCTCAGGACAGAAAAACAAGGTTTCTTAAACAAGCCAGAGATGCTGAGCCTCAAAAGAAGTGACAGCCAATTGCGGTGTCACCGCATTGCCCACATTGGCACAGCTGCTCTGGGCATTTTTATCAGCTTTGCCCTCCTCCTGTTGCTTTTGTGTTCTGTTCCGAGGCACCCACTCACCCCTCACGCCTTGGGGTGGGCAGCAGCCCCTGCCTGGAACCCACTCCTCCCCCTGTGCCTGAGGATGAGGCTGTGACAGCCCCCAGGTCACCTCTGGGCATGTCTGCAGAGGGATTAACGGGAGGAATCACATCTTTTTAATGCCAGCTATATCGAATAAGTTGTGCTGTCACAGACCTGGAAAGGAAATACAGGCAGCTCCCAGGAGTTCTGGTTTGGCAGCAATGTGGGCACCCTGCAGGCAGGAGGTGTTTGGGTTTGGAGGGTGAGGAATGGTTTTAGGGCTATGATTGTTCCTCTGCTCCCAGGGAGGGGGCTGAGGAAGGCTGGCTCTACAGAAGGCTCTGATTTTGCACAGAGCTACTCAAGAGAGCCAGGCTTGACCTGGAAGGGTTAAATTCACCCAGCTCATGCAGCAGACTGGTCCCATTCCCTCCCCATCACCCAGCCTTGTGGTGTCCAGCTGCAGCAGCTGGAAGAAGGGGTTGTAGCCCCTGCTCTGACCACCCACCAGCTGCCCTGCCTGCTCCTCCAGCCAGCTGAACAAGCACCCAGCACTGGGGGATCGTGGGCTTAGTGGTCCTGAGGGGCAAAGGGGGTGAGGGAGAAGGGAAAAGCACCTGGTGAGGCAGATGGGGATGAAAGATGAGGAGGTGACCTTAACCCTGGCACCCAGAGTGGGACAGGTGGCTGGGATGAGGTGGGTGGTCTCTGGTCCTCCCCAGAGAGGTCCCTCCTAAGCCTCCATGTGTGGGGAGCTGACAGAAGTACAAACATCCCAGAGCTGGGATTAGGGACTGCCAGGATTCACTTTGGCCACAGATTTCCTGGCCTGGCTGCAGCTCAGAGAAAAGTGATGTGGCCCCTGTGATCCCCAACTGGCCCAACTCACCTCACACTCAGCCCCAGGGACTCCTCTCTTGCAGGAGAGCCTCCCAGAGGCTGAAGCACTGGGAGACACCTGCTAAGACCTTTCCAGAAGGCTGAAGGCAGCTGAGAGTTCTTTTGGTCCCATCCCAGTCAGGGCATGGTGGCAGTTCCTGGGGACAGTGGGACAGGGAGCCGGTGTGGTGTGGCTGCTGGGGTGGGAAGGCTGTGCCCTGTGCAGAGGGGTCAGCATGGCACCAGGCACCCCATGTCACTGCAACCACCCCGTGGAGTTTCTCCTTCAGCCTTTCCTCTCGCAGACCTTGCTCAGAGGGAAGGAGAGTGGGGGAGCAGAAAGAACAGCCCATTTTAGACCTTAATCCCAGTGCAGACACGCCTGGAGGAGACCATTTCTGCCACAGGCTTCTCCCAGACTGGACAGGACCTTTTTCCTGTCACAGCCCTGAAAGTCTGAACTGGGAACCAGCACCAAGCCCCACGGGGTGCCAGGAGACACGGGCACTGTCCTCGTGCCCCCGCTCCCCCCCAGCTCCTGCCCCTGCCATCAGCTGCTGCTCTCCATGGAAATTTGCCCTTTTTCCCCCCTGATAACAAAGCCTGCCCAGCTCTGGGTCTGGCTCTGCTCCCCTGCAGCGCTCCAGGCTCCCAGCATCAATCCATCTGCCAGGCTTGGTGTCACGAGTGCATCATGGAAAATGCAATCGATCCACCAAGGTGGGGACTTAATTTGAGGGCTCTAATGAGGCAGTGATTTAACCGTATTACACAAAGGTAAGTGGAGCTGCCTGGTGCCCTGTGCCAGAGGGAACCCAGTGGTGCTGCTGCCCAGCTCCTCGTGTGGGAAGGGGCCTCCAAGGGTACGTTGGTGTTAGGGAAGGGCTGGACTCCAGAAATGAGTCAACATCTTGTTGTGCTGGGTGTCCAGGCTCCTGGTCCTGCCCAAAGTCACAGGGGAGTTCAGATCCCAGATGAGCTCTGAGCTGCCTCTCCCAGCACTGCTGTCTCTCGTGCTTCCCTCCATCTCATGGCTCCTTCCTTCCCATCTCATGGCTCCTTCCTTCCCATCTCACGGCTCCTTCCTCCCCTCCCATCTAATGGAAGCCTCTTAGTGCCTCGAGTTAATGTACTGTTTCAAAACAGCTTGTCCTGGCTTCACAAAAGGGTAGAAAACTCAGGGGAGAGCACTCATTAGGAGACTTCCAGCCTGCCACCAATTCACTTTACATCTCTGATGAAGTCCTTTATTCCAATTTCCTCATTAATGCACCACATTAACGTGATCACTCCTTAACTCGGATCTATTTGCCCTCTCTTCCCTCAGGCCATGCAGCTTAGCTGCCTGGACATCTTTGGCTCTCCGGGGCCTTTGGGACACAGCCAGGACAGAACTGGATGTCCCCAGGACTAAAGCACTGCTGTGGGATGGAGCAGAGAGCCCCAGCCGTGCCCAAAGGCAGCCAGGAGGGCGATGGGGCAGCCGAGCACCACCTGTGAACAGCCAGGCAAGGGAGAGCAAGGGGGGAAGGTACAGCCCTCACTGACCCATGGGCTGGGGAACGTGTCCTCTGTGGCCTGGGGCAGCTCTCACTCACACCAGCAGCTCAGCTTTACAAACCATCAGGGTGATGACTTTAATTCCGAGTCCTCTCCAGCAATGATTTTTCCAACCACCCTGACCACAGGCTCACAGCATCAACCTCTGCTGTGCTGAGCCCAACAGAGCCCTGATCATTCCTGGATTCCTGAGATACCACCACCATCCTCTGCTCCCTCCAGAAGTGTTTCCTCTCCTCAGCTGGAAGCAGGTGCAGGCTCCTGATAACTCTTCTTTCTGTCCACAAAGGAAATGGGGCGTGAGAACAGCCCTGTGCACGAGCAGGATGACAGCCCTGCTCCCACTGCAGATGACTCTTCCCTGCTCTCTGCCAGGCCTGGGAAAGTGAGACACTGTGAATAGAAAACAAAGGCTTAAATGTCTCTAAGCCAGTGATCCCAGTGATGTCTCAGCACACCCTAACAACAAGGATCTCCTCCTCCTCCCAGCTGGTGGGGGCAGGACACAAGCACATGGTGGAATGACTGTCCCTGCACGCAGGACTGTTGTTTTCAGCTAAAAGAGGGTCTCAGCACACAGAGAGGAGGGTGTTGGATGGGGCTTGGAGTAACTGGGCTGGTGGAAAATGTCCCTGCCCATGGCAGGGGGTTGGAGTGAGATGACCTTTAAGGTCCCTTCCAACCCAAACCACTCTGTGATTCTGTTCCTCTGGCCAGCCATGGCAGGCACTGGTATCTCTGCAGAGCTGAATTGTCCTGTGAGTTCTTGGTGTAGAAGAACTCAGCATCAGGTGAAGGTACTGTCCTGATGGCCTCAGGAGCAGGTGGTTGGAAGCCACATCCTGAGGTTCTGCACTCTTCCCAGCTGTGTATGAGCATCTTCTTTGTTCTCTTGCTTCAGAAGATCCAGGCAGGGAATGCGGATCCCCACAGAGAAGTGTGATCTGACCCACAAGTGAATAAAAAACATCAAAGAACAAAAAGAAACAAGCCCCAACAACAAACCAGAAAAGCTTTTGGAAACTGGGAAAGAATCACAGAGTGATGGGAAGGAGAGGAAAAAGCTCTTTGCCTTCTACTTCTTCAGGCAGGCCTCAAGCTGAGCAGATCCAGATCTCCTATAAAGCCTGGGCAACTTCCGACACAGGAAAAGAGGCACAAGAGGTCCACGCAAGGGGATGCTCAGGGAGGGATTCCCCCTGCACTCCTTCCTCCCACCCACCACCAGCTGGTGAGGACGAGGAGCAGGGCCCAGGGGGCTTTCCCTGAGAGCGGGGGGGACACTCTTACCCAGTCCCCTGCCAGCCCCGCTCGCCTGAGCGCATCCAGCGAGCTCAGGGCTCCGGAGACGCGTTCTGCCGAACCCCCTCCCTCCCTCGCCGCCCCCGGCACTGCCTCGTACGTCAGCGCCCGTGGGGGAGAGCCGGGGGCCGCGGACCGAACTTCGCTCTGCGTGGGCAGCTCCGCACGCAGCAGCAAGGGCGAGGCTCATCGGGGATGCTCGGCAGGATCCCAGAGCTCCAAAAACCCCGGGAGCGTCAGTGCGGCCATCACGCGTTGGGAATGCCAAGGGAAGGCTGAGGGGGGGCGTGGGGAGAGGGAGAGGGGCTAGGAGAGGATAAAGGAGCTGGAGAATTCGGGACCCCTGGCCTTTCTCACGCTTTGACATGCAAATCAAATTTGCCTTTCTAAGAGCAATGAAAGACCTTTACATCTTGGCAGGTCCATGGAATATCTGCCTCCTGCAGCCAGGCTGAGATTGCATCCCCCAGAGTATCACACACTCCCACCCGCTCCCCCAGCACCCCCTTTTTAAACCCTGCCAGCACTGGGATTCCTCTGCAACCATGAGCTGCAAACGGGTTGCTGGGAGAGACAGATGCCAAGGGAGAAAGGTTAAACAGACATTGTGCTCTGAGGGGGGAAAAAGAAGGATGCAATTCAGCTTTGCAGTTTCTAAAACAGTCTCGTGAGATCCTGAGTGAAGTGTGCGCAAGCAGTTCTGGCAAGGAGGAACAAAAGACCTGAGAGGAGCGAGAGGAAGGATGAATGAACAAAAGACAGGAAAGCTGCACATGTTTTCAGTCCCTGAAGTTCACTCGTCTCTCTTTTCATGCCCAAGCCCTTTTCTTCTTGAGGCACCTTTGGGAGAGGTAGGAAATGGGGGGTGGGAGATTTACTGCCACTGGGTTTAGCACTAGATCCTATTAACTAAAAAGAATAGGAGCAAGGAGAAACTCCCAAGGCGAGAAAAAAATCCATCATTAATTGACAGGTCCCTGGGGGGCTGAAGCGGAGATGTTGAGCCGAATTCAATTACAGACCCGGTCAGAATCAGGCAGGAAGACGTGGCTTCTTTCACTGTGTCAATTAAAGAAGCGACTGGGAACGATAGACTTCTCTGACCCATGAGTCAAAACAAGCTTCCATCCGGCACTGCCTGATGGCCCCGTGGCTCCCACTGGGAACAGATGGGCTCACGGGCAGTGCAGGGATGCCAGAAGGCCTCCTTGCAGGCTGGACACTCGACAGAACCAAGCCTTGTGCCCGCTGCAGAAATTGCTGCTCTCTGCAGGAAGGTGGCATCGTTAACAGTAATTAATTTGCAGCCACTGTGCTACCTGAGCAGAACCGAGCACGGCATCGCCGAGCCAGCAGCTCCCTCACCAGATTTCGGGTCTCTCTTTAGCATTTCCCTTAGGGAATGAGGAAATAACTGGCCATGTGAAGAGGGAAAGGGCAGAGAAGCTTTCAAAAGGTATCTAGGCACTAAAAGCTCTGCATCAGATCCTGCCCCTTTCCTGGCTGATGGAAGCAGCTCCCCTCAGACCACCTGGTGCTGCACAGCCTGAACTCTCCAGCTTTCACTCCCTGGTACCACAGCAAAAAAGTAGATTTCAGTAGAATATCACATCCTTTTCCCTTCACTCTCCTCCACGTTAGGGTAGGTTTGGGTTTCCCTAATTTTCAGTTTCCCCTGCAGCGAGGCTGAGCTGGGCAGGGCTCTGAGAACACGGCCCAGGTAAGAGATGGGGCAGAGCATGGTCACATTCCCTGCAGCCTGGTCTAGTGGAAGGGGTGATGCTCATGGCAGGGGTTGGAACCAGATGAGCTTTAAGGTCACTTCCAACCCAAGCCATTCGAGGATTCTGTGCTTGATTCCTGCTGGATTCAGGTGGGTAGGAGTGCATCCTTCCTTTGTAGGATCAGAAAACTTCAAAGGAAACTCCCTCTGCTCCATCACCACTTTCTGCTCTACCTGGGATAACCTGCACATCCTCCCATTTTCAGCTAACTGCTCTCTTCAAAGGAGTAACAGCACTATGTTCCTACTGACACCATTTTACACCTTAAAAAGGATCTCTCTTTCTCCAGAGTCCCCTTCAAGGGTTGAAAACATCCTTTCTTCTGCTCGTTCCTGCTACTTTCCTTCTCCTTTGAAGATATTTATTTTAGTGAACAGTCCTCTTTGCAACACATGCAGCCTATTTCTTACCATCCTGGATCCATCGTGCCTGGCCTGATCACGGGGTACCATGGGTGGCTTCAAAGCCTTCTGGGCATCCTCACACAATCCCCCCAAAAAATAAGTGAGAAAATGGATGCCAGAAGGGTCTGGTTCCACTCTGGGAGCACAGAATGCAGGACTCCAAGGAATAAGCTGGATAAGGGCTGATGCTGAGCTCTCTGTGGACTAGCTGGAACCGGGAGTACCACAAAGTTATGAAGAACAAAGAGGTCCTATACAAACATCTCTCTATATTTATAGCTCTTGAATGCTCCTTTCCCGATGGTGCGTAAGTGGCACTGCCAGCACCTGGGGAAAGAGATCCTCTGGAGATGGGCTAATTGAAGGAATTATTCCTGGTCGATTAATGGATAGCTGCTAATTAGTGGAAGAGGCTGAGCAGGGGGGCTGTGCTGTTGGAAGAACTTCTCTGAGGCCTTGGGAGGGAGAAAGAAGCCAAGAACAAAGGATCTGTGCAGTGTCAGGCAGGGCCTGGAACGGGAGGAATTTCTCTTTCTCATGTTCTTGGCTTATTTACAAAGATTCCCAAAACTACTGCAAGGAACGGGTGAGCAGGATGAGCAATGCTTCAGTCCCAGCCCCAGCACAGTCCCAGCAGCAAAGGGAGAGGTTTGTTACAGTCAACAAAACCCAGCAGTGTGTAGGGAAAGGAGCTTTTCTGCTGCAGCTCCTCAGCAGACCCTCAGCTTGGGGCACCCTGAGGGTGTGGGGACCACAAGTGGAGGTCTGTGAATTCCTCTGAGCCCCAGCTCTGGTGGTGTGGAAGGAACAGGCTGTGGCTGTAAGTCAGAGCTCTGGGAAAGAGGGGAGGGAGAGTGTCATGTCCTTCTGCTTTGGGTTCATGCCTGAGTCACTTCTCCATCCAGCAGAGCACCTTCCTCCTCCGAGACACTTCCAGCACCCCTCACCTTCTTTCCCTGCCTCTCTCAGCTTCCTCAGAGCCCAGAAGGTATCGAGAAGTCCTGGAGGTGAAAGGCAAAGCAGCCTCCACTCGGGATGGTAAGAAATGCTCTCCTGCCCCAGTCCTGAGGCTCATTCCTCAGCAGACACCACATGTGTTCAGGAAAGCTGTCAGCAGGATGGAGAGGAGGGGAGAGAAGGACAAGGCACGTGCTGTACCCACCGGCGCTGACTAAACCCTGAGGCTTTGTTTGCTTGGTCTCTCCAGCCCTATAAAAGTCAGATGAGCCTTTTAGCCAGGAGCCTGGGGAGGAACAGAGAGGCCTGGGATAAGTGCAGCCATTCCCTCCTGTACTTCCCCATCTGGGGGGCCCAAGGGAGCCATTTCAGATCCTTTGGTCTTACAAGAATTCCATGGTCTGGAGCTCCTTCCCCTGCAATTTTCTCCTTTTAGGAGCAGTTCCTTACAGCTATAAAAAGTGCTGGACTTGTGAAGGGCTCAGCCTGAAGCTGAGGACAGAGAGAGGGTCAGTGACTCCTTCATCTCAGCCTTCCCTCCCCACAGAGACGTAAGCCAGGACTAAAGGGCTCCCAAAGATGAGGAGAATTTTGGAGTTACAAAGCAAAGAACACCAACACTCCCAAACCCATTCCTCCAGCCTGGGATCTACCACGGCAGCAGCTGGAGCAGCAATTTTCCCTGTGAAAGGAAAGGAAAGAGTGAGGAGCGCTTAGCAGGAAGGTGTAAAGGGAAATCCTACTTTACAAGGGCCCAGTCAGTCCTGCTTGTACCAAGTGACAGGCCTGACAGGAACATGTGACAAAACACAAACAGTGTCTGGTGGGTACAAAACAGCAGCGGGGACTCATCGCTCTCTGCCCCAGCAGGTATTTGGATGCTGAGAGACAGTTCCCAGGTAACACGTGGGGCTTCTTATTTGAAAACTGCTCCTTTTATTATTATCTTTCCTCCCACTGCAAAAGGCAAAGAGAAAAGAGACAGGGAGAGGGAGAGTTGTTTGACAAGCTGAAAACTTCTCGAGGGGGGGGTGTTGAAAATGAATAAGCGGGGAAAAAATGAATAAGGGGAGGAAGAATAAAAGGGCAGGTGAAGAAGGAAATACAAAGTCAAAAGGCTCAGGGCTGACTCAGTGTGGTGCAGGGTTTGTGAGGGAGACTCTGCCTTTTGGAAATCAGTAATCCAAAGGGCTCTGCGTGTGTGCATAAAGTTATTGACTGACTGCATTACATCCACTTATCCCCCATTAAGCAGCAGGCTTCAGCTTGATCCCCAACAGCAAGGAATTAGAGTAACTCTACCCTGCGTTTTTAGAAGGGTTTCCATCTCCCAGGAATCCAAAGTGCTCAGCAGCCCTCCGGGGAATGCAGGACTGACATCCAGATCCTTCTGGGGTGCGGACTGGCAGTGGGACAGGCTGCTGTGTGCAGCAGAGATGGGAGGGAACCCTGGTGCTTCTGCACAAAGCTATAGGATCTCCATTATGCAAGCAGAGTAGGAAAGGGTTGGCTTCCAAGGACACAGAATATAATTAGCCTATCTCAGAACAAGTAGCGATTCCTCCCCTGCTAAGCTGCTCTCAGTTCAGCTTCAAACAAATCATCTCTGCTCCCTGGCTGTGTCTCCACACACGAGCACCAGACAGCTCCTCACGTCTGGAGGGGACAGGAGGCTGTAGGTCTCCATACAGTTACTGAACATTTTCAAAGCTGACTTAGAAAGTTTTTGTTCTTTTCTGCCCCCACTTCAGTTTGCCACCCCCTCAGCTGTACTGATGCAACTGCTTGTGGATCTATGGGGAAATGAGTCCACAGAAATGATCCTTTTTTTTTTTTAATTTGTCATCTTTTTTTTTCTTTTAAGACATATTCGCTTGCATCACTTCAGCGGAGCAGCGGAGCAGCCCCCAGTCTCAGAGCAACACAAAGTTTGGTGAAGAGGTGGAAAGAAGCTCCCAGGGCGGGGGCAAGAAAGTGAAGGAGCCTCAGGTGCCTCCACCAGCTCCTGCTATCGTGAGGTGCTCTGCTCTGGAGCCACCAGGCAGAGCTCCTGTCACCACAACCCTGGTGACCCTGCAGCTCTGCCAAGCCAGCTCCATCCAGATGTCCCTGCAGCTGGCACAGGGGGACAATTACAGCTCTCTTGTTTCAAAGATGAAACTTTGCTTTGTGTCTCTGGCCTCGCTGCCATGCCCCAGCTGACCTCCCATGTGGCACAGCCCCTTTGTCACGGATGTCACTGGAAGTGCTGCTTCTCATGGAGCTGAAGAAGATCTGGGAAGCTCTAAAGGAGGAGGAAAGTGCAGCTCCCTCCAGGGGAAACAGAGACAAATGGAAGTTCAGGGTTTCCAGGTCATCCCAGACTTGTAGGGCAGAACTGGGGAAGGGTCTTGAAGGAAGAGATGAAGTCAGAGTGTTTAACCCCTGCCATGAGAGCAGCCATGGAGGGCCCAGCACCTGTGAGGTTCAGAGGATTCACTTCTGCTACAACAGAGAGCAGTGGTCCTCAACTACTCTGCACCTGCACCACTTCCAAAACCCCTCCAGATGGGAGCTGGGGTGATTACGTTTGTTACTTTGCAAACATCGATGTCCCTGTGCAAAGTGGTCAAACGGAGCTGTCAAACTTCCATTTACCCCCCTGCACCCTCCAGACAGTGCATGAGAGGCACCTTGTTTATGGGCTTGACACTGGGTATGACTTAACCAGCTTTGACAGGGGTGATCCTATTTATAGGAGGAGCTCCTAATGCCTCTCATTCAATGTCATGTTTGGGAAAAAGTGAGAAATGAAACAGAAATGACCCCTGAGTTTCTACTTTCAGTAATGGAAATTTCAGCTGCTGACCTGGGCAGGATGGGCAGCACTGAGCCAGTTTACTCAAGGTCACTGAGAAGTTCACATCACAGTCCAATTTCCCCTCTTTGAATGTCCTTCCTGGCTTGGCCTGGCACTCCTGATGCATTTTCAAGTCTGGATCCCTCACATTTTGGAGCCTTCCAGAACTTCAACCACAACTCAACTCATTCCATAAGGATGAGAATGTGAGGAGCTGAAGGAGAGATGTTATTTCACAGACTGCCACTCAGGAGTTGCACAAATGCCTTGCTAAACACCCCTGAACACAGGTCAAGCAGAGGAACATCCAACCAACCACATTTATTGCTCCTTAGAAACCAAAGCTTCAGCAGAGGTCAGGTTTCATCAGGGGCTAGGGCAGTGCAGGAGCAGCTCCAATCTCTGCCCTCTGGGAGGAGGGACAGGACCCAGGGAACGGCTGGAGCTGTGTCAGGGAGGTTCAGGCTGGAGATCAGGGAAAGGTTCTTTCCCCAGAGGGTGCTGGGGCACTGCCCAGGCTCCCCAGGGAATGGCCACAGCCCCAAGGCTGCCAGAGCTCCAGGAGTGTTTGGACAATGCTCTCAGCGACAGGGTGGAATCATTGCAGTGTCTGTGCAGGGCCAGGAGTTGGACTGGTGATCCTTGTGAGTCCCTTCCAACTCAGGATATTCTATAGTTCTACAAAAAAGTTGTTTTTTTTTTAAATCCCTGTGAGTTTTCCTAGCATCTCAAAGAATGGCTGGCCAGCAGTTGGCCACCAGTGCTGGCCCTTCTCAAGTGCTCTGGTCAGTCCCTCCTCAGAGGGGAGCACCCAGAGGTGCAGTGCTGTGTGATGAGCCGTGCCAGGAGACAGCTCCAGGCGGCCACGGTGACTCAGAGCCAGTCGCCTTTTTCCCTGCAGTGCAATTGTACCAGGCCCTGACAGCATCAGCTGGCTTTTATCACTGCTCCACATCAGAGCTGTCAGTCCCGAAGACAATGGAAGGTGTGTGGAGGGGGAGGAATTGAGCATCTCTGCGCTCTGTTGGCTTCGCAGAATGATGCCAAAGTGGCGAGCAGAGAGGTTTTGATTAGCAGCAACAGCAGAGGTTTTGATTAGCAGCCTGCTGCAGCGAGAGGCTCAGCGAGAACGTCAGCGAGTGTGGCAGCACTGACATAAAGAAGTGATCCTTCTGGAGCTTCCTCCACTGCTGTTTTGTGGGGAAGAGCTTGGCTGATGGTGATGAGGGCTCTGGAGGGCACGCAGCCGCTGGATGGCTCGTCCACGCTCACAGCTCTGCAGATGCAGGGCACCTGTCTTCAGATCTGCTGGCTCCAGTGGGGTCTGCAAAGGGTTTGAGTCATTTCCTCAGTGCAACTCATCTTCCCCACGTGTAACTTCTCCAATTCACCTGTTGCTGTGGCAGTGACAACGACAGAGAAGGAAGAGACTTGACAAGCAAACTCCGGGGGCATTTAGTGAAGAAACAAAAGCCTCAAGCGAACAAAAAGATCAGATCTTGCCAGCTGAGGAGCCAAGGAGGAGAGGGCTGTTTGTGCCTCCTCCAGGCGTGTCACGGAGTCTCCCGTGGCCCAGGTTTGCTGGGAAGATCACCCACGAGGATTCTCACACCGCCCTTGTCCCGTGCCTCTCCCTCGCGCTCGGGGGCCGCTTCCTGTGAACGCCCACGGAGTGATTCGTTCTCTCCCTGCACGTCCCTGGTGAGATGCTGATGGAAAAGCTGACAGCAGCAATGCCCAGGGTCTATTTGCCTGTCAGCTCTGCCTTGTTTCATTCCTTCTCAGCAGACTTGCACCTGCCTGTTGTCCTCGTCTTGCGCTTATGCACCAAAGTCCCCCAGCACAGAAATCAGCTTTTTATTCAGCTTCCAAAGCACAGAGCACAAGGACTCTGATGCCATCCAGATACTATGTTTATCCTAACACCAGAACTAAGGAAAGTGTTATATTGATTATTTTCCAGACTCAAAGGCTAGGTTCAAAGCAGGGTAAGTGATCTGAAAAAGGTCTCAGGAAATCTGTGACCAGGGTCTGTTTCAAAACTCAATCCAAAACCTGAAGCAAACGTCCATCCTTCCCTCCAGGAATAAGACTGTTTCCTAAAGTGCTGAGGCATTATGTAAAATAAATTAGCTTGCTCTGTGCAGGCCCAGGTACAATGGGTTTCTAAATTAAGCCCTTGTAAATGGAAATGGTATGACAGGTGTGAGAGAAGATACCTACAGACTGGAAAGCTTAATCAGAAATTGCTGAATGGACCAGCCAGTGATTTCACCAAGTATTATGTGGTGTTGCTGCAAAACAGCTACAAAATGGCTGTTGTTTTATTGATCCCACACAACCTGCTCTGCCCATGCTGCTGATGTACTCAGGCACTGTGTCCCTGTCCCTGAGAGCTGCTGCAGTGACAGAAGTCACCACTTGAGTTTCCATCCAGCCCCCCACAGGTGGAATGGCCTGTGATGACCAACTGGCATTTCATCTCCACAGTATTCCTCTGGAAGTGACACATGGGGAAAAGAACACATTCAGCACCTGGACAAAAGCTACAAAACAAGCAGAAAGGGAGGAAGTTTAAAAATTAATGAGAGCTCAAAGTGCTGTCAAATTTTTCCTCCTCTTGCCCTTTCTGGACACACAGCCATCGCTGAAGATTAAAACTGATCGACTGACCAGGTCAGGGCAGAGCAGACGTGACAATAGGAAAAAAGGAAATGACTTCAAATTGCCAGAGGTCAGGGTTAGATGGGATATTGTGAAGAAATTATTCCCTGTGAGGGTGGGGAGGCCTGGCACAGGTTGCTCAGAGAAGCTGTGGCTGCTCCATCCCTGGAAGTGTCCAAGGCCAGGTTGGAGAGGGCTTGGAGCAACCTGGGATAGTGGGAGGTGTCCCTGCCCATGGCAGGGAGGTTGGAACAGGATGATCTTTAAGGTTCCTTCAACAAAAGCCATTTTAGGATTCAGAACATTGTGTTAGACTCTCCTGGAAAATAATTTACAGATCTCTTCCTCCACCCCCTTTCCTCTGTAGCTCATTCCTGTTCCCTTGCTATGAAAAGTTTGGTTGTCTTCTCCTTTTTCTGGCTGAGTCTTTCCACGGCAGTTAGCTGCCATGGTGATAGAAGTTAGAGAAATTAGTAAGAAGAAGAGTCATAATTAACAATTGACTGACAGTCCCATCTGACCTGAGACAGTAGCTGAAAGCTGCCTCCCACTTCAATCTGCTTGCCACGAAACAGCCAGGAACAGGCAGTTCCACTCGCCAAGGTGGTCTGGCTGTTGGCTCCACTCCTGCAGTGGCTGCCCTCAGTGGGTTTGGTGCTGGGAGCCTCGGTGAGGATGTGTCACCATTGCCCTCTTCTGGATCCACAGCCAAGGCTGCTCCAAAGCTTGGGAGATGTCACCGTCTAGTGATGGCAGCACGTGGTGGCTCCAAGGGAGCTGCTCCAGGGGTGACCACTGGTGCCTCGTGCAGGAGCTCTGCAGTTTCACTCCAAGAGCTTCGAGTCCTTTTGTGTTCCTCCTTCTGGAATGGTGACCACGCTGCAGGGCAGATTTACAGCAGATGGTGGATGCAAAGGGAAGGAGATATTAGAAAACAAATTAACGCTAAATATGTGACTAATTCAGGATCTTTGTGGATGTGTACCACTGTGAGAGGTGGGTGGTTAAAAACCTCCCAGGAATGGGGGGATCTCAGGTTCAAGAAAAAGGAGACGTGGTTGAGCTGAGGAACTCCTTGCCACAGGATGCTGGAAGGGCTAAAAATATATGTGAACTTAAGAACCTGGAAAAGTTTGTGGAAGAGAAATCCAGTGAGGGTTACTAATTACATAGAACTTCTAACCATTTATATAAGTTATATTTCTACATGAAATACATATTTATGGAAGAAAAGGCTTCCTAGTCTATTCTAGGCACCTTCTTTTGGTATCATGATCCCAACTCAGCCCTCTGCTGACCCAGTATAACTCGCTCCTGTTTGTATGAATATGGAAAAGCAGGGGTCAGGTCCTCACTGCTCCCTCAAGGTTTTATTCAGCTTGAGGCAGGTGAAGGCTCAGTAATTGCTCAGTAACACACTTGGGGCCTGGCCCACCATGGAGCCCTTGAGATCTGGTGTTTTTGTAATGCACGAAATTATGCAGAAAACTCACTGTTTTGTACAGGGAGGAAAATTAGCCCAACTCAACAAGGCACATTACTTATGGACTGAGAGAGGCAATTTTTCACACTCAGCTGGAAAGAATTTCTGCACTCGTCTGTCTGCTGGAGTTCATGCAATATGGTAACACGGAGAACCAAACCTGACACTGGAAATTATGGGGCTGTTGTCAGCATCCAAGCACTGAAAATAGGCAGCAAATAGGAATCTGGTGAGGAGTTTCAACAGCTTGACCCGGCTCTGTAATGGACTTTAGAGTCAAGAGCAGGTTGATGACAGTTGTTAATCCCCTCTAGCACAACCCTCCCTCACAGCCCTGCCTGTGTCCCCTGCTGTTAAATAATGTATCTCCCAAACAGGGAAAAAACAGAAGGCATCTCCTGTTTCACCCAGCATGGGGGAAAGGAAAGATGGGGGAATGATGTGTCCCTGACAGCAGGGAGAGTGATGGATGAGGGAGACAGGGGATGTGTGGAGTGCCTGGAAGGAGAATGGTGGGTCCAGGGTGAATGACAGAATACAGGGGACATAGATCCCTGAGACAAGGATTTAGGGGGAAATTGGCACACACACCTCTCGAGTCAAGGGGTGGATCAGTGAGGTAGGGTGGGATGCAGGCTGGGATTATCCAGAAAAGTAAAAATGGAAAGCAAAATGCTCCTAGTCCAGTGCAGCTGGTCCCAGCACAGGCTCTAAGTGTGAAGAGTGTGACAGAAGGGACAAACCCACAGCTGAGGTGTCTCAACCTTGTCTCCAGTGGGTCTCTGCCAAATGAAGATCTTGACACTGAACTGCAGAGGTGTGGAGAGGAACCTGTGAGACAGAGGTGTCCAAGGGATAAATGGGACACAGCACAAAACATGCACAAAGGAAGCTCCTCAAGGCCTGGGTGATAGAGTGCCTGGAAGATAGATCAGGGACTAAAAGCCAGGATTCCTGACCTGTGACTGGACTTTGACACATGTTAACTTACACTGGACAAAAGACACTCTCTGCCCCAGTTCCCTGCTTTCCAGCAAGTGTAAGAGTCATTGCCTGCCCTAGAAAGAGAGCATTCTCCATTCATGTTCGGGAAGCTCCTGGAGAGCAGAGGCTGTGCAAGTGCAGAGCATTATCTCCTCAGCATCCTGCAAGAACATGCCAGCAACATTCAACCTCCCCTCAAATCCAGCGGCAGGTCACAGCGATTGGCGGGTCTGGCATGTGTGTGACTGTGAGTCACCCAGGATAACTGATCTTCATATTAATCTATTGTTGTAAATGACTTGGAGCTGCCTACAGACGATCCTTCAGAGTAGGGAACAATGGAGAACCTGCACATCTGAATAAAGCCTCCTCTGCATGGCAACTTATTGCCATCGTAACCAGCATAAACAAGAGCAATTAAGACAATTTCAGAGCATCACCTCCTCCCTCTGGGGTCTTAATGAGAGCACGCTCAGAAGGGGGCTGGAGCAGAAGCAGCAAGGGCTGGGACTTAACTTGTGCAGGAAAAGAAGGGCAGGGAGAGTGTTGGATCCAGAGGACTGCTCCTCTCCACTCCATAGTGCAACACAAAGGGCACGCAGGGGGAGAGATTCAGTCTGCTCTGGGGAGATAGAAGAGGCTCAGAGAAGCAGAGCTTTCCTGCTCTCTGACCCTCACACCACCTGTAGGGACTCTGCAGATTTTTCTGGCATTTCCAGGTGACCAGAAGTAGCCAGAAGGGGTGAGAAAGACACAGCACCACAGGGTTCCAAGCCATAGTCTTTGGTAGAATCAGGGTTGGATTGGAGTGATGGCCTTCTAGGAACAAGGTGTTCAGGAAGAAGCTCTTCAATAGATGATAATTATCCATCCCAGAAAATAAATACGAGCCTCCACACAGTGCTGTTGGATCAGTGTATACATTGCACGTGTTCCATAAATCTTTGCTATATGCTACTGATCTACGAGGACTGAGATGACTGAGAAGATGTTTGTGTGCAGTGAGGAGGGATGGAAAATTGGAAAGCCTCTCCTTTGAGGGATCTGTTGGGAGATGAGAGGGACTGGCCTGTACAAACACTCCAGGGAAGGAAGGGAGACAGCTTCTATCAGCTTGCTGATAGCACCTCCTTCTTTGGCCCCTTGCAATGGAGAAGAAATGGACGGGGCTCTGGAGCAGAGCTTCAGTGAGGGTTTTCATAGGATTGAAGGAACAATGTGATTTCTGACTGACTCTTTTCAAATTTAAGGCACAAGTCAAAAACGAGGTTCCTGGACTGTCACAGTGTATAAATAGCCTGATGGAAGCATAACAGCAGCTCAGTTTGGTATGTATCGTGCACTCAAATAATTTTATAAAAAAACCCAGAGAATTCCATCCAGCTTTTTGTGCAAGAAGCTCAGCAGCTTCTGTTTAATGTGTGTGCAATGACAGCTACCCGTACTTCAGGTAGATCACAAAACTCACCCTAGAACCAAAATGGTTCTTTCCATTCTCTGCAGAGACAATTTTTTTTCCTTTTAACTTAAAATTTGCTATCATAGATTTGATTGTCTGCTTTAAAAAAAAAATGAAGAAAAATGGCACATTAACTTGCAAAGAGAAGAAAGGAGCTAAATCTGAGACCTCTTATCTGAATCTTCCCAATGCCTAAGTGCTGGATAATTGGAATTGCTGTCTGAGCCATAAAATGCAGTTTTGATCAGATGTTCCTAACCCGAGATAGTCTTCTCATTTCTGCTTCTCCTTCAGAAGCACCCTGGTTCTAAGATCTCAGGAGATATGTGAAATCTGACCTTCAACAGAAAAAGATCCCACTTAAACTTCCTAGAAGCCAGAGGAGATAAGTGCTTTGCAAAATGAGCAACCCACTTTCTTTGGAGCCAGGAGTTTTTTGGAAGCACAGGGTCACTCAGCCAACCATATGGACCAGTTCTCCCTTAGCTAAGAGTTTTAACAACCAGAGTTCAAACCCTCCCAGCCAAAGCATTTATCACCAAGTTTTTAGAAGGGAAATAGCTGTGAAATAGTCACCTTTAGGAAACTGGGTCTATCTGCTGTGCTCATTGCCTTGTGCTTATTCTGCGTGCATCACCTTGGATGAGTGTGCAGAGCTGGAGTCCACCTGAAAAGCATAGATGAATCTAAAGAGAAATAACTATTAGAAGTTGCAGATGTTCAAGACAAGACAGCTTTTCCCATGGATGTCTTGTTTGGGTGCTGCCTGGAGGGCAACTAGTGAGGACTCAGCAATTCTGAGCACCAGCTTACATATTTAGAGACCTCATGTCAAATGCGTCCTAAAATACAGAAAAAAAAAAAAAAAAAAGGCCATTTGACAGAGAAAAATGGGAGATGTGAACAGCTGAATCTGTTCTCTGCCACTGACTCACGAAGGGACATGGAGCAAATCACTTTATTTTTCCATGATTCAAATACCCCCTTGCAAAATGAGGCCAACAGAAAAGCAGGTCCAGCTCTTCCCATAGCGCTCAGGTTTGTACCTGGCGGGGTTTGTGTGTCAGCTGGGGAGCACCAGAGTTTTCAGTTCACAAGGAAGGTCTGTAGAGAGACATCAGTGTTTGTTAATTCATGATTTATAATGTTCTGACACCTGGAAGGGCAGAGCAGAATCGTTATTGTTCGGATGATGACCACTGTGTCCCTTATCAAGAGGAAATTAAAAATAGGAAGTGGTTATAATTATCATTTTGGACACCATTCCAGTGGCATCATTCTCAACACAGTGCCGGGATTATAAAGTAATAGCCAAGGGAATGTCAATTTACAGTTCCTTTTTTCAGTGCAGCACGAGTGTGAGCCAGTACGATCCCTGCTATCTCCCTCCCCGACACCCAGCCGTGCATTTCCCAGTACGGCTCGTTCGGCTTTCTGAGGTCCATTGTAACATTAACAAAGGCAGCCCAGTGATATTGTTACATCCAAATGATGGACAGAGACAGAGAAAAAACTCCCAGTACCTCTAGAGATGAAAACAATAACCTCGTACCGCTCCAAATGGGAAGAGAATTTCCCAGATAAAGATTTACCTCTGTCTCCTGCTCTAAGGCAAAGTGCTCTTGCCTGTTCCAAGCTCATTGGCTTTGCTCTCCACTCCACAGAAGGAAGGGAGAACCTGCCTTTGGAAAGTGCTAACTTTTTCCTGCATGGAAAACCAAGCGAAAGCACTTTGTTTGGAAAAGGCTTGCGCTAGGATTCATAATAAGCCATCATTGACGTGACAGACCTTGTTGTTGACTTGGAGCCAAATCTTGAGGTCCTTGCCTGAAGGATCAGAAGGATTTGACCCCAGGACTGTTATTAGCCTTGACATCACCAGCTCCTGACATGGGATAGTTTTCCAGTGAACTTGCTTGAGAATGTTTAGAAATGTCAAGTGGCCGTGCCACGAGGACACAAGAACGAGAAGGTATCAAATTCGCCCAATTGAACGGGAGAATTTCAGTCCTCCCCCTGCTCTCGCTGGCGATGGCAGCACTGCTGACAACGTATGTCAGGGTCACACTGCCTTATCAGGCCCCTCTCAGCCCTGCACCCTTCGTCAGCACAGCCCACGTGCCCCATCCCAGCTAAGCGACAGCAACGGGATCCGACGTAGGCTCAGAGACTCGCGGGAGAACTTTTCCAGCTCTAACTGTGTTGTGGTGGACAGAGCTTGTCCTAAACCGTTCACACAGAGGATGGATGCTGTGTGAGCTGGACTGGAGCCTGAAAGTTCTGGTTGTGGTGTGGTAACATTTTGCCAAAGGGTTCCTGGTGTCACATTGCACTGAGAGCGTTGAGGGTGGGGAAGGAGAGGGGCAGAGGAGACTGAAGAAGCCACAGAGCTGTAGGCACTGATGAGCTTGTGAGGTGCAGCAACCTCATACATTTACTCCATACAGGCCAGAACTCCATGCTGGACTCCAGCAGAGGAAAGGCCATGTGATGGGTAAAACCTCCGTCCAAACTTTCTCCATGCAGGGAATGGCTACAGCACTCACTTCAATACTTGCAGATCTACTCCACTCACCATTGTTTAAACCAAACTTCTCAACAACCTTTGCCATTCCCATTGTCTTCCCTGTGTTCAGTGCTGCCAGCTTTCCTCGCACGCATCCACAGCACAGTAAATCTTCCTCCTGTGCTCCTCGACTCAAGCCACTGTTCTAGTTGCTGACATTAGTCAAGGTCTAACAGGATCTACCATTCCCTTCACGCCTCCAGAAGATTTGTGCCATCCAGATGCCCTTACTGAGTGAAACTCCCATTGTTTCATGCAGCTAAAATCAGTTCCACTAACAAAAATGATAAGGTGTCAGAATCCATATCGATCATATATCCGCCCATCTCTCCTGCCATCTCTCCGCAATTTCCGCAATCCTTGAGAGCACCACTTGTTAGTGCGCTGCAGGAACTCATCCAAAATGCTTTAAGATCCCTAAATTAATCATGGAGGATTCACCTCCCCTTCCATCAGGGAAAACAAAAGCTTGAAATTCAAGGGGAGGGCTGGAATCTCCCCGGCTGATTGGCTGGAGATGCCTTCTCGCCCACACGTCCTGCTCGGTAACATTTCCAAATATTTTTGAGCAAGCTGAAAACAATTGTGTTGGAGGGGCAGGGGGGCTGCTAATACCCTATCGGTTTCACATTCCTAGGAGAGTTCCCAGCCCACCAATCTGCCATCCTATATCAGGCAATGAGCCCTCAGCTGGAAACTTTACCCTGGCTCTACCTATTGTCCAATGTTTTCCTTCCTGCCAGATGATTGGAATTGCACCAGTTGTTAATTTTACACCTGCTGTTTGTGAATATCCCTGAGTGACCTTTCCGACAACAGCCACCCCGGGGGGATTTCTCGGTGGAGAGATGCACACGCATGCAGGAGCAGATAGAAAGGGAACAGGAAGGGGCCTCCTGATGAGTGATGAGGGATTAAAATAGCTCCTGGTGGGGCCATAGTGGGATTTGGGCAGCAGGAATGCTGAAGCGGATGTTTAAAACATAGCAAAGTGTCAATCTAAGCACAGAGGGCAAAATAGTGTTAGCAGATCCCTTCCTCTTTCCAGCTCTCTCTCCTTATGCCCAGCTGGCTCAGAAATGCATCTCCCAGAGCCTCTTACAAAAGAAGAATGGCTCCCTGAGATGCTGAAGCCAAGGTCTGGAGAGTCTGAAAACCCTTTTATTTGGGAATCTGGAAGGAGTATCTGCCCCGTGGCCCCATTCATCACTTTGTACCTTGGTGTAACTCACCCTAATGCCATCTCTGGAAGGTATCAATTACCCCAGAAGGGATGTGTCAGTACAGCACGGACAGGAAAAGCCATTAGCTTCTCAGTCCTGAATTCTGGCTGGTCTGAGGAAGTCACAGGTGCTCAGATATCACTGTGACCAGTTTTAATACTCAGATTAGGTTAAACAGATCTAGCTCACTTTAGAAGTGGATTAAGAGCACTCTGGTTATTAAAAATGATTTGTGGGGCCAGAGATGGATCAGAGGAGAAACTGTCCATGGGCTGTAGCCACATAACCTTGGCATTTCCTACAGCAAGCTGGTACTTGGCTGTAGAAAGTGGAGTAGTATACAAATAGGAGCAGGAGATGGCAAATTTTCCTCTGAAAAAAGACTGAATATTGGATAAATAACACAGTGGTGGATGTCTGCTGAGTGGTAGCAGATGTTCAGGGACAGGCAAGCCTGACCCTTGTGGAGGAGAAATCACTGATGTGGATATCAACAGAATTCTGTGTGTACAGTGCTCAGTCACAGGCATCCATCCCCCTGGTACAGCAGGGATCTGTGTGCCAAGCAATCCCTCTCCCAGGGATCTCAGCTCAGGATAATGCAGCCTTTCCCTGGAGAATGGCTCTGGCTTGGGAACTCATTCTGTTCAGAGATGATGGGGCAAATCTTGCCTCCATCCTCCAACATGGCCAAGCACAACTCAGATGGAAAAAGCCACCTCAGAGCTGAATCCCAGGTCCAAACCAAGCTGCCCCAACTCCTGTAAGTTCTCATTACAGGATGAGGGGACCCTGTGCTGTTCTAGAGGCCCTCTGGCAAGTGAGGCACTCCCCACATCTTGGCTAATGAGCATCCCACTGTATCTTGTGAAAAATGGGAGCTCCAAGGGTTGGCCACTTCCCAATTTTGAAGAACAACGTTCTGACAATCTTGACTCCTTCATTGACCCGAAAAGACATTCCTCACGTCTTCTCCTGAGCAAGTGACGAAGACAGAACCATTTCTGCAGAGAACTTCTCTAAAAATGCCGGGGGAATAATCCCAACACACCTCTAAAAGAAAGGATGTCCCTAATGCATCATTTTGCTACAGTTCTTGTGAGTCCTTCTGAAACTTTCAGGTGACCAAGCCACCACTTTCTAAATACTCTTGGCCAAAAACTGACCCAAATGAAGGGACAGCTGCAGACAGTACAATGTGCCTTGGGCAGCACTGGAAAGGGTCTGTGTGTCAGGTATCTCCAAACTCCTGGGATCCAGGGGAACAATACTTGTAATCTCAAAAAAAAAAAAAAAAGAACTCCTTAGCTGAGTGAAACCCGTGGTGGAAGAACAGGGAGGGCAGATGAGCTTCTGTCTGCAGCCTCACCAACATGCTAATGGCCATCTGCATCTCTGGATTCAGCTCCATCCTTGGCCAAGTCGGTTTAGAAAAGGTTTTGTTTTTCTTGGGCTGGTTTTGTTTACAGCCGCTTGACCGAGGCAGAGAGTTCAGCAGCAGCTGACTGCAAGCCAGGCTCTCCCAAGTGTCCGTTCTCCAGTGAAACATCTGGTTACAAGGCAAGGTCAAATGGGCCTGAAATGGGAGAGGGCCACAGATTCTGCCCGCTGAGATGCAGCCAGCTGGGAAAAGAACAGGCTTTTCTGGGTATGTTGGAGGATTTGGCTGGGAAAAGGAAGGAGAAAAAGAAACATGCTGCAGAAAAGCTGAGGATCAAGAGGCTGTTTTTTTATTGGTTAAAAATCAAGACCACCCTAGTTGTCACACAAATTGCTGAGTCTTATTTAGCAGGAACTGTCGTTGCTCCCAAACAGACAGAAGGTCTCTTCAAATCCCTCATTTATACACATTTCCAGTGTATGTATATGAATTCCTCTATTCCCTTTTATCCTGGAATTACCCCAGGCACACATCTCAGACCTTCTCACTCTGCTCTTTGTAATTTTCACCTCTCACAAGGCACTGGAGCCGGAAGGATGAGGACAGATCCCACTTGCAGCACATTGCAAACCTTGATCTCCCAAGTTCCTTGGGACAAGGACCACCCAGCTCTTTGGTGTTTGTCCAGCACCTGCAGCACTGGTGCACAAGCCAGTGTCTGGATGCAATAATGACACAAATAACAACATTGTTCAGGACTGGTGTGGGAGCTCCTGCAAACCAAAGAAACCATTCAGGAAGCCTAAAGAACAAACCCTTCCATGCAGCCCCAGGGAATGCTAGCAGCAAATGTTTAGGGTTTCTTTGTTTTTAAAACAAGGCTTGTTCCTCTGAACAAGGATCAGGAAAAAAGCCCCATGTGAATTTGGTGAACCAAGCACACAGAACACCAAGAGAGGAAGCTCATCATGCAAACACAGCAGGAGCTGTTTGGTGAACTGGGATTGATTCATGGACAACCAAAAAACAGCAGAAAACACTAAATTCATATTATGGTGTTTATGCAGGATGAGCTGACCAGCCTTAATAACACTAATGCTCAGTACATGATTTTCAGAGAGAAACAAGTGCAGAATAATTGTCTGAGCTTGGGACCAAGCACTGTTTCTGAGCTGTGATACTTCCTCCTTCGGGACTTTCACAAAATATCCCGACCTGTTTGTGCTTGAGCATCCTTCTCTAAAAGGATAAGGACAACAGCAGTCACTCACTTACTTTGGTGGGTAATAAATGACTCAGATAGCTCTCACCGACCTCTTCAAGTCCTGCACACAATACCCGCTGTGTCACGCAGCCCCTCAGAGCAGCCAGAAAGCTGTCACCTCTTAATGGGCCTATCCTGCCAGCGTGATGGGCAGGGCAAAGCCTGTGCAAGTCCTTTGGCACCTCTGCCCAAGCTGGGAATGGTTTGGGAAGGGTCCACTGTCCCAGGAAGGAGCAGAGAGGGAACAGCTTGAGCAGGCTGTGTGCTGCCATTTCATCGGGTCCCGCTGGAATCCGGACACTGCGGGCACAGGCATCTTTTGAGGCTCAGCACATCAGCTGCTGCCTTCATGCACCAGAAATAAAGGACTCCAAATCCGAGCCTGGAAGCCAACCAAAATGCCAGGAGATCGTTGTGCTTCTCATGTGCATAATCTGATGCCTAATTTGCATGCACTGCTTGTGTATCTTAATCCCAGCTTTCCAGAGGATGCTGCCCCATCCCTGATCCCATCAACAGATGGACTCCATCTGCCCAAATGAAGGCTACAGTTTCACCCTGCTCAGATTTTTCCCACCAAACTGCTGGATGCAGCTGTTTTTACCCAGGCTCCTGCCTTATGCAGCCCTTGGTCTGAATGCAGAGGTTTTCCTTCACAGGATTTTTACCATTTCAGTCACCCTTCAAGCTGGACATGAGTGAGCTCTGGTCTCACTCCAGACCACTGTTCTCCAATAAACTCCACCAGCACTTCCCAGCATACAGCACTGGCTGGAATCTGACTGGCTTGGAGCACAGATCCAGTGTAAAACTCCACTCAGAGCAGCCACTTACTCCTAACAGTCTGTACAAGGCACAACTGGAGTGGGACTCAATTCACACATATTTTGGAGTGCAAAAGCAGCCACTGCTTGCTTGAGCACAAACATCACCTTTAAAAACTTCTTTAAAATCCTTTTAAAAGACTGCCATGTGATTTTGGCAACACGTGCCCCTCACACTGTAGGTGATATTCAGTGAAAAGACATGTTTGCTCTGAACCCCTGGTATCTGCAAATGGTATTGGAGGGATAAAATAGAACCTGGTGCCATGCTTTTTTCCAGAAAAGGGAAAACCCAAGACATATGTAAGGCCCTGGAAGAGGCTGCCCAGAGAAGCTGTGGCTGCTCCATCCCTGGAAGTGTCCAAGATCAGGTTGGACAGGGCTTGGAGCAGCCTGGGATAGTGGAAGGTGTCTGTGCCCACAGCAAGGATTGGAACAAGATGAGATTAAAGGTACCTTCCAGTCCACATCATTCTGAAATTTCATCATTCTGTATGTTATTTACCAAATAACAAACAATAACAAGAACACAAAGTCACATCCTTATTCCTGTCTCCCAAAACTGAGGCAGGGGCATTAGGAAAAAGTGCATTTGCAAACCCACAGAATTAGATTTGCAAGCACACACTAAAGAGTTAAAAGGGTAAAAAAACCAACTGGGAGCACTAAGTATGCACATGTGGGAAGATGCTGTAGAAACTGGGCTTGAGAAGCCACACAGTTAAATGTTGATTCATCCTCATCCCTTTCCTTCTCTTCTGTCTTTTCTCTCATGATGGAAACAGCCTCTCTAGAAAAACCTCACTGTATCTTTCAGTCGTGATAAAAGAACTTTACTGCTGCCCACCCCAGACCCATGTCTGAGTGCTTTAAGAAAAGAGTTTTTTCATAAGGTAAAGGATCAAACAGCTCCCCTCTCCCTTTCCTCATTTACCCCATGGTAGGAAATTTTGGGTCATTCCCAGTCTCTAAAGAGCACAAGGGCTTCTTTGCCTATTGAGGCTGTACCAAAGTAGCCAGTAAAGTTTATTGAGGCCTCCCCTCTCCCTGCTGCCAGGAGGGAGGGAACCACACTGACTGAGAAACTGTCTGGGCCTTGGGCACTTCCCTTCCTCTTCCTTTCAGAAGTGTTTTGATTAAACTAGCAAAACCATTCATTCCCTCCATCACTCCTTAACTTTATTTTTGTTACTTCTAGACAGCTCGGCACACCCTTCCCTAGGTAACGTTCACTAAATCTGTCTCAGAAGCCAAACCTGCTGCCTCCCTGCACCCCAGTGACAGAAACATTCCTGTGCAGTCGGATCTGGCATCAAAGAGCACAGAGAACCCACCCACCTCCGTTTCTCTGCCCTCTGGTTCCGGGAGGTGCCATCCTCCAGCTGGGAATGATCCCTGCCTCCCTCCCCACGGCTCTCAAGTGCCACCCCTGAGTCCCTGAGCTGGGGACAGGGAAGGCTGTGGGGACACCTCTGTGGCCTCCCCGTGGCAGTGGTTTCAGGGTGCTGACTGAAAGCATCCGCTGTGGCTGGGCAGCCGTCCAAGCACGCTGGATACAAGCTCAGATGCACTTCCACAGGGATCCCACTCCTGGATCGCCAACCCTTGACTGCAGAAATCCTAAAGCAGGGAAACTGTCCTTAAAGCCTGTTCCCTCTCCAGTTGTTCGCAGCAGGGATAAGTCAGGCCTCATCTATAATCACCTAAAACCATCACATGATTCCTGCTCTGGCAGCACAACAGCTGAGCATGCTGCAGGATACACACATTGGTGATGCACCATTACACACTTCCCTGGTGCAAGCCCTGTTGAAATGCTGCCATCAAATTATTTCAACTGATCAAAGCAGGAAAAAAAAATAGAATATTAAAGCCCCAGATAACAAATTAATAAGAATAAAAGCATGTAGGTGAGAATTAAGAAGGCATTAACATTCTGATGGCATCTGCTGCCTAAATTAAACTACAGGGAAAAAAAAAAAAAAAAAAGAGAGAGAGAGTTCAGCTGACGCTCAGGATCAGGACAAATAGTTCTCAAATGGAAATTACAGTTTTGAAAATTATGTACCAAAAAAGGATCCAAATTAGGACATTTCTGATTTTTGAAGTTCTTTCTCCAGGTGGGGATCTCAGGCTTGACTGGAGGGCTGGCAACATGATTGGCAAGATGCTGGAGTTGCATCCCACAGAAGGACCAAGCTGGCCCAGAGCCCAGCTGGGACAGTGTCTTGTCACTTCTCTGATCCCTCTGGGGCTCTGTCCCTTTTTGGACTTGGACCATATGGATATGGTGTGTGAAGTGTGTTTCACTCATGCAGACACCATCGTGGAAGAAGAGGAGGAATTAGGCCTGGATTTCCAAAGGAGCTCAGTGCTAAATTATGTGAATAACTGCATCAGTAATTTACATGAGCAGTTACTGTGACAACTAATAGTGAACAACTTAAGTAGCCAGTTGAGCATGTAATGACCTGAGTTATATGCACCATCATGTCTCTTTGGCACACCAAATTAGGTGTGCATACACATTTTGCATGCCCTGAAGGACTTCTCCCTCAGCAACGAGCCTTAATTTCACAGCACAAGCCTGATCTCAGCAGCCTAGCACAGCACAGCCAGTTTATGCAACGCAAAGAGCTGGCACAAACTCCACAGCCCAGGTCAGAACGGATCCTCAGACAGCTAATTAATTTTTACTGCTCCTTTGTGAACTGTAAATTACCCTTCATTTCCTAGATTTCTGTCCCATTTTTCGCCTGCCTTTCTCTAGTGAAGCAGTAAAAAGGGAAAAGTGCCAATAATGGGCTCTCGTTGTGATAAAAGCAGCCACGATTCACTCACACTTTGAACAATGCTCTGCTTATGACCAGAATATAAAGGCAATTGGGTTTCAAGAAACTGTCCAGAGATAATGAGTTTTCCTGTAGATGGGAGGATAGGAGGAATATTTTATAAAAGGAGGGGCGGGAGAAGTGTCTGGTTTTGCAGGACAAACACAACCGAGTTCCCCTCCTGCAGAGGGTTAAAAACAAGATAAATAATCCTCACTTAGAGACCAAGTTCATCAGTATTGCCTGCACAAAAGAGAAGGGAAACTGCTTACAAGGCTGAACTGCCAACAGCCTCCCCTTCTCATTCAGACAGGAAAGAAGAGCCTCTTCCCGAGAAAGAGTGACCTTCAGACCACACACACACCCCCAGTGTCTTCCCAGAGCAGCCCCTGAGCAAACGGTGCTGGAGCAAGGACAGGCAGGGTTTTTTCACTACTGCTGTGACCCTGTGCACAGACTAAAGCTGCTGATTCTGCTGAATCCAGAAAGCAACACCCTGCCAAGAAAACATCTACCAGTGTATACAGTCGTGGTTCTAGTCTGTGTTCTCTGCTGATGTCACTGTTCACAGAATCACGGAATGGTTTGGGTTGGGAGGGACATTAACCTCATCTCGTTCCAGCCCCTGCCATGGCAGGGACACCTTCCACTATCCCAGGTTGCTCCAAGCCCCATCCAACCTGGCCTTGGACACTTCCAGGGATGGGGCAGCCACAGCTTCTCTGGGCAACAAAATTAATCTGAACCTTTTACCTGCAGCCACACACTGATGAGAGGCAGAAGCAGCTGTAGGGAAGAGAGCACATCACACCTGAGATGAACTTTGCACAGGCACTGCTGAAATCCAGGACAGATTCAGCACTGTGAGACTCACTTCACCCTTGTGTCAGGACACCAGCATTTGCATTAAACCCACAAATAACAAAAAGGTATTACTGGAATTTTCATGTGGTTGCATCTACCAAGCACACAGGGAAGATCTCCAGGTCCCAGCTGTTGGGATGCTGCAGGAATGAGAACACGGCACTGCTGGGGTGCATTTATGGGGCCTCCAGCATATGAGATACTTACATTGCAAAACACCACATTCCTCAGCTCTGACAGAGCCTCTTTTATCTCCGTGGCAGATTCCTGAGGCGCAGTTGCTGCCAGCTGAGGGTGCACAGTGAGTTAATGGCCACGGACCCTGAGCTCCTCTTGCCTCAAGTCATTTACCCGGAGCACCAGTGACGTTATCGTGCTCAGCCCATATTTACTACAGCTACAAACTGATTCAGAGAAACCTGGAGTACAGGATTAATCATTACTCTGGGGATGTTGAAAATGGATACCAGAACGGACTTCCAAATTAGGTATCTAAAAGTCCTGCATCTCCCAGGAGAGCCCCATTACATCTCCCTACTCCTTCTAATGGAATCTATAGTATGTGAGCACGGTTTTGCCTCCCACAAGCCCTCCCTGCATAATTATCCCCAGCTCAGATTGCTGCTTTCTGTAATGGCTGGAGAACCACTTTCTTCAGGCTACTGAGATATAAAGAGGAAATGTGTATTGCGAAATGCGAGTCAACCACAGCCAGTGGGTCTGGGCCATGGTGGAGGGATACAGAAATGGCTTCTTCTTCTTTTTTTGGCCTCAGAAATAGAACTCACTAAAAATAGCAGTTCCACAGGAACAAGACTGCCTGAAAATAGCTGTTTCTCAGGAGCAGGGCTGGCTGCTTCTGAAAGAAGTAGCTATTAATGTATAATTGTCCCTGAGGCTGGTTTCTGAGAAAATGCTGTACATACAGAGGGCTGTAAAGAGATATGTTCACAGCAGGGAATACAGGCACCCTCTCTTGTCAGAGGTCCACTGAACACCAGTAGCTCATACGAGTGTATTTGGTTCACTAATCACAGGCACAGTCAGATCCATCAAAGCACTGGAAAGTTATTTCCATCTGTTCTGGTTAAAGCAGCACTCTAGGACGCTCTTATTAGCTAGACCAGTAAATAAGAAAGCCTCCATCAGCTTTAACCAAACGTGCACTGGTTCCTCTCCCAGTACTGAGCAAGTCTTACAGAGCCAGCTCTGAAATCCCACAACTTTCTTTACACAGAAGATCCAAGAACTTTGTTGAATTGCAGGTTGTGCAATCTACTTCCAATTTCCTGCTCTACTCAGCACTTAAGAGTTTTCTTGTGCAGATGCTACAGGGCAATAAATCTTCTGAAGAATGGCTCTACATTTCTCCCACTATGGTGTTGTCTTTTAATGAGGAAAGACAAATTGCTTGTGAGGTTGGCTGATTGGTTGGTTATTCCCTAAAATGTCTCACTCATTCCTCTCATAACACCATGGGTTCAACAGCTCATTTCTTCTGTCTTCGTTTTCCTTCCCAGCACAGCCAGACAATATCTATATCGAGGCCATTCTCCTCCTGTTCTTCTCCCCTTAAGGAAAAATCCATCTGGCCAAAAGCAGCAGATTATAAAAGGTCCAGAAAAGGCAAATATTGGAAAGCAGCAGCTTTAAGGAAACTGCAGGGGGGATGAAGTACAGAGGGCCTGGCTGCAGCCATCACTTCAGTCCTGCAGCACCAGTGCCAGAAGCCTCTGCTGGGAGCATCCTTGGATCCCAAAGGTTGTGGGACTGGGCTGGATGGAAATCTTAGACTGCTCCTTCCAGGCTCTGCTCTAAGTGCTGCTTCAAGACAAATCTTCTCTGTTCACTGGTGATCTGACACTTCAGCATTCCAGTAAAAGAAGGCGCTTTCCACAAGAAGTGTATGGCTGAAGCTCTTCCTAGCGAGTGGCCCAAGGTTGGTCTTTTAGCTTGAGAAATTACTCTTTCTTTTCCTGTCTGAATTCCAGAAAAAGAAATGGCACCCTGCTTGTCCTTACACCAGGCTGCAGTTTCCAGCATGGAAATTACTGGTTCCCTGGGAAGATTTTCATTGCCTGTGCAATGAAGAGCAACACTACCAAGCTTCATTTTATCCTCATTTGCACAGGAGAGAGAACCAGAGATGCTGCAGCCTGGATGATTTCACATGACTACAAGTGGGAAACACCTAAAACACAAAACATCCAGTGCCAGAAGTGTGGTGCCTGATGTGGCCCAGGAATACTGGAGCAGGTACACACACCCTGTCACACAGCCATGACATCCAGCCTGATCTTTCCCTTCCCTCTTGCCAAGTGGTTTGTTATATAATCTAAACTGCACACAGAAAGGGAAAGATCTATAAAATATAGAGACACAAATATGCTCCTCGCCTTTTTATTTTGCTGAAGTTTTGAAAAATGCCTTGGGATCCTCAAAACCAATAGCCCATGAAAGACAGAGTACTTGATTCCTGTTTGATAGCAGCAGGGTGAGGATTTTTTTTGCAGCTCAGATCAGTTTGATTAAACAAGCGTTTTGTTGCAGCCGTCATACAGTGCTCATTAAAAAATACTCTACATTTGTGTAGCATTTATCATCCAAGAATCTCATCATGTTTTACAAAATGTAATTAATTAAACTTTACAACTCCCCCTGGAGAGGGATAAGGAAAATGGAGAGTTGCTTTAATCCATCACTGAACTGCAGCAGGCACCGGGTTAGAGGAAAGCAGCTTTTCAACAGCACACGGCAGCCCTGGATCAAGAAGAGAACATCTCCAGGCAAAGTCACCCAGGGAATATATCACACACCTGTGTTTGCCCGAACTGTTCACTTCCACTAAAGGTTAAATGTCAATTCTTGCAGAGAATGGGGGGATTTTCCACCCCATCCCACTCCCCAGGTTTGTATCTGAGGCACCTTGGCAGCACAATGCCTTCCACCGAATCCCCAGCAGTTCTAAAGCCCAGGGGCAGCCACGACCCTGCCCGGACCCCAGGAGGCAGAAGATATAAAGCACACAGCCACAAATTGCATCTCACAGTCCTGGAATGTTGTGCAAGCTGGTGCTTAAAGTGGATGGAGGGTAAAGTCCCTTTAATCCCTCGCTTACTTCCCTCTCCCCTCCCCATCCGTAAATCCACACCTGTTAAAGGTCACCCTGAAATGAAATACATTTAAATGCTTCCTGCTGCTGCTTGGCTCCTCTGTGCTGGTCCCCTGTGATCCCTCCCAGTCCACACTGCACAGCAGGGGAAAGGGGGGTGCCCACGTGCCCTGCGTGAATGTCAGAGTCTCATGGCTGAAATCCCACCCCACTCTGAGCTGATCTTTAGAGAGGAATCTCCCTCTCACCCCAGCTTTAGGAGCATGTAGGATAATATGGGCATGGGGCAAGCCTGATTAGACAGATCTGTTACGCCACTTTCACTACCTAGGAAAAAGCTAGAATTTGATCTGGTGCAGTTTGAGGAGAGAATGCAAAGGGTCACTTTTGTGAGAAAGTATGACAACAAAAGGGATATGTGCCAGGAGAGAATGATGAAAAAAACCACATGGAGGGGCTAGATGGAGCAGCACCAACTCATTCACCAGTGATCAATACAGCCATGAATCCGATGGCAATTGCATGTATGGATTAGAGAAAGAGGCTTCATCTAACCCTCCAGATGTGCAGGTATCACTGGAAGGCCCGGGTGAGGAGGTCTCACATGAGGTGAGACACGACTGGCTGGTGGGGGCTGAGCTGTGGCTGGGGCTCTCCCTGCAGCCCTACAAAGCTTCTGATTCCTTTGTATCTTCCAGCAATATTCTCAGCTCACCCACTGGTACAAGCATGAGGTCTCACTGGCACAGTTGCTCTTCTTGGCTCCTTGGCACTTGCTTCAGCCTCATGTTTCCTTGCTGTCACAGGTAGACTGTGGCTTTCAGGAAGAGAAAGCTCAGGATACAAACCCTTCCAGTTCTCAGTGTGAAGATCTGCTGGGTTGAGACTGGCTGTGGTCTGGGATCTGCAGGACACAACATCAACAGGTGCCACAGGGCTCTGGAGGCAGTAATGTCCCAAAGCCACCAGTGTCTCTGAGTAAGGCTCAATGACAGCAACTGAGCTTCTTCCAAGCAACAAGGTAGGAGAGGGAGAACAGCCATCGGCTGCTTCAGCTGGGAAGGTCAGACAGACAATTTCCACATTTATTTTCACTGGACATAAATGTGGGAAGAGAGGAGAAGTAGGAAGATTGTGTTGGAAGACAAAGTGGGTTCAAAGATGGTAAGAAGGTGGTTTATTTTAAACCTCTGTCACATCATTTAATTAGTCTCTAAACCCTCCCCTGATAATATGAGGCCCATTTGTGCATCCCTCCTGCTGGGCCACTCACACCTAGCCAAACAGACACTTGGATAAGATGGAATTTATCACACCAGTCTTCCCCCACTAATGAAGGCAGATCACCCTGCCCTTCTGGACTGATACCAGTGTGCCATTCCCAGTGGGTACCTATCTTTCCTCTTTTTAGAATGAAGAAATTGGGTTTTACTGGTCCCTGATTTTATTTTCATGTTTGTCTCTGGGAAGCAGCCTCAGATACAGCTGTTGCTACAGCAGATTTATCTCTGTGAAAATTCCTGCTTTAGTTTTGCAAGTGATTTAATTAACGTACATTATTTTAGTACACTTTACTACTGATAGCATGTAATTATCTCCCCACAGGTATATATTTAGCTAACCACCAGGCTGATCAAAGACTTATAAAATAAGGTACTTTTGCAACTGACACCAGATACAAGCAAAGGCCAGCAAGACAGAACCAAAGGAATTCCCCCTCCCCACTCCTAAGCCCAGGGCTCAAATTTCACCACTTGAAAAGATAATCATAACATTAATGTACACATTTTATCAGAGGAGCATAAAGATGCATCAACACTCAAGTGCTGTGAAGGAGAAAAGAACTATGTACATGCTAAACTATTAATCATTGGTAAGTGATCTCCTCTGCAAAGTGTTTTGAGGTTGATGGAGGAAAATGGCTCTCTAATAACACAGAGCAAGCAATCTGCTTGCAATCACAGGTTCATTCTCTCAACTGCTTTTGCCATGTGAATCCCTAGGTATAATTATCTCTGCAAGGCAATTCACCATTTTCTTGAGGAAGTCTGGCCATGGAAGAGATTTAAAACTCCACACCCTTTTCTTATCCTATTCAATGCTGGAGTCTGGTTTCCACTGCAAGCACAATTTTAGATGAACGATGCTGAGACCTCAGCAGCTGCTCTGCTCTCACCACACCAGACTGTTCATACAATTAAAAAATAACTGACTGGATGAAGCAACCTGCAGCCATGACTTTTCTCCAAATTACTGGCTGATAGAACGTGCATCTCTCTGTTGAGCTTCTGCAAGAGCTGGTAGCCTGGGATTTCTCTTTCTCCTTGATGGCTGCAGCTCCTTAACCTGTGCTGGTGGGAATTCATCAGACTGAAATGAGTGCTCTGGAGCCAAGAGGCATCCTGTGCCAAACCACATGTTTCAGAACCGTATCTGGTCCACAAACCACTGAAGGTTTGATCCTTTATTAAAAGCATTGGGTGCTTTGTCATCAGTTTCAGTGGGCACGGGATCATTTAGGTAAATCCTCATTTCTTGACCTTCTTGAAGGCCACTCTGTGCTACCTCCCACACGTGCACTGTGTCTATATGTTCCTACAGGACCACTGACCACCCAGGTGAGACCCTGAGTCTTCAAAGGGTGGCACACGGAACAGGAAAAATTATCTCAACCTCTGAGGAACCCTGTTCTGCTTTTTACTTCTCCTTTTCAGGAACTCAGATGAAGTGTGACTTAACTTTTTGGGCCACAGCTGAATCTTTGGACTAAAAGCTGCAATATTATGTGTTACCCTTGTTAGTGGAGAAAGGAAATCTCTTTTGTATCCATTGACGTCTTTTGCAAAATACTCTGTGTTTTTTGAATTTATTTCTATTTCTACTTCTATTATTTCCATGCCATTATTTACAAATTTCACAGCATTTTCTAGAGAATTCTTCACTAAGATGAAAACCTCAGGGCAACACTCCATTACGCTTATTTTTAGAAGTTGGCTAAACCTTCTTGAAATTGGTAGATTTAACTGCATTCCTTTATTTAGGGTAGCTGAAGGAGACATTAAGTCTATTGCCACCCACAATACAAGATTGCTCAAGAACCTGAAGTCTCTGGGAGGACAGTTTGGAGTAAGATATTAAAAGGAAAGAAGGTTACGTGTGGATGCTGCGGTTTGGGTGGAGGAAGAGACAGAAAGACAGAGGATGGAAACAAGCAGAGAATGGAAACTTCAAAGAGCCTGAACAATCATTGATATAAGACTGGACAGAAAACCAGGATTTGGGGTCACATTGCTGCCTGGAGCAGGTCTGGAGCTCTAAGCAAGGCAACTGGCTCGCAGTGTGTGAGTTCTGCTGTGGTCAGGAAAGATGGGCTGCGAGAATTCTTGTAAGCAAACAGAAACACATCAGAAACACCTTTCTTTGTCACAGATCCTTCCATCTGGATCAACCAACAAGACCCTGAGTTTTGGCCAGCATCACATGTCAAAAGCAGGAAATGTGCAGCAAAACCTCCTGCACATCTGCACCATTCCACCCTTCCTGCTGGGTCGGGTTAAGGTGGCATAAAGAGAACAGCCCTGATCCTCTCACCCTGCCAGCATGGGCAGCTCAGGCCAGGGCTTGAGTCACTGCTGCCTCTAATTGCATTGGAGATGGATCCTCATTAAGGACTTTCATTCTTACCCTAACAATCCAAATTTCCCCAGATCTTGCTATAAGCAGTTTGAGCAGCTTTTTGTGCTCTTCTGCTCTGCAGGGAACTCCTTAAAACGAGGCCCCCGCCACTGGCTTTCTTCCTGTAGGTGAATTAATCTGCCTTGCATGAGTAATCCTATTTAAAACAATAGGTTGCCTTGCAAGAATGAGGGAAGCAAGTTTGGAGCATGATTTTCTGCAAGTACTGTAAAAAGGGCACATCGTAGTTCATCAGGGGACACTTCAGCCATAAAATGACAGTTACCGGTAAAGTCCAATAATAAAATAAAGGATAATTTAATAAGGGGATTTTAAACTCATTTAGCAGGGCCTAAATTTGGAACCCTTTCTTCAGGTGATCAGACACACTATACTTTCCTAATCTTACTTTCTGTTAATAAAGAAAAAAAAATAAAAATCAGGCAGCAATGTATTCATTGTGCATGTTATGTTATGTTATGTTATGTTATGTTATGTTATGTTATGTTATGTTATGTTATGTTAATGTTATGTTAATATTATGTCATGTTATGTTAATGTTATGTTATGCTATAGAAGTACTCAATGTAAATAAATTAATTTTGGTAAAACAGAAAGTAAAGATAGACATGGAGACCAGCCTCTGATGTGTGAAACCGTTCCATATATCTTCAGGCAGCACAAGTCCCTCACCTCATTTAATACCAGGTAACACAACCCTGCAGACTCCAAGAATCCTGCAGTGCCAGGAGGGAGGAGTATGGAATAAGACTCTGAGAGCTAGGAGAAGTAAAAGCTGCAGAGATTAGTGTTTATGTAGGAGCCCTGTGGGCTCCTTTCAGCGTCCTTAATTTAGTTTTCATCTCTGATCCGCTCTACCAGCCCCCTGTGGGATGGAGATTTCACACCCAGAGATCCCGGGGTGCTGTTTCCCCATTTGCCGCTGCAGCTCTTTGCAATTCAGCTCCAGCGCAATAACCAACAACAAACCCTGACACTGCTGTGAACCTGCACGAGAGGATTCGAAGCCTCTAGAGGTCACTAAGCGGGGACTGTCAGCCGCAGCCGCTGCCTGCGAGTGACACCTGCTGGAGTCACACCTGGGGCCACCAGCCAGGCCTGCAGGTGTGCCCAGCTCCCCCAGAAAGGCTCTGGGGAAAAGGAAATAAATCTGGGTGCCTCCTTCCCGTTTTACTCTGATCTCAGGTTCTGGATGCAGTTTTGGGTGCCACAATACAAGATATATAAAGCAATTAAAAAGGAGGGCTGTGAAATGGGGAATGGTCTTAGGGAGAAGCAAAACAGGGAGCGGTAGAGGTCACTTGGTTTGTTCTGCTGGAGGAGACTGAGGGGAGATTCATGGGGGGCTGCAGCTCCTCCTGAGGGGCAGCCCAGTCTCTGCTTTCTGGGAGCAAGGACAGGACCCAGGGTATGGCAGGAACATCGGGGAAATATCAGCAAAAGATTCCTCCCTCAGAGGGTGATGGGGCACTGAACTCCCCAAGAAATGGTCACAGCCCCAAGGCTGCCAGAGCTGCAGGGGTGTTTGGACAATGCTCTGTCCAAACAGGCTGTTCTGTGCAGGGCCAGGAGTTTGACTCTGATCCGTGTGGGTCCCTTCCGACTCAGGATATTCTGTGATTCCTCTTTCAGGAAGGTAATATTAATCTTTATCTGCACATTAACTGCTCCACCACTCTGGTTATGTGGGTTTATTTACACTGTGTACCCCAACCCAGCCTCTTCGTTTGCCTTTGACACCCTTCCAGAGGAGCTGGAGTAGAACACAGCGTATTCCACAGGGAAAAGTCCTCATGGGCACTGGAAAGGGACTTCTTACAGTACAATAAGCGACAATTTCAATGTATATTGCAGTATATATCTCTGTGAGCACATGTTTACCGTCTTAGAGCTGCAACTTAAGAACACACTGGAAAAGGTTCATTTGTGGGACATCGGCAAGATTGCTGATGGAGACGTGTGAAGATGCTGATGACAACTTGTGAATTTTTCTATATTTTCTCACAATCTGAAGCACTGCAAGGAGGGCACCTGACGCCCCTAACGTGGGACGGTGCGAGGCGCTGCCCTGGGGGATTGAGGGACATGCTCAGGAGTTGTTTACCATCCCCTGAGGAAGGGTGCAGCTGATGAAGGGACCTGCTGGACTGGAAATGAAGGGAAAATCCCTCAGGTGCCCCAGCCCTCTGCCAGGCTGGCAGTGCCTGTGGCACCTGGGGAGTGTGTGCAGCCCTCACTGGGGAATTGCACCCCAGAGAGGAGATCACAGAATCATGGAATGTTAAGGGACTGGGAGGATCTCAAAGATCATCTAGTTCCAACCCTCTGCCATGGATAGGGACACCTTTCACTAGATCACATTGCTCTGATCTGCATCCAACCAAGCCTTGGCCACTTCCAGGGATGGGCAGCCACAGCTTCTCTGGGCAAACTGTGTCAAATCCTCACAGGGAGGAATTTTTTCTCTACTGCTAATCAAAATTTCCCCCACTTCCAATTAGTACCCATTATTCCTTGTTCCTGTCCCTAGGACAGACCAGATGGCTCAAGGCGACACCGGGACTGTCATGGTCCCGCCTGAGGGGCCGTGACACACCCAACATGGCGCCGTGACACACCCAACATGGCGCCGTGACACACCCAACATGGCGCCTCCCCGCCCCGCCCACCGCCCGTGTTCCGCCCTTCCCTCCTCCCATGAGCCCCCGCGGCCCGTCCCTTCCGGGCACATCAAGATGGCGCAGCCGCCGGGTGAGTGCGGGGGGATCAAGGTGACCGCGGTGCCCCCATCCCTTCCTCAGCCCCGCGCTGACCGGGCTCTCTCCCTCTCCCTGCCGCAGTTCTCCTCAAGGATACGAGGCTGATGGACGTGAAGCTGGGCCAGCTGGGCAGTTGGCTGGCCATGAGGGACTTCACCCCCGGCGGCATCTTGGGGGCCATGCGAAGAGGTGAGGGGGCTGCGGGGGAGGCCCGGAGGGTGCGGGTCTCCGGTTCCTTCTCCTGACGGAGCCAGGGAGAGCAGCACACGAGAATCCCTGGATGCCGGAGTGGATGTTGCCTGGGGAGGGGATTCTGGCAGCGCAGGGGCTGCTTCATGGCGAGTTTTGCCTTCCCAGAGCAGTTTCTCCTGTAACATCTCGTTTTTTCCATCTGTCAATTTATTTCTTGTGTGGGCTTTATCCACCGGATGTTTGTTCTCAGTATTCCTTCTCGTACAAAGGGGGAAATGGGGTGCCCTTAATCCTGAACCCGTTGGCTGAAAATCTTGGGGTGTCACAACATCACAACAATCATTTAAACAAAAAAATGTTTAAAAGGCAGTTGATCCCTACAGATGATAAAAGAGGAGACAGAGCTCTTATGGATCACTTGGGACCAATGTCGTTTGCTGTAGGTACAGATGTCATTCAGGTAGATTTAAACACAAAATGTCAAACACAAGTGTGCCTTTGATAATACATTTGTGCATGTATATAATGTGTGGAAGAGGTAGATAATTCCAAAGCAGCTTGAACTCATGAAAGTCACAATAATATTTAGAAAAAAAATGAAGGGGTTTTTTTCCCTTTTGTGGTTTGTTTTGGGGGGGTTTGGGGGTTTTGTTTATTTGTGTTTTTGGTGGTGTTTTGGGGGTTTTTGTTTGTTTTAAAGGTTTAGGGCTGTTAACTTGGGATCACCTTGCTCAACTCAGACCCAGGTTGCCTCATCTCAGACTTGCTTCTGAGACCTTCAGACGTTTCATTAAAACCAATTTCCTGAAGTTTTGTGAATGCAGGCTGCTCCTTTCTCTCACAGGGCAGCACCCAGCTCACCTGGCTGCTCTGAAAAGTTTTCCTCCTGCACAGGTTACGAGAGATACTACAACAAATACATCAACGTGAGGAAGGGGGGCCTCGGGGGCATCTCCATGGTGCTGGCTGGGTATGTTGTCCTCAGCTACATGTGGAGCTACAGCCACGTGAGTAAGTAAAAACCATGGCTGAGAGTGTGCACGGCAGCTTGGGAGGCTCTCTGGGGAATAAAAACAATTACCTGCTGCTGCTTTTAGAAATAAAATGAAAGATTGTTGGCAAACAAACTTCTTTTAGGCGTAGTAACCTTGAATGCTTACTCTGAGTATTTTCTTGGCAGTGAAGGAAATTTAGAGCTTGGTGCCTGTCTGACCTGACAGCACTTAGGAAATACATGCTCAGGGGTTTTTAAAGTGCTTTCTTGCCTGCAGTTTCAGGCGTGGTGGGGTTTTTTTCTTTTTCTTTTCAAGAATTAACTTGCTGTGCTTTGCTGCAGAGCACGATCGCAGGAGGAAGTACCACTGAAACACCATCAGAAGGGGAAGGTGCAGCTCCTGGCACAGCTACCCTGACAGAAGACATCAGAACTGTGGATATTCAACCTGTACTCTTGTGAGCAGTAATAAAGTGCATACACTTTACATTTCCTGAGCTGACACTCTCCTAATTGAGTTGTTAATTGTACTGTGCAAATAAATTTGTCTTCTGAGAGTTTCAACCCTCGGGGTGAGTTCAGAGGGAAAGCAGCTGCTCCTTGGGTTGTATTATGAACTGGGGGAACTGTGGGCATTTGATTCCTGTTTGATAAAAATGACAGCATTGGATTGCTTCTTCCTGGCCATTGTGGACAGGCTGGACAAGGGGCTGAGAGGGTGTGCTTTGATTTAAAGAATATCTGAGCTCTGTGTGCCCTGTTGGTGTTCCTGGAGGTGTTTTGGGCAGTTTTCCATCAGTGCAGAGCACTGTGAGATGAGACAGGTCTGCAACTCTGCTTCCATCTCTGCCTCAGATAACCCAAAATTTCCATCAAAACTCTACCTCCTTTCACTGCCACAGCTGGGAGGTCATTCTGAGTGGGAATAAGCTTCATCAAAATAAAAAGAAAACTCCTTTTAAAGGAGCATCTGAGGGTTTGGTCCCAGCTCTGAGCTTCCTCATGCCCCACAGTCACACCAGCACCTGGAGCTGGGCACTGCTGCCCACCTGAGCTGTCCTTGGGAGAGTGAAAACCCCTTGAGGGACATGAGGCATCTCCTAAGGGCTTTGGTGGTTTCAGGAAGGCTTTCAGGGTTGGAAAACTGCTACTGAAGCCCAAACACTCCTGAACTCAGTGGGGAAGGTGATCAGACACTGGAGTGTTTCAGTTCCCTCTCCACATGCCTAGTTACACACAGATCACACAGCTCAGGCTGAGGGGGGCACAGAGTGTTCTCAAAGTGTCTCATGGTCCGTGACTTCAGACTTGAAACTTCCACAGTCAAATAACTGCAGTCATTGACACCGACACAGGCTCTGGTCACTTCTCTTAATCCAGCCACATTTAACTTGTTCTTAAAGAAAAATGAATTCACAGCCAGCTTTTGCCATCAGTACATTTCAATAAAAACAAAGTATAAAGGCAGGCAGCATATGAAGAGATGGGGTAGAATCAATAAGGCTCACATTGTGGGTCATTTTTTTTTTCTTTTAATTCACATTTTGTCATTGGCCCTTTTGAAATAGTCATCTCAAACTAAATGGGATTTGGGTTGGAAAAAAAAACCAAACTGCTTTCAGAAGGAATCTCTGCCAACACTTTAAAAGCAGTGTTCCTTAAGAATATACAGCTCCACTCCTGGTCTCCAGAGTGTGGGAATACCTGCTCAGTGTGAGCTGCATGATAGGGGCTGGGACAAGGCTCTTCTACTCCAACCCATGCTCATTTCCCTCCTTTCTGCAAGTGGGAACTGAGCACAGATGCAGCTTTCCTATAATCATTGTTCCTTATTGTCTGGCTAACCAGAGAGAAGCCAATTTATTCTCCCCTTGATCAGTTCTCTCCCAGAAGATTGATTTCCAACCTTCAGTACAGCAAGAAGCACAGAAACAAAGCAAGTGGACACAGGTTTTACTGCCTGATGTACGTGAGGGGTTTTGTCAGCCACCAGGACAGGACTTTGCTTTTCAAGAGCTACAGGACAGCAGAATCCCTGCTTCCTCACTGAGGAGAAGGCATTGCAAGTGTTAAGTTTTCCCAGTCAGTCTTCCTGCTTCGACAGGGAGGGCTGAAACGCTGCAGATTCTCCAAAAGAGAAGTGGCAGAAGGAAAATACTTTAAACACTGGCCTAAGATGTGTTTACGTGGAGTGCTGCATCAGTAAGGGCTTGGTTTATCTACTGGCTTTTAGATCTACCTTTCATAAGGGCTCAATGAAAACAGACGGAGGCCAAAATCGATTTTAAAAAGGTTAAAACTTAAAAAAGTTGGGGACAGTTACAAAAATGTTGCTTAGCAGCAGCCAGCCTCTGACCAGTTCTTTCAGTAATGGCATTAAAAAAACAACCTGATTAATAGCTCCAGACATTGTGCTAGGCAGAAACCTTTCCTCAGTGGTAACAGCTCTCTTGCACCTTCCTGCTGCTCCTTCACTGTCCACTGAGAAAGGCCAGGTGTCCTTTGGTGCATCTGTTGGCATAATGACCTTTTTCACCACACTGAAAAAGAGACAGGAATTATTGCAGAATTCCAGCTTTTTCCTCCTAGCTGCCTTTATTAAGGCACCCAGCAAGTGCTGCCATTTGGAAGCTTTTCCACAAATGGAAGAGGCAGCATTTAGCAGGGGAAGTGAAATCCTGTCAGGATTTATGGGCTGCTACCACTCCCTGGAGTAAAAGCTGCTTCTATGCTGGGAGTAACTTGATGCCATGTTATTCTAAGGCATTTCAGAGGAGAGAACCCTCAGCAACAAGGAGGATTCCAACATTTGAGGCTTCTCAAGACTGCTCCACGTGATATGCACCATATCCCTGGGGACTCTCCTGATCTTCATGAATAAACAGAGGAAAGCACCTCTGGACTTGAGAAAGTCACAGATTCATGACTTTGCATCTTAAAGCTACTCAAACATGAAGAAATGCCAGTATCTGGTGCAACAGCCTTCTCCAGATCTGTCATTTTCTTGCAGATAAAATAGCCAGCTATTAAAAGTTTTCAGTGAAATGGATTCAGCTATTTAGTATCCCTGTCCAATCACAGTGCTTTTCACCCAAACAAGCACCTAAGGCTCAGAGCTGATATGTAAAATGTTGTAACTGTCAGGGCGAAAGGACAAGAAGATTCTTTGTCCTTTTCTAGTGACTAGGGCTTTTGTGGAAAAAGAAGGAGATGGAACTTGATTGTGTCCAAATTTTCCTGGTGCTCCTCAACAAACAACCAAGGTGAACAACTCAATCCTTGGTTTGACACCACAGGGTGCATTTACAGCTCAAATACTGAGCAAGCTTTGCAAACCTAATTTGTATTACTTTGAATGACCTTCCAGGAAACAGGGGAGAAGAGAATCTACACCCACCAGTGCTAGCAAATTGGCTTATGAGACAAAAAATTAGTATTAGCTCTTTTTCTGAAATGAGCAGCTTGGCAGTCTCAGTCTTTGGGGCAGGGTTTTCCTGTTTATGAGCAGACAGCAAAGTCCTACAGAATTTGTCATTGTCACAGCAAGTCCAGGACTGGCAAGGCAGCAACCTCAGAACTCAAGGCCAATTCCCACAGCTGTATCCAGGCACCACACAATGTCTGCTGAGCAGAGCTCAGAATTCAATTTTTACACTGAAAAACCCTTTTTCTTCCCCTCCTCAGCCCTCCCCTCTGCATTACCTTGTAGCAGGTGACCTGCTCCAGCGGCCGGGGTCCTCTGTTCCCACTGTTGTTATTTTGAGATTGCATGACTCCAATGACTTGGGGTGTCCTCTGTTGGGTAGGAGAAGAGTTCTGACTCGTTAAGTGCATCCAGGATACAGATCTTTTGTGGTTGTTGTTTTGTTAAGAAGGGAAAAGAGCACCCCATATGTCAAATGATCAATTTTCCTCCAAATCTGTGTGTGGGTGCTCTGCCAGCTGGAGCAGCAGAGAGAAGAAATCAAGCACTGAGCCTTACAAAGCCCAGTGATCCTGTTTTTCTCAGGAAAGCAGATTTGGAGAGTAGGTTTAGGCTGCTAAAATATCATTGCCATCACGGAGGGATGTCACCCTGATTACAAAACCTGGCAGACTGCTGCACAGCCACATATGATGTGCTTTGTGTAGCGTGGGAGTGCTCTGTGACATGATCTCCATGTGAAGCTGGAACAATTGTGGGGTTTCATCACTATAATGGCACTCAGGGTTGCTCACTGCTTAGTTCTCCCTTCCAGACCCAAGAGCCTGGGTGCCCAATTTTGACCACTTATGACAACTTATTCTATTTTAAAGCACTGTGGGAGAGGTTTGAGGGTGGCTGTGTGGGGAGGCAGGGGATCTGGGTACCTTTTGCTGTGTTTGTGTTGGCTGAGGCAGTGGTGGTTGCTCTGTGGTTCCCATTGGCAGTTCAAACCGAGGGCTGGTTTAGATGGAAACAAGAAAATTGATTCTCAAATCATATGCCAACATTTTATCATCAGCTCACTCAAGTAACTCCAAACAACAAAACATTCAGGCTGTTAAATCTGGCTTAAAAGAAAACAGACCTCCCCCTCCCCACTTCTCTTTACATGTGTGTAGAACATCCCTCTGCCTTCTGCAATATAAATCCACGTGATTCCACTGCACTGATGGCACCTAAACACCAGCTCAGTCTTACTGGGAACTCCCTGGAAAGGCTCTGCCCAATATCATAGACAGGTTTGAGCAGGAAGGGATCTCAAAGCTTATACAGTTCCACCCCCCCTGCCACAGGCAGGAACACTTTGCACTGTCCCAGGCTGCTCCAAGCTCCATCCAGCCTGACCTTGGACACTTTCAGGGATGGAGCAGCCACAGCTTCTCTGGGCAACCTGTGCCAGGGCCTCCCCTCCCTCACAAGAAAGATTCTTTTTCTAATGCCTAATCTAAACCTACTCACTTTCAGTTTGAAACCATTCCCCCTTGTCCTGTCACTACATGCTCTTGTAAATTCTTCCTCAGTCCTCAAATCAGTAAAAATTTGGCCCAACTAAACACTGGCAAATCTCCAAACCATTGGGAAGCACGGGAGCACCCTCATTTGCCATGTACCAGACCACAGGGGAAACACAAAGCTGCAGGGTGGGCATGGAGTGTACTCACTGCATGAATTTACAGGCAGGCCCCTCTGGACAGAATCCTACCAGGTAATTCACACAAATGACTCTCCGAGTGTGCCGATGTCTGCACAGGGGACCTGCAACACAAAGCTCAGCAGTTCACACTCCACACATCCATATCCCACCAATCCCAGCACATCCACCAGCAGATTATGCAAAGGTGGAGCACAAACACTCTGGGAGGCACATACCGTGTTTACAGAAGCCTCTGTCATACCAGGGACAGTCTTTGATCTTCGACTCCGGGTCAATGTGCAAGAATGGACATTCCTTGTTACTGCATTCCCCTGCACCAAAGGCAAACACACTTCTCAGTCAATTGTGCAGGTTTGAGACCAACATGACTGTCCAAACATTACCTGGACCGTGTAGCTCCCACAGAGCTGTTACCAACATCTGTAAGTCCATGCACAACAGTCTCACTGCCCGCCTTCACCTCCATGAAGAGCTCCAAGGACTCACCACTGGTGAGCCAAGTTCTACCAGACTGGATTAATTATGTTTTCAAAAACAATGGGGGAACTAAATTTGAAAGAGCAGGCATGGTAACAAAAGCCAAACATTTAGTGCACCAGAAGTGTGAAGAAACTCCAAATTGCACACTAAACTCAATCCAAGGAAACCTACAAGACTGTAAGTTTCTGGCACCAAGCTGCCTCATTATGTCCAGATCTCCAGAGCTGGAAAGCAAGTGCACAAAAGTTTTGCACCCTCATGCCCTCTGCTGTTCATCAGCTCCCCAAAATCAGTCATGCAAAGACCAGCTCCTCAGCCTACTCATGTAATACAGCTAAAAAATGAATCTAAGGCAAAAAAAGGCATAAAAGCAGCAGTTTCCACCCTCTTCCTGCAAAGGACAAGCAGTCAAGTGAAGACATCTACAATACATCACAAATTTATGTGGATAACAAAGTGAAGCAGATCTGGAAAAATGTCAATCTAACATCAGACACAGGAGAATGTGATGCCATGAGGAGGGATCTTCTTCAGACTCCCACACCTTAAAGGAAGGAGCTACTTACCAAACTTGGAGTAGAAGTAACACTCAGGCATCTTGGTCATGTCATACTCGTGCAGGAACTCGCACTGGTCTCCCTTTTTGCACAGTCCTCGCAGCCAGTGTTTACACACAACTGTCTTTTCCCCACTGATGTGTCTGAACGGGCACATGCCTCCTGCGGAGGGATGGGTGGGGAAAGGAGGGAAAAAAAAGAATTAAAACCAATTAAACCAATGTCACACAGGGCAACAGCAACCCCTCTGCAAGAGGGGTTTCAGAAGACATCACCTATGATTTCAAGCTTAAGTGATAACAGTAAAACAGGGAGGTCCAAAACAGCTTTGTGTTACCCCCTAATGAGCTTCACAACAAAGTGTCCAGCTCTTAATCCTGGCAACTACAGACCACAGCAACTAAGAGGCAGATCTACAGCAAAGTCTGCTTGTGGTGACTTCAAACCTTCCTTTAACAACAGTTTTGCATATTTACTTCCCAGCTCCCTTGAAAAATACCATTATTTCAAACTGCTGCAGTTATTCCAATATCCTTCACTTTTACCCTCTAAGTTATCCCCTCAGCTTTACAAAACAAGAGCACTATAAACAGTGCTGGGAACTCTATTTTCGCCCCTTCACCCTGTGAGAATAATTGCCTTTTCCACTATTCCATACAACTTGCCTTTTCCACATGCCGCCTTTAAAAAAAACTCACAGACAGCTGCGCCCGATTCTGTGGAGAAAACAAGGAAACGTTTATTTTAACAAAGCTTCATGGCAACTTTTACAATATTTCCTGCCCTAGAAAGAAAATCTGATCTCCAGCATCAAGACAAAAAATAACGTTTTGGTTTGGGGAATTTATTTTCCTGCAAAAGTTCTTTGTTAAAGCCTGGCGCTCAAAAATATCTGTTTTCTTCTTTAGCGACACCTAAAAAGGATCTACAGAAATTTGGAGGTGTTTGTTTTGCTTTTCAGCTGTTTAAGTTCTCGACTGGGTTTTCCTCTGCTGTTAAATCAGTCATATCACAGAATATCCTGAGTTGGATGGGACCCACAGGGATCATCGAAGTCCAACTCCTGAACCCTGTATTTGTAGTCATGTCATTAAAAGTCTTATATTTCTTTACCAGAATTGCCTGAAACAACCATTGATATGTCATCCTGCTGATCCTGACAAAGAGGAACATTCAAGGGAGTTAAACACAAGTTTAATACCCCAGGCAGAAAAATTCAGCAAACTATGAATCTCCTGAGTCTGTGTCAGACTGAAGGAAAAGATTTAGAGGGTCAGCCACGGATGTACCTAAAGATGATGACTATTCCCATCGAAATGCCCCATCTACCAAAAGGGAATGAAAAAAGGGAATATAAAGTATTGTGAAGGAGAGTGATGTTTATTCATGGTAACATCTCAACTTTAATTTTCCAGCCAGGCTGGCAATAACTACAGATTTCACTAAGTAGAAAAGAAAAACATCTGGGTTATGACAGAAACCTCACGGGGAAAGCAGAGATTGGGTGGATCTATGGATAAGACCTGAGGAAGACGCTCAGATCCCTGGAAACCTCCCAGGCACCCCAGCCCTGCCCAGCCCACCCTCGTCGGCCCCATGGCCCCGGCCCGAGCGGCCCGCGGAGGAGAGAGCCCACACGCACTGTCCATGCCAGGGAAGGGGAGCGGCTGTGCCCCCAGCTGCTGCTCCACGGCCAGCTCCAGGTCGAACGTGATGTGGTCCACGCTGGCGATGAGCTCTTGCATGGTGGCAGCTGGGGGCCGCCGACAACGGGAAGGTAGGGGCGGAATGGTGGCGGTGTTGGTGGCGGCGGGCGGGCGGGCCCGGGCGGGCCCGGCCCGGCCCGCTCCGCTCCGCGCCGGCAGCGCCTACACTGAGGGGAGGCGGCGGCGGCAGCCCCGTGGCCGCCCCGCGCCGCCCGCCCGCGGAATGACGGGACGCACGGCGGGCACGGCCGCCCGGCGGGCAGCGCGCGCGCTCCGGCCAATCAGCACCCGCGGCACCGCCGCCCGGCGGGCAGCGCGCGGGCACCCGCCAATCAGAGACCGCCGGGGACACGCCCCTTCCGTGCGCGCAGCACCGCGGGTCAGGGGCGGGGTGAGGCGGGCGGTGCGAGCGCGGGGCCGGGCCGCGGTCCGGTCCCGCTCTCGGTCCTGTTCCCGCTCCGCACCCGCTCGCCTCCGGGGACAGCGGGCACATCATGGGCTCCCTGCGGCTCCTCGTCCCCCGCTGGTGCCGCTACGCCTCCCCCGCTCTGCTGTCGGCACGGTGCGCAGCCCCCGGGGTTGGATCCGGGCAGGCGCCGCTCCTGTCCCGGCCCCCAGGCCAGGGCCCGCTACGGGGCTGGAGAACGTGCAGCTCCTCCCAGGCCTCCTGCAAACTGCCCGGCAGCGAGCCGAGAGATATCAGTGCTGGCAGCTCCGCTGGAACTACCGAGGAGCAGAAGGATGATGATGATGATGATGATGAAGGTGTGGAGTTCGGGACGCTGTCTGATAAATTTTCCTCTAGAAAATATTACCACAAAACCACAGCGCGCTTTCGGGATTTAAAGCTTCGAGAAGAAGGAGAAGAAGAACCAGAAATAAAACCTCGACGTGGTCCTAAGAACACTCCATACTGGTACTTCCTACGGTGCAAGGCCCTCATCAAAGAGGACAAGGTTTGAGCCCAGCTCTTCTCTTGTTTTTAATAGCACTGATGAAGGATGCAGCTCTGACCAGGCTCTATCACTTGGTATCTTTGCAGAAAGAATTAAGATAAGAATTTTTTGTAGAATCATAATAAAACAGTTTGGGTTGGAAGAGACTTTAAAGATCATCCAGTGCCATCCCTGCCATGGGCAGGGACACCTTCCACTATCCCAGGACAAGCCCTGTCCAACCTGGCCTTGGACACTTCCAGGGATGGGGCAGCCACAGCCTCTCTGGGCAGCCTGTGCTAATGCCTCACTTCCCTCACAGTAAAGGATTTCTTCTCAATATCTAACCTAAATCTCTGTCAGCTTAAAGCCATCCCCCTCTGCCTTGTTACCACATGCCCTCATCCAGCATGATGAACCCTCTCCAGCCTTCTTGTGAGGAACCCCACACTTTGTAGGACTTGCACTACTATCTGCCCACAGCTGCATGTGTTAATATTCATTGTAGTTGATTCTCTTGCTGCCTCCTGATGGGTTTTTTTCTCACCCTTGTAGCTGGCAGAGGCTCTGGAGCTGTTTGAGGTGCAGATGCTGAAGGAGGAGCGTGTCCAGCCAGAAGAAAGCAATTACACTGTTCTCATTGGCGGCTGTGGCAGGGTTGGCTACGTGAAGAAGGCATTCAGGCTCTACAACGATGTAGGTTTAACTTCTCCCTCAAAGCATTTTCTAAGCTAAAAGCATTTCAAACACTCAGTCATGTTACTTTGTCTCCAAAACCCCTTTGTGTTAGTGTTGGCACCTTCTGAGCCTGAAACTCTTAAAAACAAGTTAAAAAATTCAAGCTGTTGTTTTGCAAAAAGGCTGGTTCAAATCCTCCTTCTCTTCCTATAGATGAAAAAACGAGGGTTAATCCCCACAGAGGCCACCTACACAGCCCTGTTCAACGCCTGTGCTGAGTCTCCGTGGAAGGACTCGGGGCTGCAGAGCGCCCTGAAACTGCGGCAGCAGCTGCAGAGCAAAAACGAGGAGCTGAACCTCATCACCTACCACGCCCTGCTGAAGGTCTGTGCCCTCTGCTCAGACCTCAGGATGTGCTTGGATGTACTCAAGGTAAATAGGTTGCTTTTGTCTTGTTAAATCTATCCTGTGCTGTGGTTAAAGCTCCTGGAAGTTGCCATCCTGCGTTGGGTTGTAATTTTATTTCCAGCAGAGATAATTACAGATCATGTGTTTATATTTCATTGATCATTATTGTCATACTGTGAAATTGTACATACCAAACTCTAAGCTTAATTACCTAAAAGGAGGCTTTCTCTTTGGCATTAAAACTGGCTGAGTGTGTCCAAAGCTTGTTACATCTATCCCCAGAAGATGGCAGTGGTATTTGAGCTTCACCACACAGTGTAACCCAGAAGTTTAATGCTCTCTCTGCTCTTTTCAGGAAATTGTGCAGAAGGGCCATGTCCTCACAGCTGAGACCTTCAGCTTCCTTCTCATGAGCTGCATAAAAGACAGTGAGAACGGCTTCCGATTTGCCCTGCAGGTTTGTCCTGGTGTTCTGAGAGGGGGGAAGGTGCTGCTGCATTGTAACTCATCACCTCAACACGTGGAAAGCACTGGGGTGGTGAAATGGGAGGAGTTCAGCTCCTCCTAGCACAAGTTCTGAAAACCAGACTTTGCTCAGGACATGTCATATGCTGGTAAATAACCCCGGATATCTCACAGAGCCCTCCAGCTCAAGGTCACTGTCTTTGTCATTCTCACACAGATCCCATTAACAGATGTACTTCAAGGCTGCTAGAGATGCTCCTGTTATTTAATATCATCTTCTCCTCTTCAGGTTTGGCAGCAAATGAATAAGCTGGGAATAAAGGCCGACAGCCACACCTACAACCTGATGCTGCGCGCGGCCAGAGACTGCGGGATCGGTGATCCCGCTGTGGCCTCCAAACTCCTGCTCAGTCCCCCTGAGCACTCACCTCAGCTAAAGCTACCACCTGGCAGGCGGAAGAAAAAGGTGAAAAATCAGAGGAAGAGGAGATCAGAGAGTGCTCCTGTCCAGCTGGATGTGGAAGCTATGGAAAAGGAATTATTTCAGGAGAGTTCGGTGCAGCCTGAGGAACAGATCCAGCAACAAAATAAAGATGTGGCTCGGGTTGAAGCAGAAGCTCCTGACAGCCCCAGTGTCACTCACAGCAGAGCCTTGATGAGGAGAGCCCAGAGTGAGGTGGAACAGCCACACCCAAGCCAGAAGATGCCTTTCTGCAACCTGCCCAACTTGTTGGATTCCAGGACCGCTGACAGAGCTGTGGTTTCCCTGGGGACAGTGGCCACACCGTCCCATAGACTGGCTCTGATGGGGGATGTGGAGGGATTCTTGAACAAAATGAAAGAGGACAATGCAGAGCCTGACATTAAAACGTTCACGTTACTGGCTGAGCTGGTGGAACCCCAAAGCCCCTCCGAGTCCTCTTTGCTGGCACTGCTGGATGATCATAAAGTAAAAGTAGATGTGACCTTCTTTAACACTTTAATGAGGAAGAGAAGTAAACAGGGAGACCTGGAGGGAGCAAAGGTGAGAGAAAACCCTCAGAACCAGCCCCATCACCACCTCCATGTCTCAGGTCTCTCTATTGCTGAGACCCATTTCTCTGTCTACAACAGAAACTGAGATCTCACACTGTTTCCCACAAGGCAGTGCTTGGGTTCATTTCTGAGTATTTATGGATTCTGTTCTAGCACATCCAGCTCCCTGTCTAGAAAGCTAAAGTCAGAATTTTTGCGAAGTGATGCCAACATTTATATCTTGCAGAGCGTGCTGCCAGCTCTGGTGAAGAGGGGACTGTCACCTAACCTCCAGACATTTTGTAACTTGGCAATTGCCTGCCACAAACAGCAGGATGGACTGCAGCTGCTCTCAGATTTGAAGGTAATCAAAGAAAAATCTTCTGCTGCTTGGGATCTGAGCTGCAGGAACAGGCAAAGTGAGGTGTTAATGTGTTTTAAAGAACTGCTGAGGGTTTTGTGGCAAGTGGTTTTGTTCTCTTCCCAAAACCAGGCAGCTCCAGTGTAGCTGAAGCTCTGGTGGTCTGTCTTAGCTTGTGGCAGTGCACAAGCTGCTTCACAGGTCCTGTGAGGAGAGCTGTGCTCCTTGTGTAAAAAGTGCCTCTGCCTTTTCCTTCTGCAAGTCCTGCACCGGTCAGCAGATAAACTTGTTTAACTGTAGCATTTGCTCTTTCCAGAGGTCTGGAATAACTCCCAACAAGTACATCTACAGTGCCCTCATTGCTGCTGCTGTGAGGCAGCTGGATTACAGCTACCTCACTGAGATCCTGCGGGACATGAGGAATAACCAGGTGCCTCCCAATGAAGTCATCATCCGGCAGCTGGAGTTCGCAGCACGGTACCCTCCCAAATTTGACAGGGTAAGGAGCCAGGACCTGCACGCTGTGAAGGCATCACACCAACAAGGAAGGGCAATCATAAATAGCATGATTTAATGTCTGAGTGTCCTTTGTGTGATCTGGCTGATGATTACTTGATTGCCCTTTCTTTGGTAGCATCTTGTAGCTCCTGCAGGCTGGTGCTGAAGTGAGCTCTCACCTAACACAAACTCGTTCTGTTGGTTTTTCTCTTTGCAGTATAAGTACAAAAACCCCTACCTGGAGAAGATTGATGGTTTCCGTGGCTACTACTACCGGTGGTTGAAGGTTATGGCTGGAGAGGAGACTCCTCACCCCTGGGCCAAGTACAGGACACCAAAGCCTGGGGGGCAGGACAGCGAGGCAGAGGCTGTGCAGGAAAAGGGAGCAGGATGCTGAAGTTTCGAGTTCTTCCAGCACAAGGGAGATGCATGACTTGCTTCTTTAAACTGGCTTGTAGTAAAGCTGCTTTGTCTATCCCCAACCCCCAGTTCTTGCCATAGTTACATAATAAAATATTTCCTTTTGTTTTAAGGAGGAACAAATATATTTTCAGTGAATTTCCTTCAGCTGCTGAGGATTAGATGGGCTGTAGTTTAGCAAATCCTGCGCAAAACAAGGAAGAAGCAAAATCAGATTTACCAGGGGTTTAACTCAATGCTGGTTTTGTCTGTCCTGTCATTTCACATGTGACCTCTAAGTCTCCAGACTGCTGGCATTCCTGAAGGGATCTGTGCATTAATTCAAGGTTACAACCCTCAGCAGAGAATTCCAGTGAAATGCAGTCTGCATGTGGTCAGGAAGAACTCAGACTGGACATTTGGGAACTGTATTTTCTTTCTACACCACCTTTTAAATAAACCTAGTTGAGAAAAAATCCCAGAGCAGCTCACAAAGTGCAGAGCAACCTTCAAGCACCCAGAACACATCCAGCAGGAGAAGAGGGGCACAGGAATGTTTCACCAGCAGATCACACCACCCTTTCAGGAAGGCAAGCTTTATTTCAAAATAAATGGCTACACAAAACCCTACTCCAAAGTACCCCCCACTTATGCACGATCCAGGTAATCATGCCGCTGCTTTAATTATTATACAGAAGTATCCACCACAGAAAATGGCTGTAATTGCACTCATAGTCCACTGAGGAGGAGGAGGAGGATGTCCCTCAGAGTTCAAAAAATAAGTTTGATGGCAAAAGTCTTCACCCGGAGCAGCCTCTGCATCCACAGTGAGTGCACTCAATGATTCTGCCCTGAAAAACAAACAGGAGGAGGGTGTTACAGCCAAGCCACAGCCAGAGCAGCAGGCTCAGACCTTGAGGCAGGGAAAGGCTCTGGGTGGGAAGGGTTTCCACAGTCTGGTGTTATTTCCCACATCTTTAAGAACTTTAAATGAATGCAAAAGCTGACAGTAACTTCAGCACCAACTGGACACCAATTCTACCAGCACAGGCAGAGGAAATGACCAGGAAGAGCAGCACAGCTACTGCAGAGCAGAGGAACAAGCTGGAGACTCACCACTTCCAGCTTGCTTTTGGGGACCCTGCAGATGCAGTTGGTCCCAAAGTTGGTGTCCCGAGTCTGGATGCAGCGCAGGCAGCAGAGGTTCTCATAGCCCTGCTTCTTCCACTTGGCAATCAGGTTTTTGTCAGCGTAGCCCTCCTTGATGCAGTACTCGTAGAGCTCTGGGGAGGAGCAGACACTGTCACAAGTCTTACTATCAGGAGTTACCAGCTGTAGTAACCAGCAGGGAAAGCCAGGCAGCTGCCAAGCCTCCATCCTCCTTTTCCAAAAACCTGATCCCACCAATTCCCAGTTCAGTGGCATCCACCTCACTCACTCCAGTTTTCCCCTGCCCTCCTCACCTCTGCTGATGGCTTTCCTCTTGTAGAAGAGATCAAAGATGTAACGTGTTTTCTGGTGGTGGATCCTGAAGATGGGCCAGAGGGACTCCACTTTCCTCTTCCCTTCGTGCGGCTCCGTCTCCGCTGGGAGGGAACACAAACACCAGGTGACAAAGTGCTTTCCTCAGTCACTGGGCAATGAACTGTTCCAGGAATGTCCATAACATTAATATGTGATGGGCTTAAGACTGATTTTAATGAGAGGAGACTCAAATGAGAGGGACCTGACCTGGAACAGGAGATAAAACCAGTGGTAATGGGATGAGATGACCCACACTGGGATCGGGGGTGACTTTGTGCCCAGCAACAAACTGGACAGGAACGACCAGTTCCTCCACACACCCATGAGCTTCATCCCCAAACCATCTGTAACCAAAACTCTGTGCTCCATAACCCCAAAATTAGTGACCAGCATGGCCCAGGCTCAACCACTGCACCACTGGAGGCACAGACAGAAAAAAGGTCCACCTGTATTCATGAAGCAGCTCTTGTGAGCTTGTTTTGGGGTCCCATCCCTGCGAACACCCACTCACCCTCTCTCATCTTCTGATCCAGCTCGTCCAGCGTGGGCTCGATCAGCTCCCAGCCATCCGGGGGAGGCTTCCTGCTCCTCTTCACTTTGGGCATTGCCTGGGGAACGAGAGGGCCAAAAGGCGAGGGGAACTAACAGCACTCCTCACAGTCACTGGGATAAACGAAAGGAAAACAGCTGTCAGGTATATTTCTCCTAAGGTTTCTGTGCCCTCTTCCCGTTTTCCCCTTCAAGGATAAAAATGAGCTTTACGGAGCTCGTGAAAGAGGTGAAAGCTCTGTGACTGCTGCACGATAACTCAGTGCAGCCACTCCTTCTCCAAGGCGACAGCTCCGCCCTGAGCCCGGTAATACCGGCCCGGCCCCGACAGCCCCACGACGGAACCCGGGGCTGGCGGGGTGAGGGGAGGCCGCAGGTCCTAGTTCCGATTCCTGTCCTAGTTCCGATTCCTGTCCCAATCCCGATCCCGGTCCTGCCCTTATCCCGGTGCGGTCCTGTCCTTATCCCAGCCCCGATCCCTGCCCCGCTCCCGGTCCCTCTCACCGCCCGCTCCCGTCGCGCCGCCGCCTCCGTCACCCGGGGTCCTCCCGCAGCCGCCCCGCCCGTGGCCCGTCCCTCTGGGCTGCCCTGCCCGCTGCCTGAGCAGAACGCTCCCCTCCGCCACCCCCGCGAGAGGAGCGAAGGCACCGGGGGAGAACCGGCCGCGCTCCCCGCGGCCCCGCGGGAGCTCCGGGAGCGGCGGCGCGGGCGGGGCGCGGCGCGCTGAGGGCAGCCCGGCGGCGGGGCCTGCGCTGGGGGCGGTTCCGGTTCCGGTTCCGGGCGCCGCTCGGGCCGGGGGGGCCGCGCCGCCATCGCCGCGATGCCGAAAGGTGGTGGGGGCCGGGCCGGGCCGGGCTGAGGGTCCCCCCGCGGGGAACGGCGGCGGGGAGACACCGGGGACAGAGAGGAGGGGGCTGAGGGAGTGTGTGGGCCGCCCCGGCCCCGGCGCGGGCAGGGCTCGTGTTCGCCCCCGGCTGTAAAGATGCCGCGGCGGCTCCGCTCTCCCCGGCCTTGGGGGAGGCCGCGGGGATCCCTTTCCCCGTTACCGGCGGTCCCCGCGCTGCCCCCGCGGCTGTGTTTGGGCTCTGGAGGGTCTCGGGTTCTCTTTCCCCCGCCCCGCTCCCGGGGGCTCCGGGGGTGCCTCGCCCCCCGCGCACGGCGCGTTCCCCGGGCCCCTCACAGAGCCGGGGCCGCTCTGTGCCCCCGAAGCGCCGCGGGGTGTCCGCGCCTCCCGCGGGACCGCGCCGGGCTCCATGTGCTCCCGCTGGCCCGGGAACCCGCCCGCTTCCCCTGGGACGGGGCTGGCGGAGCCCCGGGGAGGTGCGTGCAGCCCCGCCGGGGGATCCCGGCCCGGGGGATCCCAGCGGCCGCGGGGGGGGGTCCCGGCTCGGGGGGCTCCAAACGCGGCTCCTTTGATGTTTGGGGTGCTGCGGAGCGAGCACCGACTTGCTCGTGGTGTGATTCAGGAGCGGGGATGAGGCACTGCCGGGCTGTCACGGCTCAGCAGGATCCACCCAGAACCTTCTCCACATGCACCATCTGCATAATTGGCTCTTGCGAACCCCGGTCACACGCGTTTAAAACCAGCCCTCCTTATTGCTCTTCTCTGCAGTTTGCTCTGCTTTATTTCATCAGCATTTCCCAGCCTTTAGCACCAAACTGATTCCTTGCTTAGATTTTATTTAAGCACTTCATTTTGGGTCCATTTGCACAGTGATGGGAGATAGGGCTGAAGCTTTCATGTGTTTTTTGTGAAGGCAAAAAACCGTGGTGGGTTATAACCCCATTTTTCGTATTTAAATGCTGTGAATCTTCAGGATTTTCTGCTCTTTATTTTATTGTCTAGATTTAGATATTTGACTCAAACCTTTTGCTTTTTGGAAGAAGAGAGGTCTTTGGTAGTTCTCCCCCCAAGTCAGTGGAAGTTGTTGGATTGTTGGCAGAAGAGTGGATTTTGGCACTCACTGTTAATACAAAAGGGAGGGGCATTAACCAGCTACTAATAAATTTTTTACAGGATTATTTCTGATTAACTTCTTCTTTTTTTTTTTTTTTCCTAATACTTTGATTTTAGAAAGAAGAGATTACATCAGTATCATTCCATTCTCTTTTATGTAAATTCCTTAATTTGACTGTTTAGAGCTGAAGACAGATCTGTTTGAATGTGGGCCTGCCTGGGCACCACTGGGGTTTGCTGCAGGTGAAATCTGCAGGCAATTCTGTTTTAAAAGTGCTTCACAGAGGTGGAAAAGAGGAATTACCCCTGTTTTCAGATGGGAAAACTGAGGCACAGAGCTGGTCAGTGGCAGGTGTTGGACCAGCTCCCCATGTCTGATGTCAGGTTTGATCTCCCTGTGGGAGCAGAGTCCCATCCCTGCACTGTGCTGAGCTCCCATGGGCTTCATTCTTCCATTTGCTTCTTTTTTTAGACTTTTAATATAAAATAATTTCTCCCTAGTCCCTTCTCCCCCTTATCAGCACTGTTTATTTGCAGTACTGAGCAGTTTGTGTTCCTCGTTTCCAAGCCCAGTGTGGAATTTGGAGCAGCTGGCAGAGGAGCCTGGCGCTGCCCGGGCTGGGAGCACAGTTTGGTTATTTAGGGGTTGCTGTGTCACAGATGTCACCGTTGTTCCTTTTGGGGTGATGTCTCCCCAGGAGCATTCCCGTGGCAGATCTCCTTCCAGGGGGTGTCAGTGTTCCCATGTGGGCTGGCTGGGAGCAGACAAACAGAGAATTCCTGTCTGGCTGCACCAAAGCTTTAGGTTGTGCTTAGGGTTTGAGAGCCTGTGGGCTTCCCCAGCTGAATCCAGGGAGAAGAATTTGGTCTCTGCACTCCCCCATTTCTTTTGGAAAAATACCTTGGGAGTTCCTGTAAAGCTTCACAGTGGGATTTTGGGACAGAACTAAGGCACTGTGAGAGTTTTTCTATGCTGAGCCAGGAGAATTGGTCAGAAAATGCTGGATCTTTAGGGCTGCCAGTCCAACACACACAGTGAGAGAGCAGTGACAGATCTCCCGTGGATCCCACACAGCCAGGGAGGGAGGGATGATCCCTCATCCCTCCCCATCACTGTAAGGTTCCCTTTGTCCTCGGCAGGTGAAGGGGGGAGGATGAGAGAGATCCAGCATTTTCCTCTCCTTCCGTGGCACTTCAGGACTCCTGCAGTGGCAGAGGGCTGCCTTGGCAGAGTTGTTTGCTTTTTGCCAGTCTCTCTCACTCAAGGCTGTAGATCCAGCTTGCTTCCCAATTCTTTGGGCTGGCAGAACATAACCAGAGCAGTGGCTTGAAGGGAGCACTCATGACTTCAGCAGTTCATTAATTAATTCCTTCCAGAATTTAGGACTTGGGGCAGTGCCAGCCACAGTGACTCCCCTTCTTGGATCCTAGAGCTAGTTTTTATTTTTCCTCATAAAGCAGTAAAACATGGAGGCTCCTCTTAGTACTTTTCAGCTCACATTGTAATTCCCAAAGCTCTTGTACAGTTAGCTTCCTATTTTCTCCTGGCACAGTGGGAGGGATTAAGGAGCCAAGCTTATTGGAATGCTGGTTGTAGCCACAGGAACACCCAGAGCAGGAAACTGGGATCTGCAGTGGGGCTGAGCATCCCTTGCCAGGCTGGGAAGGGAATTGGAGAGGCCACAAGCACAGGCAGGGAAGGGTGATAACAATAATCCCAATTCTCTCTGCATCTCACCTAAAAATCTTGGAGCATTTCACCAAGTTCAGTGGGGGTTTTGTTGTTTAGGGTCTGTCAGAGGAGCTATTTTGGTTTGTCCTATCCACACCTAAAATGCAGGGAGTGCTTCAGGAGGAGCAGACCTTTCTGGAGGTTACCACTAAACCATTTGTTATTTTTATTATTTTGTGCAGGTAGAAAAGGAGGCCACAAAGGCCGAGCAAGGCAGTACACGAGTCCTGAGGAGATTGATGCCCAGCTCCAAGCAGAAAAGCAAAAGGCAAGGGTATGTGTTTGCTCCTTTGTGTGCATTTTGTCCTAATTCCTGCCTTATCCAGCCTGGTTGTTTGCTGTCCAGGAGCAATGGCAGCTTGGCCAAGTGCTGCAGATCATTCCAGCAGTGATCCCAGGATGGATCCCAAATATCTCCAGCTGGGGAGACTCCAGGTTGTCACCCAGGTTCCTGAGGCCTGGGAGACCACCAGGGCAGCATTTGAAGATTTAAGGATGGGGGAGCTCATTACAGAGCAGCTCTGGAGATCTCCCCATATTTAATCATTCCAGTCCCCAGTGCCAGCTCATTTGTTCTGCAGCTTGGCTTTGGAGAGCAAGGGCCACATCTTGATGTGTTGTTGTATGTTGAAATTACTGTATTTACCCTCTTTTTATTGTAGAGTTATGGACCAAACTCCTTTGGCTTCTTCCTGAACACATGATTTCCTTGTCTGCCTCTGAGTTGTAGGGAGAGATAACAGTTTTCTGCTGTGGGGCCTCTTTTGGGTGTTTCTGTGCCCCAGCAGTGGACTCCAACAGCTCCCCCACTTCCACCACAACCTGACTGCTGTCATAAAAGCCTTGACTGCTTTTTGGAGCTCTTACTCTCTTTATTCCCAACTTATCACAGCTCTGGTGGCACTCCAGTATTTTTGTGTGAGTTTTTGAAAGTGCTGCCTCAGCCCAAATGCACAATTCCAGCTGAGGCCTCACAGCACTGACCACAGGAGGATAATTACAGCCCGTGTAGGAAACCTTGGTGAATACCTCTGAGATGACTCTCTCAAGCAGTCCTGAGCCACAGTGTTGAGTTCTGTTTAATGTTTTGTCCAGCTGGAACTTGACATAATTGTTTGGTTTGCTGCTTAGCCACATATTCCAGCTTTGTGCTGGATTTCTTCTTGTAAAGTGTGACTCCTCTTGGTTAGTTTCTGATTTCTTCTTGGTTTCATGCCATATTTCCAAATTCTGAAACCACTTATGAGTCTCATCCTGTTTTCCAAAATAATTCCAACTCCTACCAGTGTGATGTCTTTCACAAACTGTGTAAGTGTTCTCTGCTTCCATGTTGTTAATAAAAATACTGACTGGAACAGAAAATCAGGATCCACTTGAAATATGTGTCTTGTTTCACAGCAAACCAGAGAACTGCTCTTTGGAGCAAACAAAAGGATTTATTTTTTGTGATAATCTGTATCACATAGTGATGGTTACATCTAACACTGATTTATTAAGGAAAGCTTAAAAAAACCACCCACAATTAACAAAATTACTCCTGTTATTATTCCTTGCTCATCCACTTTGCTTGATGAAAGATGTTGGTAGTGTAAAACAAGCTGTTCACACCCATGCTGGTTCTTCTTATGATTCAGAAATTAATTCCCAGACTTCTGACTGGTGGAACCTGTGCTAAAAAGGTTGTAATTTCTTGGATAATGATGTTCTGGTTGATGGTTGTCCATTTTCTCCTCTAGGTGTTTTTCTTTATCCACACTCAGGATGGGATCCAGCTCTAAGCTGCACCCATGTAGTTTCCAGTCTCTGAGGTAGCGTGCACTGGAAACCCAGGCCAAAATTCTTCTGGAATTTCATTTGGGGAAAGTGAAGTGCCAGTGGTGCCTTTTACAGTCATTTTACAGTCATTTTACAGTCTTTTACAGTCATTTTAAAGTCTTTTACAGTCTTTTACAGTCATTTTACAGTCATTTTCCTGTTAGAGGGAACAGCAGAGTTGTTTGGAGGTGATGCTGTTGCTGAGGAAGAGCTCTCACTCTGTGACAGCCAGACCCCCTTGGTGGCCACTTCAGGAACACCAGTGCTCAGAGCTGTCTCATCCTTCCAAAATCTCATTTAAGAGCTGGGTTTGGGATTTTTAGTGATACACATTTCCTCTGATTTTGTAGGAAGAGGAGGAGCAAGAAGAAGGAGGCGAAGGAGCAACAGGGGACCCTAAAAAGGAGAAGAAATCTTTAGATTCAGATGAGAGTGATGAAGATGATGAGGATTATCAGGTACTGCATTCTCAGGGCACTTAATGCCCCTAATACTTGGGCTGGAGGGGAGATGCACACTCTGGATTCTAAGCAGAGCTACCTAGAGTGCATTTTTTATAGAACTACTTTTAGAAGCCAAAAAATGGCCACTTTGACAGCATTTTGCCCTCAGAATGAAAACCTGTGAATATTTACAATTGAAATACAAAGGCAACAAGACCTTTTAAAAAAGCTTGATTCATAAATGGTTTTACTGGCTAACAGTAAAACCTTGACTTGTGCTTTTGGGGTGCTTTGCAGTGTGTTTGGGGAGCTCCTCAACCTCCCTCTTTGTTCTTGCCCTGCAGCAAAAGCGCAAAGGAGTGGAGGGGTTGATAGACATAGAGAACCCCAACCGTGTCATTCAGACAACCAAAAAAGTCACTCAGCTGGACCTGGATGGACCCAAGGAGCTCTCACGACGAGAGAGGTGAGCGTTCCCTGCTGCACCCCTGGAATTTCAGCCTGGAAATGCAGGGAGGTGTTTCCCCTGCTCTGTGTCAGTGTTTCAGGGAGGCCCTTAGAAGTGTGTTGCTGCCTAAAGCAGGGACTGAGCAGCAGCAAACTGGGCTCACTGTCCTTCAGGATGTGGTTCCTTAGAAGCTTCACTGGAGTTGTCTTTCCTCTGGGAGTAGCTGTGGCTGTCCTGGAGCCTGCCCAAGACAGGGACTGGGCTCTGAGAGAAAGGGATTTAGGCACTGCCTTTCCTAAGGTTTTATGCCAAAAATCAGACCCAGCTGAAACCCTGAAATCATTCTGCTGTGAAAGGGGTTTAGGCCATTCCTTTCCTGAAGTTTTATGCCAAAAATCAGAACAGAAATCCATTAACCAGATGTCACCTTAGATCCACTTTAATCTCACTGCAGAAGGTGCCCTGGTGACAGGTAGCAGTTTCCCTTCTTCCAGATACTGTGGTGAAATTTTTATCTGGGCAGATGAATAACCTGAAAACCAAAGTTTAATCTTCTAGTTTCAATTAGTAATGGTGAGGTTTGGAAGGGAAGGTTTAATCTTTTTTATTTGGGATAGTTTGCTTCAGCAGAAGGACACCTTTGAGGTTAAGGCTGGGGAAAACGTGTCACAGTTCTTGTGGTGTGGGGCTAATTAATTTGACCTCCTTGTGTGTCCATGTCCTTACTTAGCTGAAGGAAGGTAGAAATAATCCCTCACCTCACCCCTGTTCAAACTCTGCAAATAGACAGAACCTGGGCTTGAAAACTGGTGAAGTACCCCCAGTTTTGGGTTTTTTCCTGATTGGAGAGCCCCACTCTGCCTGTTCCTGTGGCCTTGCCTGGATGCTCTGGTGACTGGTGTGTTTCCTTTGGGCAGAGAGGAAATAGAGAAACAAAAGGCAAAAGAAAGATACATGAAAATGCACCTAGCTGGGAAAACAGAGCAAGCCAAGGCAGACCTTGCCCGATTAGCCATCATTCGGAAGCAGAGGGAAGAAGCTGCCAGAAAGAAAGAAGAAGAAAGAAAAGGTTAGAGAATCATTAATGATATTCTCCTACCTCTCCCTGCTGTGGCTGCAGTGCGACGAGGCACACATCCCTCATCTGAGCCTGTGTGGTGCTGCTGAGTGTCATCAGCTCCCCTCAGCAAAGCCAGGCTCAGCTCTTTATGAGAGTTTCCCTCTCATAAAGTTCTTGCTTTACAAACAAGAACCTGGACACCAGAGCAGGGAAAGAGAGAAGGGAATTGCCCTTGATACCCATCTTGTCCCCTGCCTCCTGGGCAATGCTGGCTCCAGTTTGGGGGTTTAGCAGGCTCCTTGTGCTGGGTGATTTATCTGCTTTGCATGTGGGGATCTGAACTGCCCAGGGAGTTCACAGAGCTCCTTCCCTTCCTGAGCTTTCCCTGGGAGATGTGAACCAGGAGTCTGAACTTGGTGGTTCCTTGGTGGCTTCCACAGAGAAATTTGGGCATTGGGGTGATTTGTGGACACCTGGACAGAAGCCAGGGTTAGAAGGGAACATACAAGAGGAGCTGTGCCTCTTACATCTGAGAAATGGGTGGGAAGGGTGGGATTTTTTCCATTACCCAGCTGGCAGGATTCTGATCCCCGGGGCTGCCAGCCCACCCCCAGTCCCTGATCTGCCCCATGAAATGATGGAACTGTTGTTTTCCTCCCCAGCAAAAGACGAAGCGGCCATGGCAGGTAAAAGACTGCAGTCACTATCCCTTAACAAGTAAGCACAGGCCATGCAAGAGGAGGAAACACCAGGGAACTGTGCCTGGTCCTGCCGGGAGCTCTGCAGTGTCGCCTTCCATCGATGCCACGCAGGGCGTCCTGCAGCATTGACCTCACCTCCACCTCCAGAGACACTGACGATGTGTTTGTCCTCATCCTGGCACAGATTTCCATTTGGGGTTAGGGGCAGCTGCTCTCTGCAGTGCAGAGCTGTGCTGGACAGCAATTCCCTGTAACAGTTTGGAAACATGAATGTTTTTGCTGTTTTTAGGATCAAGAACTCGTAGACGGTGGGAGGGGGGCAGGGTGGGAGGGAGCTGTGTGGGAGGGGAGGTGCTTCAAATACTAGATTGCAAGAAAATAGATTGTGGGGTCATTTTGGGGTGGGGCATTGGGTGGGGAACTGATTTAGTGTGAAATCCCAAAGGATAATGTATCTGAGGAATCCAGTTGGCAAAGAGCCCATCCAATTTTGCTGCAGGGCGTTGCAGTATAAGCTGGGAGCCTGACTTCATGGACATCTGGAGTGCCGTTCCTTCCCGGAGTCATCCCTCCTTTCTTGCAGCCAGTCTCCCCTTTTCCCTCCTCTTCATTTTCTTTTTCTCCTCCTTATTAGGGATAGTGCCAGTTTTTAACCACATCATCCTTTGTTTAAAGGAGAAAAACAAACATTTATTGTGTCAGATCCAGATGGGAAAAAAAAAACCTCAAAAAGCAAAAAAAACCATAACAAACAAAAGCAAACAAAAAAAAAAAAACTTGATCAAGTTTAAAAACCACCAAGAGAACTTGTATATTTGGCTGATTAAACTGTAAGTTATCAGAGGTGCTGTGGCCTCGTGTGTGTGAAGGGCACAACTGGGGGGTCCTGGGGGAGGCTCAGCTGCAGCCGGGGGCTGCTGGTTGTGCTGTGGAGTTCAGCTCTGGGTGCAGGAGCTCAGCACACGCAGCCTGCAGGGAAAATCTTTCCCTGCTGCTGCTGATGGATGTCTTGCACAATGTGTTTACCACGGTGGTGGAAACAATTACCCTCAGGCCACTGTCTGGCCTAGTCCCCTGTCAGAAGGGCAGTCACCGAGCTGTCACCTCCTCTCAGATGTCTCTGGAGGGGACGTGCTCCAGCCTGCCCTGCCCCAGGGGGTGTGGGAGTGCTGCTGCCAGCCTGTTCAGGGACACCAGACTTCCCAAAGGTCAGAGGAGATCCAGCCCCAGGGCTTGGGGCAGGGGAAGTCACTGGGAGAGGGGTTGCAGCTGTGGAGATGAAGGGTGACAAATGGGATTTGTTCCGTGTCACCCTGGCCATGCCTGGCTGCAGGGACTTGGGCGCAAGAGTGTGGCACAGGATTGTGCCCAGGGAATGTCACCTCAAACCACAGCTCAGAATTGGGATAGCCAAATTTGGAATAGGAAATATCCAAGCCAAGATTTGGGATAGGAAATGTCCTCAGGGAGCTGTGGAAGATGAGCACAGGAGAGGTGCCTGTGCTGTCAGCTCCAAGAGGGAGGAACTGATGTGGTGGGGACAGCCTGACACGGGAAGTTTGGGATCCTTGGAGCACAGGGAGGTGGATGGGGCAGGACAAGAGGGAATTCTTGGGCTGATGCCTGGGGTAGAGCAGGGTAAGAGCCACAGGGGAGAGGGTTGACGCTTGTGAACACGTGGAAATGGGTGGGAAAATCTCTGAGTAACACCTCCCACTGACTGAGGGCTGGAGCAGAACTCCAGCAGTGGAGCAGTGTCTCTGTCCCTCTGCCAGGCTGTGTTTCTTTCGCAGGCTGTGGGCAGTGTTGGGACTGATCTGCTCCTGAGATAAGAGGCTGGAAAGGCACAGGATTAGTTGGGCAGCCCAAGGTCTCTGAGCTGGCTCCAGGTTTGGGAATTGCCCACCTGCCAAAACTTTACCAGGGAACTCAGAGAATGGGAAACCTGTGCTCCCTGGCCACTGCCATCCTCTGCCCTCTCTTTTCCCTGACACCACTCTTGAAAGGGGACTGAAGCAGGGGAAGTGACATTCCCTTTATCCCCCCCAGTTCCCCCTCAGCACTGGTGGCAGAAAGGACATGAGCACCCGTGATGAGCACCATGATCTGCCCTGATCACACCTGTGTTTGCACTGAACTTGTTCTAAAAAGTGAAAAAAAAAACCCATTTTGATTTATTCAGGAAATCCTTTATTTGCTATTTCTCCAAGCAATGTATGACCAGCATCGGGAAGGATGGTAAAAAAACAGTAATAAAAATGGTTTTCTTTGTCTGAAAAACAGCCACCAGGGCTGGTGGCAGCGGGGACAGGCACTCGTGGCTGGGTTATGGCACAGGGGGGTGGCAGAGGGCAGCAGGCAGGGCAGGGGCAGCTGGAAGCTGGGATGCTCTTCCCGGAGGGCTCCTTCATTTGATCTTGAGATCCTTCAGCGCTGACTCCAGGCTCTGAAATGAAGCAGGAGGGCGTTCATCAGCTCTTTGCTCCCCAAAGAAACTGGGGGTGGCTGGGAGCTGAAGGGGGGGCACTAGGATGGTTCAACTCTGGGTGCTCCCAGCCTGAGGGGTCCATGGCATTCCTTACCTTGACATCCCAGATGCTCATGCCCCCGTCCATCCCCGTGGTGCAGAACTGGGAGCACTTGTCCTTTCCGCCCGTCAGCACTGAGATCTGGCTGTGGGTGCAGAGGGGGAGCAGGAGTCAGTCCCAGTGCTGAGCCCTTGGAGCTGCCCAGCAGCAGGGGTGGGAGTGGGGCTGGACCCCTTCATCTCCTCCACCAGTGCAGGAAGGCACTGGGGATAGACAGGGATGCTCCAAGGATGCTCCAGGACTGTCCCAGATTTTGGGACTAGACCTCTCTCTCTCCCCACATGCAAGGATGCTCTGGAGATACCCAGGGATGCTTGGGAATACCCTGGGAAGCTCAGGGATACCCAGGGCTGTCGCAGCTCCTGGTGCTGGAGCCTCAGTCCCTCCCTCCCACTTGCAGGGATGCTCAGGGACGCTCAGGGACATTCTGGGAATATCCAAGGATGCTCCAGGGCTGCACACCCAGGGGATGCTCAGGGATCATCACCCCCAAGCAGCCCCTGAGGTGACCCCAAGCCTGTCCCTCCCTGCCCCACACCTGATGCTGTTCTTGTGCAGGGTGTCCAGGGTGGCGTTGGCCGTGTCCGAGCTCGCTTTCTTGTCCAGGTTCTGGAAGCGCTCGCGGGCGGTGAGGCCGCGCTGGGAGCTCTGCTTGGGGACATCCAGCTTCCCCCCGAAGGTCAGGGCCCCCTGGCTCTCCTCGTAGGTGAACAGCATCGGGCAGCAGTCGTGGCCCTGGGGAACAAACCTGCCCTGCTCAGCGCCCTCCGGCCGGCCCCAGGCACAGCCCGCAGCCCTCGGCCCCGCCCGGACTCACCGCGGCCACCAGGCTGTTCTCGGTGATGAAGGTGACAGCCAGCAGGGGCAGGGTCTCGGTGCACAGGGAGGCGACACTGCGAGGTGTGAACAACGAGCTGGGTCAGCCTCAGTCCTGAGACTGGTGGAACCCACAGGGGGAGACAGCACCTCCTCCACCCGTGGTGATCTGGGGATGTTCCAGGGGTGTCCCAGGTCCTGGGGCTGAGCCCTCTGTGTCCCACACCCATGTACAGGGATGCTCAGAGATACCCAGGGATGCTCCAGGGCTATCCCAGCTCCTGAGGCTGAACCCCTCTACCTCCCCCACCCCAGTACAGAGATATCCAGAGAGGCCCAGGGCTGCACCAGGGCTAACCCAACTCCAGAGACTGAACCCTTCCATATCCCCCACCCACGTGCAGGGACACTCTGGGATTGCTCTTGGCCCAACCCAACCCAGATACCTCCATCCCTGTGTTGGTTTGGGGGTCAACCCCTGCTGCCAGCCCCAGCACAGCCTCCCCCAGCCCCCCGAGCCCCCTGCTGTCCCCAGCCCTGCTTACGCCATCTTCTTGCCGGCGTCGGCGAGGCACAGGGTGCTGTCGTGGCTCACCCAGGCCACGCGGAAGCCGCTGGCCGAGAAGCAGATGCTGTGCACCCACCCACAGCTGCTGCTCGACTCGAACATCAGCTCCCCAAAGGGCATCTTGGAGCCCCAGGGCGTGGGGCTGGGCCGCTCCTCCACCTCCTTGATGTAGGCTGAGAAGATCCTGGGAGGGGGAGAACCCTGCCATGTGTCCCTGGATGCAGGACCTGCGCCACCTTCATCCCTGCCCCTTGCCTCAATTGTGTGACTCAGTTTCTTTGGCAGAGCCTGTGGGGTGCCCCCCTGCCTTCCACAGGTGCTGCATCCCTGAGATGGTCCCCAGACCTCCCTGCACCTCCTCTGTGCTCCAAGCAGCACCTGGGGTGAAGCCTGCCCCCCACCCACCCTTGGGGATCCCCCCAGTCACCCCAGCCCTCCTCCTCACCTGCACTTGAAGTCACAGGAGCCAGCGGCCAGCAGGACGTTGTTGGGGTGCCAGTCGAGGCTGAGCACCGTCGAGCGGATGGGCTTCTTGATGTGCTTGCAAACCCACCTACATGGAGAGGGGGTGGCAGCAGAGGGGCAGCAGCACCACCCCCAGGGCCCCCCTGGGATTTTGGGGAGCTGGCGGATGTTGGTCAGTGCTCCAGGAGCTGCCCTGGGCCACCATCCTGCTGCAGCAGCTTGAGCATGGGGAGTCCATCCTTCTGTTTCCCCATCTGTCTCCACCTCCTCAAGTCTCTTATTTCCCAATCCATCTCCCATCCTTCCATCCATCCATCCATCCTTCCATCCATCCATGTAGCCCTGATTTCATGTCTGAGATGTTTTGGTTTGTGAAATTTCTTTCCCAGGTGATTTGCTGTACACAAAAAGAAATGTTTTGCCAACTATAGCTATGTTATTCATTCTTTTTGGAGGAGGGACTTCTTGATGGCCCTCTGGCTTGACCAATGTGGTCAAAGAGGTGTTAACTTTGCCCATCCAATCATATTGGTCTCTGTAAATAGTACATAAAGAAATCACATTTTGAATAAATGCTTTTTCTAGCCTTCTGAAAATTCACGTAGTCTGTGTGGTTCATTTCATGTCCTACAGTGACACATCCATCCATCCATCCATCCATCCATCCATCCATCCATCCTCCACCCATCCATCCATCCATCCCTCCATCCCCCAGGAGCACCAGAGCCTCACCAGTCGTTCTCCTGCTCGAAGTAGCAGATGGAGATGAGGCGGGAGCCGCTGCCCACAGCGAATTTGTTCTCTTTGGGGGACCACTTGACGCAGCGGGCGGCGCGGTTGATGCGCAGGATCACCAGGGTGGGCTTCCAGACACTGCCCTTGAGGGTCCACACGTAGGCGTTGCGGTCGGTGCCGCACGTCACCAGCCGGTTGCTCTCCGGGGCCCAGTCGATGCCTGGAAGGCACAGGGGGGTGATGGTGATGGTGGCCCAGGAATGGGGATGGGGAGGTGGCACTCACGGCTGGGGGGTGTGTGAAGGTGTGGTTGTTGTGGGTGGTCTCTGCTCCACAGTTCCTCCTTGCCCCACACCATCCCTTCCCCTCCCTCCCACCTCAAAGCATTCCGTGTCAACCCGTCCCACCCCATCTCTCATCCATCCATCCATCCATCCACCCACCCATCTCATTCCATGCCATCTCTTCCCATGCCTCCCACACAGTTCCATCCCATCTCTCCTATATATCCTTCATCCATCCATCCATCCCTCATTCTGCTCTACCCCTTCCCTTCCCATCCATCCCACATAATCCCAATCCATCTCACCCTGTTTCTCCCATCCATCTATGTCCCTTCCCACCCCGCCCTCCCTCCTTCTCTCCACCTCATCCCTCTCCATCTCTCCCATCCCATCCATCCCACCCCTGGCTGCCTTCAGGCGGACACAACCTGCTCCACTCCCTTCCACCCCTGCCCAGCCCCTATCCACTGGGTGCCAGTGCCACGAGCAGGGCTGGGAGCAGCTCCGGGACAGCCCTGCCCCCCTCCGTGTCCCTGTCCCCTCTGCCAGCCAGGACTCACCTGTCACCTGCCCGTTGTGCTCCTTCAGCTCGTGGATTTTGCTCCACTTGGCCCCATCCTTGCGGTAGATGTGAACCTCGTGGTTGTTGGGGCACAGGGCGATCTCTGGGGGTGACAGTGGCGGGGGCAAAGCCCTCCCCTGGGTCACAGGCTCTGCAGGGCCAACCAGCACCCACCCACCCCTTCCTAGGCTCCAGATCCCCCCAGCCCCGGCCCTGCACTGCCCTGGTGCTGTAAATTGTCCCCATGGGAAGGGAGAACCCTGCACCCCACAGCCCAGGGTCCTCCCTTCCCTACAGCGTGGTCCCCTGGGGCTGGTGGGATGAGACGGGACAGGACGGGATGGGACAGGACGGGATGGGACAGGACGGCTGCGGGGGCACAGCTCCCAAATCCAGCCCGTCCCGCCCCGCCTGCCCGGCGCTCCGCGGAGAAAGCCCTTTTTGTTCTCCCACATCCCCCGGGCCGCGGCCGGGAAATGCCATCGCCCGTGAATCACCCGGCTCTGCTCCGTGCCCATCCCTCCCCTGCCGGTGCCTCGGGGCCGGACGCTGCTCTGGCACCTCTGTGCCAGGCTCTGCCCCAGCAGTGGGACCGGGGGGAGCACAGGGATTTGTGCCAGCCCCCAAATCCGCCCGTGGCAGGATCTGCTTCCCCAAACCAGCCCCAGCCCCGCTCTGCCCCGTCCCGGAGCATTGCCCACCACGGGATGTTCAGCCAGGACAGGGCCTGGGGGTGTCCTTGGGAATTTGGGGGTGCCCCGGGCGTACTCACGGGTGCGGTCCTTGTTCCAGGCGTGGCAGCTGATGGGCTCCAGCAGGAAGCTGTGGTAGGCCATGGCTCACGGGCTGGGGACAGGAGAGACCCCCAGGCTGTCAGGACACTGCTGCAGCCACAGGGACAAGATCCCTGCTGCCAGCCCCACAGAATGATCCTTCCCACTGGGATCACTCCTGGGCTGCAGCCCACCATGTCTCCCCTTTGCCGGGGAGAGGGTTTTCCCTGAGGATTTCCAAGCTCAGAAACTCTCCATTTCCAGGAACTTCTAAACCCTGCTGTCATCCTGCTCCAGCTGGCTGGAACTCGCTGGGCAGGAGCTGGGTGGGCACACAGGGACCCTGGTGCCAGCAGCCCCATGTGCACCCCCCTGGGATCCCACCACCAACAGAGCCAGACCCACTCACTCCTTCCATACATCTCATTTAGGAAAAGGCACCTCCATCCCATCAGTGCTCAGCCCTCAGGACTAATCCCTCTCCTGGCTGAACTCCCACCGTTCCTGCTGTCCCCAGCTCTCATGGGACGGAGCAGTTTTGCCCCAAAGGCCCCTCCAGGTGCCGCGGGGCCGGGCAGGGCTCCGAGCAGCAGAGTCACAGCCCCTTGGCCATCCGGGAGAGCAGGGATGCAGGGAAACACCTCGCCAGGGCGTGGCAGACAGGAATTACTCACAGCCTGCTCTCGGCTATTTTGGGAACTCCCTGAGCACGTCCCGTTTTCTTTGGCAGTTACAGGGGAAAGGAAAAAAAAAATCTTTTTTAGCAAAGCTCCATCCCTGGGCTGGGGGAAAAGAAAATCTGAGGAGCTCCATCACCTGCCTGCTGAATGTGGAGGAATTCCAGTGCTGATTCCAGCAGGGCACAAGCCGTGCTGTCACACACCCCTGGCCAAGGACATGGGCACGGATGAGGGGGCAGCTGCCCTGTGCAGCCCCACCGATCCCCCTGGGGTACAGCTCAGGGTGTCCCAAGGAGGGTACAAAGCTGCTGCCACCACGAGGGACCGACAAAATCATCAGCGAGAGGGACGCTGCTGTCAGCATTGCAAGAGATCAGGAGAGGGGAAATGCGTGGAAAAGGAATTGGGCTGAAATGGGCACCCGGCTGAAAGGGCTCCCTGGAGGAGGGATGGGAGGCAGGACACACCGAGGTGCTTTCTGGCTTCGACATTAAGAAAGCAGCAGTACTTTTCCTTTTCCAGGTGGAAACCAGCCAGTTCCCTGCTGGTGCCCCGCTGGCTGAGTCCTGCTCCCGCCCTGGAGGGACCCACGGGGGCTCGGCAGCCCCTTCCCCAGCTGAGAAGAGCATCACAGGAGCTGTGGTTACATCCCCAGCCCCCAGCAGCCAAGGGCTCTTGGGGGAGGAAAACGGGAATTTTCCGAAGGCCAGACAGGGCGGGATTGGGAGCTGGAGCAGCTCCGTTATCTCCCCGGCCAGCCCAAGCAGTTCGGAAACATCCTCGGAGGAGATAATCAAACCTTGGCAGCGCCCAGCGCCGGGGGCTCCTCCCAGTCCCGGGAGGAAGCCAGAGGAGCTGGAGTTTGGGTTTTTACGAGCCTGGCGGGGTGGCGGGAGGAGGGATTGTACCCAGTGAGGATCCGGCTGGGAGCTGGGACCCCCTGAAACTCTCCCCGGACACTGGGGTGGACCCCGGCACCGCCAAGACCCCAACAGCTACCCCGGAGAGCCTCTGCTCCCTGCGGCTGCTGAAGGTGTCACCCCCCTGCTCCTGCCAGCCAGGCTGGGGACAGCCGGCCTCAGACCCCGGTGTTGGTGGGGTCCCTGAGGGGACACCCCTGTCCCAGGGAGGCTCTGACCCTCCTCTTCCTCGCACCGGGCAGAGCGGGAAGCAGCGGATTCCCGAGGAGGAGAGGACAGATTGCGGCAGCTCTGCCTCTGCCGGCACCAACCCCGACGGGACCCCCAGAGGGGGGTTCTCTCCAACCCCACCAGAGCTGTCAGACCGCCGGCAAGAGAAAAAAAAGCCCTCAAACTTTCTGACAAAGCTGGGAGAAAACCCCAAACCATCCGAGACGCAGCCACAGCGAAACTCGCAGGGGGCAAGGGGCTGCCTGCACCCCCTGGCCCCAGCCCGGGGGGACCCCCCGAGCCCTGGAGCAGGGCGTGAGCGCCAGGAGCTGTGACAGCCGCAGCCCCCCGGGACAGCCCCAGGTCCTGGCAGGGTGGCAGAGCTGCCTGCCCGTCCTTACCTTGGCGGGCTGGGCTCGGTTCCTGCGCGGCGGGGCTCGTTCATGGACTCTGGGCAGTCCACACGAACGGAGCCCGGAGCGAGCGGCTGGAGCTGTGCCTGCCCCGCCGAGGCAGCCCGACTTCCCTTTTCCTCTCCGAGAAATGCAACCACTTCCTTACGTGGGCGTTGGGGGAGCGCGAAGCGGCGCTGCGGCCGCCCTGCCCCTGTGCCTGCGGGCCGGGCTCCTCCGGCACCGCCGCACGTGGAGCGGCCCCGGCCCGGGGATGCTCGGGGGGACTGGAGAAACGCGCCCTGGGGGCTCCAGGGAAGGGCACAGCCAGGAGAACAGAAGGGAAGGATCCCCGCTGTCTCTCTCTGGCAGCGGGAGTGTTGTTCACCCCCGGCCCCGATGCGTTTGGGAGGGATGGGGGCTCCCCGGTGCCTGTGCTGGTTCCCCACCGAGGAACAGCCGAGCCTGGAGCCCACCCGGGGCGAGACGCCCGTCGGTATCGCCTCCCACGGCCGGGGAGAGCCGCAGGACCCCGCGGAGCCGGGATCCGGCCGCCCTCGGCAGCAGCTGCTGCTCGTTCCCGCATCCCACAGAGCCCAGTGGGACCCAGTGCCAGGCTGGCTGCGGTCACCATGCCCGTGTCCCCACGCACCAGACATCCAGCCCTCGGGTTTTATCACCTCCTGCTTCAGAGCAAGGAATTTTTATCCCATTCCTGCCTGGATGTACTCACCCTTTCACTCCCTGAGCGGTGTGGGACAGCAGCACGCTGGGTGCCCTGCAGGGAGGGCAGGATCTCCTCTCAGCTGCAGGATTTGGATACAATAACCTGGAATTCAGGGATACAATAACCTGGAATTGGCTGAGCTGCAGAATTGATCCCCTGGTGAGGGGGGCACAGAGAGGGCAGCTCCTCGCTGATCCTCATCCATAGCTGGGCTTCATTTCTTGTGTCTTGCCATGATCCCTGCAGACACAGGGAGATCCTGAGATCTCTCCCAGGCAGGGATGGGAATGAACTCAGTTTTAACCTGTGCAGGAGGCTTTGGGGTACATTACTGAGGGGAGAGGACAGTGTGACACCTGCTCCTTGCCTGCCATCCCCTTTCCTCACTGCTCCCATCTCCAAACTGATCCTGCTCCTGCTCCAGCCTGTGCCATGAGCTGCCTCCACTGCTTTTGAACTCTGCCTGGGGCTCTCCAAGGCTCCACAGCCCATGGGGGGGAAATCTGGCACTGTGGAAGTCAGGGATGGAGGCTGAGCCCTGCTGGGCCTCTGCCAGTCCCAGTTCATGTTTGCCCAAGCCCTTTACCTGCTTTTCTTCAGTTTGTGAAGTGGAAGATCCTCCTGCCACCACAGCACGTCACATCCTCAAAAGGCGGTAGAGGAACTGTCCCACTGCACAGACTCTGGGGCCATGGGGACACTTCTGGTGGGGTTTTCTCTGGGGTTGGGGCAGTGCAGATGAGCAGCAGCAGCAATTCTGTGTTTGGGGTGTTGCAGGCAGGCTGCAGTGAGCATTCCCTGCTTCCCAGCCCACCCATCCCCAGATCCCCTGACTGCAAGAAATGAAACACTCGTTATTTTCTGTTTAGAAGGGAAGGAAATTGCAAAGCCAAGCCTGACTGCTGGGGCAGAAGCTGGGAGACACAAGGAGACCAGAGAAGGATCCAGCTCTGTGATGGAGAGCAGTGGCTGCCACTCAGAGCTGATCTTCCACCTTCCCCTTTCAGCCCCCCCTGAGCTGAGAAACGAGCAGGGTTCCAGAGGAAGTGGTAAATTTAGTCATGGGGTTTTCTTTAAGACACTTCTGCATTTTCTGCAGCAATGACAAGCTTTGTACAGCAGTGCCATGAGCCAGCTAATCCCCCTGGAGCACAGCAAGGCAGCAACCAAGGAGGAACTACACCCTGTGAATAAAGTGTGTGCAAATGCCTCCCTGAGATCCTGGGGCTCAGAGATGAACTGCAAAAGGTATCTGGGGACAAAGGATCAGCACAGAAGCCAGACCACGCTGACACCTCTGGCTGGAGCTCCATCTGCCCACCAGTTGTTATAAATACAGGATTTTATGGGTTGAGAGCTCAGCTCTAACAGGACACAGAATCCCAGAACCACTGAGGGTGGAAAAAGCCTCCAAGTTCATCAAGTCCAACCTGTGACCAATCCCCACCTTGCTACCCAGCTCAGAGCACTCAGTGCCACGTCCAGTCATTCCCTAAACACCTCCAGGGATGGAGATTTGCCAGCCTTAAAGTTTCACAGACTTACCAAGTGATTTGCTTTTAATTTATACTCTCCAGACGAGGCTCAGCAGATTTTTGTCCCACCTTCCACACAGAACTTTCCCCCAGGCACTGCCCTGGGAGCAGGCTTGGGACCAATCCCAAAGGCAACTACAAATAATTCTGGTCACTCACATCTGGAAAAATGTGACCCACTGAGCAGACAACAAAAAAGACATCCAGGTTAATTTGTTGTAGTTAAGGATTAAATGCAAGGCAGACAGAATGAAGAGAAGTAGGATAAAATCATTTGTCCTCCAAAATCATCACCTCAAGGGAAGAATTCCCCTGGAAGAAGCTCATCTGAATCTTCACATCCAGATCATAAGAATGCCAGGTCTGCTACCTTTAGAACCTTTCAGTTAAGATGAACTTCTCCTCTTTTAAAGCCATAAAATATCAGTGCAGGGTTTTCCCCAACCCTGCACTGTTTTTTTCTGCCTCTCTCCCAATTTCCTTAACATCTCTTTGTTAATGAATAAGCATCAAAACAAAGAATCAGTTTTTCTCTTTTTTATTATTATTATTATTTCTAGCAGACAATTTACATAAAATTCCCCTTTTAAGTTAGTGATTCATAACTTCCTGCAATAAACTACTTAAGGAGCAGCTTTGGTAAAGAATGGAATGAAACAACCAACCAAAAAAAAAAAAAAAAAAAAAAAAAAGAACAATCACAGCTGATTTTGAAACCAACACAATTCACCAAATTTAGATTCAAAAGAAAATCTGCCAAGCTGTATTTTCTCAGTGTTTCAAAATATTTCACCTTCCTCCTCCTCCCTTTTCAGTTTTGTGCAGATGTGGGAGGTGTCTTCTGTCAAGCAGTTTGTCCTGCTAGGTCATGGAAATCCATCTTTACATGATTCGTAGCCCTTGGATGGAGGACTCTAAAGTCTTGAAGGAGAGAAAAAAAATCTTAATTACAATCTGCTGCAGTAGCTTGAGTTAAATAATTCAGAGTAAATGCTAACAAAACCACGTAAAAACCACGAATATTTGAAATTAGACTCAGTCACAGAATCCCAGAATGGTTTGGGTTGGGAGGGGCCTTAAAGCTCATCTTGTTCCAGCCCCTGCCATGGCAGGGACACCTTCCACTGTCCCAGGCTGCTCCAAGCCCCGTCCGGCCTGGCCTTGGACACTTCCAGGGATCCAGAGACAGCCACAGCTTCTCTGGGCACCCTGTGCCAGGGCCTGCCCACCCTCACTGGGAGGAATTTCTTCTTTAAGTAAAAGATTTCTTCCTAAAGCAAGAGCCAGAGACCACAGCAGTCATTCCTTTCAAACTCAGGCATGTACAGGCCAATGATACAGACCTGAAAGTGCACTAAAGCAGCTCAGGATCACCTCAACTCTTGTCCCCACAGAGCACAGATAATCTATTCTTTCCCTGAATCAGCCCCCATATTCCAGTTTTGGGAAGACCAACAGGGACCTCTGTTGGCCAGGCCTGAGCAAAGCAAGCATGGACATGAATATATCCTTTAATATTGTATTTTCCTGCTGTTAGAGACAACTTCTTACTCCTTGGGTAAGTTAATTCTGAGAGGACAGGACCATGTTCTGCAGCAGGACAATGAGCAGAGTTGCATGGGATGAGAGAAGGAAGAGACAGGGGTTTGTGTTTTACAAACTGTCCCAGCCCAACTGTGGCTGAGGCTGGAGAATGAAAGAATTAAGGAGATTCCTATAGGGACATTCAGTAATTCTATTAAAAAATAAATCTGTATTAGCACCATCTGCTTAACAAACTGCATCTGCATTTATGCAGATTCTTGGATCAGTTTTTCTTATGGACTTCGTTAATGGTTTTGAATATTCCAGTCTGGATTTCCTGCTGCTACTAAAACCTGGCTTGGGGCTGAGCCCCAGGAATTGATACTACAGATCAAAAAAAAAACCCCAAAAAACCCACCACTCCAGCTAGTTCACATAAACATGGCAGTAAAAGCACATTTTTACCTTAAAATCCCAGATGGTCATTGCTCCGTCGATGCCGGTGGTGCAGAATTTCCGACAATCCCGTTTGTCTATCTCATAAATAGACACTTGGCTGCAAAGAGACAGTGAGAGCTCCAACACCCATTCCTGAGAGCCAAAAAACTGGGAAATTTGGGTTGAATTCTACTCCTACTCTTTCAGATGGAGACATGACTACACCAGAGCTTACACTAGATTCTTGGTAGAATGCCTCAGAAAAATAAGCCAAGAAAAAGATGCTGAAAGCTCTTTAATGGCTTGGTGAGACTAAATGTTTTCCTTTAATACAGAGAAATTGCTCAGCATCCTCTGGGGTCACATAATTTTTTTAATGCAAAGATATTTTACCCAATGAATGAATCCTTTTGATTAACAGAATGGTGGAATGGTTAAGGGTGGAAGGGACCTTAAAGCTCACCCAGTTTCACTCCCTGCTATGGGCAGGGACACTTTCCACTATCCCAGGTTGCTCTAACCTGGCCTTGAAAGCTTCCAGGGATGGAGCAGCCACAGCTTCTCTGGGCAACCTGTGCCAGGGCCTCCCCACCCTCACAGGGAAGGATTTTTCTGTATGTTTAACCTAAATTTCCCCTCCTTCAGTCTGAAAATAGCGATACATAATTAAATACACATGGCAGTAACACCTGAAAGAGGAAGCTGGCATGTGAATTTCAGGTGGATTTTGCACAACACCACCAGCCTCTTGGGAACTCCCCACATATTTGATAAGATAAGCTGTGTCCAAGGTACACAACACGAGCAAACAGCTGTAGCCACGTCAATGATTAACACCAGCAGCCACGTAAATCCCAGAAACAGAGAGCTGCTAGGGAAAGCCTGCAAGGAAAAAGGGATACAAGCTACACCTCCCTGGCACAGCATTCCTGGGGGTGGAGAAGGCTCCCTGCCCTGGTGCTGGCAGGGGACACTCACGTGATGCTGTTCTGGTGCAGTGTCTCCAGCGTGGTGTTGCGGTCCTCCGTGGTGGCTCTCTTGTCCATGTTGCGGAAGCGCTCCATGGCGGAGATGTTGCGCTGGATGTTCTGCTTGGGAATGTCCAGTTTGGAGACGAAGCTCAGCACGCCACGCTCGTCACAGTTGAAGAGCATGGGGCAGCAGTCGTGGCCCTGCAAGCACAGAGGTGTCAGGGACAGCACCCAGCACTCCCACCCTGCCCCTCCAACAAACACCGACACCAGGGCAGAGCTCGTGTGTTGTTGTTATTGACTGTGCAAAACATGGGGATTCCTCCCCCTCCAAAACACCACAAAGCTCTGCAAGGAGGAAAGAGCAGACACTTACAGCTGCCACCACGCTGTTCTCAGAGACAAAGGACACGCTCAGGAGTGGGAGGAACTCTGTTTTCAGCTGCGAAACCCTGAGCACAAGGACATTTGTTAGAGGGATTCACTGAAACCTCTCATTTTCGGCTCTAACAAAAAACAGGCACCGCTCCCACGCAAGGAGTGTTGAAAAATTGTTTGACAGCTTGGCTGTCCTGTGGTGACAACAGAATTATTGTAGTTTGTAATAAAAAGTTTCAGCCTAATGAAAGTGTGCTGGAAGATTGATAACTAAACCAAGTATTCCAGGTGAAAGGCTAATGTAACCAAACTTGTGTTTGGTTACAAACAGGAGCAAGAGTTTAAAAGGAATACCTCCAAAAATGTCTGTATTGATGAAGATATTTATTTCATTTGAATATAACAAACATTTGAAGTTTTGATGCTTGACATCTTTGTAGAGGGAAAAAGCCTTGATATTCACTTCAGTCAACTTTTGCGATTTAATGACAAATAAAGAGAATTCTTAAAAACTTTATAATGAATGATATTCCCTGCCAGGTACTTATACAACTGTGGTGATAAGAACCACAATTCAGAATGAATCCCAGCAATGCCTGGATGACTCCAGACACTTCTGCTACCAAAACATATGGAGAATCTCATCCCTCCTGGTTGGAAAGCCAAGGACACTGCAAAGTTATGCAGATCAAGAGGAGGAGCAGAAGGAACAACTGTTAGTAAAATATTTTGTTGGATTGGAAGGTGCAAGCTGAAACCTTGTATCAGCATCACCTTAAAGACAGAGGTTGAAATTAATATTTAATGAACTTATTTTCCAGATTCTGGTTGGGGATGGGGGTCTTAGTTCTGCAGTGAACATGTTTCTGGATTCTCTTTGAATTGGGAATACTGTCTGGAATATTTTGTATTGCAAATATTGTTTTGGAAAAGGAAATATTGTTTCCCTGGTTACTTAGTGGAACATAACCTTTTTCCCAAATGCCTCTTTTTCCCCCAAAAATAAATTTGCTGTACCCTCACTGAAGGATTCTTACAAAGAATTTAAACTGTATCATCTAAAATTCACAGAAACAACCCTATTTATAGAATATTTATATTTATATAAGCCTCGAAGAGACTCCTGGAATCTACACTAAAACAGGCAACAGAGGCGCGAGCTTGCAAGCCTAATATTCCACACAGAATCACGGGATCATTAAGGTTGGAAAAGACCTTTAGGACATCCCAATACCAGCAGGGGGATACTCACATCATGTTTTTGGAGGCATCAGCCACTGACACGGTGCTGTCGTGGCTGACCCAGGCCAGGCGGTTGCCGCTGGCGGAGAAGCTGACGCTGTGCACCCACCCTCCGCTGCCTGCGCCCCCAAACTCCGACATCAGCTGCCCAAAAGGCATCTTGGAGCCCCAGGGTGTGCTGGCTGGCTTTTCATCCACTTCCTTAATGTAAGCAGAGAACACCCTGCAAAGAAAAATGTTTAAGTGTGAACAAAGAGAGAACAAAGTTCCTGGGAGCACGGGATGCGTTTCATGCTGGAAGCGGAGAGATGTGTCCTGATTGTCCCGAAATAAAATATTTGGGTGTCCTTAAACAAGCCTGGAAGCAGCAGTACAAAGGGTGTAAAGCACACAGGTTCCTCATAAATGCTGTTTTTGTAGCCCTCTCCCTTTTTTTCCAGAAGATGGCACAAAAATACACGTTGTCAGTGCATGTTCCCCCGTGCCAAGATTTCCCTTTCATCCTTTTGCGGTGCTAACAGCTCTCCGGAGTCGATCCTTCAGTTAGAGAAAACCCAGGAATGGCACTGTATAATTAGAAGCTAATACAAACACCTACAAAATTACCCACTTTTTAAGAACACTCCCGTTTTAGCAGGATTTCAAAGAAAGAAATGTGATGTTCTAACGCTGGCAAAGGAGCTCTGAGCCACCTTCTTCCGGCTCATTATTGCAAAAATGCCTTGAAAACCTGAAATACCACAATGTTTTTACAGGGTTTTTTTTTTTCCCAGCACTACAATTTTCAAGATATGTTTAAATAGAAAGCCTCCCCCTTTCATCAAATTCCTTCTGCATGATTCAGACATGCCACAATATGGTATTCTTGACTGTTACCATGGAATTTAATGGGACGTCACAGCCATAGGATTTGAGTCCATTGAACAGGAGGAGCAAGGCAGCTACACCATGCTACTACCAGAGGGAAAATAAATCAATGTAAATGAAAAACTATGATCAAATATTCATGGTTGCAGTCACACACAAACAGGAATTATTTTATAGCGAGTTTAAGGAAATGTAGCTCCCTCTTTCCTGCTTTTTGTCTCTTTTGCATGTGTGGGGTAAGCACTTCCCAAAGTACCTACATCCACCTTATTCAATAAAGCTGCTCATTTGCAATGAGAAAGGTTTAACTGCAGCTATATTAGGTACAGATTTTCAGGGAATTAAGTATGGATATATATTTGGCTCTATCAGTTCAAATATAATCTAATGATAATCCTTTAAAAAACCGAATTTTATAGAGCCACCTAAAAGGAAGGTTTCTTAATGTATGGAAGTAGGACAAGATGTTTAAAGCAACAGCCTTTGACACAAGGCAGGGAAATCGTACCTAAGTAGGGAAGACCTTGAATTTAACTGCTAGTTAAAAATATAAGAAGTCTTTCCCCTTATTAAAGTCTCCCTGTCTTTTAAAACCAAAATCACCTCAGCTTGAAGGTCCCAGCCTTCAAAAAATGTTGGGAAATTACTTTCATTCCCTCAGCAAGAACATAAAATCATACTTATGTGGTGCTTGTAGCTACAGATACATATATATTTCAGATAAATATAAGGGGAGTTCATTTATCTTGGCCAAGCACCAAAAAACTCTGCTGAATACCCAGCAATTTGCTGCCTCCTGCCCTCCATTCTTTCCCCAAAATATTTCCCACTTAGCTGCTTATTACGTGGCAGTGGCTCTGGCAGATCCATTTCCTAATTCCATCAGAACAGGTGCACACTTCAGTTATCTTTATTTTTTTTAAATATGGAACTGAAGGGAGAACTGGAAATCTAGAGATCTGTACTCATAATTTACAAAAGAGAATAGTTTTTCATGGTTTTGGGGAAGAACAGAATCCTAGAATCCCAGAATGGTTTGGGTTGGACACACACACACATATTTCAGGTGACCTATGTTAAAGTCCTGAGGTCCTTTACAAAACAAAATTTAAAAATTTTTACATGTGAAAAGTAGCTGCTTCTGTTTCACATCACCTGTTTTGTGACAGGAAGTGAATACATACTGTTTATCTAATTAAAACTGGAAATAAGGATAGAAAGAGGAGACAACTGTCTCCTCTCTTTCCCAGCTTCCATTTAACATCTTTCCTTACATGAAAAGGTATCAAAGGATGGGGTTTAGATGCAAAGGTTTCATTCTGAAATAAGGAATGTAATAGTCAGTCCCACCTCCCCCTCCCACTCCTCCTTAGTCATTTTTAGTACACACTTTGAAGCTTAAAAATTGCCCTATTACATAAAGAAATTAAGAAAAGAAGCTTTCATTATCATTCAAGGTACAAAGTGATTAAGTCAATGTGGATTCAAGTCAGGCCCTGCAGACTCCCCATGCAGAGTTCCCTGCAGTGACCCCAATCACTCAGCACAGAGCAGTTTGCACAGCCCATCCCTCACACTGTAATTTCACAATCAGTGAAAAGTCTCCCCCATCCACCTCCCCATGCCAATCTGCCTTTAACAGCCTTTTTTTTTTTAATAGTCTTCAAAAAAATCTCTTCTATTGTGTTGAGTTGTGGGTGGATCAATTCCTTGACTCTGGGGAGGAAAGAAGGAACTCAGGGAACAAAAAGATGGGATAATACCTTTGGAAATGGCCAGTTACTCTGAATTTTGGAACTGCACCATTAGGATATTGCTTTTTAAACTCTTAACTAGCAGTGTTGGTGTTCTACAAGATGACACCTGCTAATCTAACTTCAGCCTAATGACCAGTTCTCAGCCTAAATGCTGTGTAATGCTGGGAAGGAACCCACTAATTCCCCAAATTCAGGGGAATTAGGTGTATCCATGCTGGCTGTCCAAAGTCAGGACACAGCAGCACCAAAGCCAACGCTTCTCAAGCACAATATTTTATTTTGGCACCACCAACAGTACACAATGAGCCACCTTTTATTCTAATAGCAAGTGCAAATACCTGATCAAGCTCAAGCTACTGATTTGATCCAGTAACCCAAACTGTAGATTGGTGTTTTAGTTTCTCTCACCTGCACTTGAAGTCACAGGATCCTGCAGCCAGCAGGACATTGTTGGGGTGCCAGTCCAGGCTGAGGACAGTGGAACGAATGGGCTTTTTAATGTGTTTGCTCACCCACCTAAAACAAAACCAAACCAAAGTAAGACATAAAAATTTATATGAACGTATTCTACCTGATTCCCACACATCCATGAAGCACTCCTCAAAAAGATCACTCCTTGTCAATGACTAAACACATCAATTTTAGAAAAAACTTCATACCTAAATCTTTTACATTCTCTTGTACAATCTGTGAACTTTATGGTTAGCTTAATTAAATTTTCAAATATTATGAACAAACTCATTAAATATATATCTCCTCAGTTAAGTCCCATTCCCCTTCAAACTAATTTTTAAAATGCATCAGATGGAGCTCCTTGATGTGAATTTTGCCAGGTCTGCCAGGTCTCTTTCCCCCAGTGAACACCAGGTCAGCTGTGACTGTGACACTGAGTTAAGCAGCACAGTTTTCATGGCTCACCAGGTACAAGTCCTTCTCCAGTCCTTCCAATGAGTTTTATGGTCACATCTCTTGCCTATTGACTTTTCTAGTGTTTAAAAATACAATAGCTATAAAACACAACAAGAAAATGGGGGGACTGCCAATGAGCCAACCAGTGCATTCATCTCAATTATCTGCAGTGCAGTGCAAAGTGGTCCTGCTGCTCAATGCATCAATAGTGGCCTAAATATGTCTCAGCAGATTTGGTTTATCTGAACTATTTACAAACTAGTAATGAAATCTATTATTCACTTGATGGCCTTTGAGATGATGATGCTTTTTTTTTGATTTTACTTCCATCAGGCACAAGTTTTCAAGCTCACAATTTACAAATTATATTTCTTTAGCATACGGAGTCTTGATTCTTTTGCAGACAAGTGAGGCAGAGAAAAAATATTGATAAGTGAATATGCTGGAAAGCATAGAAACGATCCAAAACAATCTTTAAAATGTATTTTGCAGATGGTGTCATTGTTTTTCATCTCCACATGGCAGACTGCACACAAGACACCTGTGTTTTTGTGCCTGTTTATGCAACCCAAAGTAAGAGATAGTCCCCACACTGATTTCAGCTACAGGTGATACAGCAAAAGTAGCTCCAACATGTGCAGCTACAAAGGGAGGAGATCAGAGGCATGAAGTTTAGATGGCAAAATGAGAAAAATGTTAATGGTGGAAATATCTTTGTGATATTCCTATATCAAATCTATAAACTGTGATAAAAGTACATGGCAAAGTGCAGAACAGGTTGATGATCAGCTCAAACATCTTCTAACAGACCACCCTGGAGATGTGACAGACTCAAACCTCTAATGACAAGAAATGGCCCAAAATAATAGATATGGAAGAAAGACTCAAGTGAAGAAGTCTTCATTCATTCTGGCATGAAGAGGGGGAAGGAAATATTTATCTCTTTTCAACCATACAGTTGTAGTAATGAGATCTTTACTCTGCAGAAATTCTTGCACTTTTAGAAACGCAGCATATGTGTTTGTGGCAGTCAGGCAGAACACATCCACGCCAACTTGTACTGTCTGAAAACAGGCAAAGTCAAAGGCCTTTAGGTGCTACAGCAGAGTGAGGAAGAGAGAGAACCTTCTTCCCCAAACACTGAAGTCCACAGAAGAATGATGAGACCATCCCTCTACATTTTCTGAATATTTTAGGAATTGGTTAAATAGTAACCCGGTTGTCACCATTAACAGCTTCACCTTCCTCATGCAGACCTTAAGGATATAAAAACAGCTCACCAGTCATTTTCAGACTCAAAGTAACACACAGATATGAGTCGGGCTCCACTTCCCACAGCAAACTTGTTCTCCAGGGGTGACCACTTGACGAAGGTGGCGGCCCTGTTGATCCTGAGGATGACCAGGGTGGGTTTCCACACGCCGTCCTTCTGGCTCCACACGTACGCGTTGCGGTCGGCGCCGCACGTCACGATGCGGTCGCTTTTGGGAGCCCAGTCAATACCTGCAAGTGAAGAGCTCACATTCATTGTCCTCTTTAAGGTAAAACAAAGATCACCTCACAGTCCTCTGTCACAGAATCCCAGAGTGGTTTGGGGTGGAAAGGACCTTAAGGATCATCCAGTTCCAACTCTGTGCCTGCTCCCATTCACTGTCCCAGGTTGTTCCAAGCCCTATCCAGCCTGGCCTTGGACACTTCCAGGGATGCAGGGGCAGCCACAGCTTCTCTGGGTAATCTGAGCCAGGGCCTCACCACCCTCACAGGGCAGAATTCTGCCATAGATCTAACCTAAATGTCCCCTCTTCCAGTCTGAAGCCATTCCTCCTTACCTTGTCACTGCAGCTGCTGATAACTGATCACTGAGACAGTTATTACTGTCATGTCATTCATCTTCATCTCTTATTCTCCAGGAGATATTTCAAGCTCTTAGGGATACTTGCTTCTCCCTCTAGCTTTCACCAAAACTGCAGATCCCAAATTCCCAGATCCCAGGGATTTGCTGGCTGAGGAAGCTCTGAGGCCTGGCCAACAGATGGAGCTCTGCAGACCGCCTGTCCACCAGCACCCTCCAAACCTCTGCCTCCTGCAAGATCTCTCTCAACAGCTGAAACTCAGCAATTCTAAAAGTGCACAACCTCTAACAACATTTTGTGCTTGCTGCCAGACTGCAGCCATGATCTAAAGTTGTCAGATTTTTAGCTTAGCAGAAAACTAAGCCAAGAGAGTGAAAAAAGCTCATCCTGTGAATGAGCAAAGGCAGCTCACCACAAACCTGAGTCAAGAGAAGGACCTTGTCCCCTGTGATCGGGAGCTGGGGTGGCAGCAGCTGACTCAGTCCTGTCAGGGGGTTACAAGCAGTTTGCTCAGTGGCTCTCCTGTGTGTAACCACAGCTTAATTCCACTCTTTACAACCACCACAGCGTTTCGTATTCCAAAGGCTCACACTGGGCAGGAAAGCAGGGAGAGCTCTTTTCCCAAGCCATGAATATTTGGCTTCTAACACTAACAGGTACAAGTAAAATGTCTTGGGGGACACAATTTGTAAATGCAGCCCAAGTGACTTCATTAAGAAGCAGGGCCAGTTGTGCTCTTGGACAGCAAGAATTGGAAAAATTGAATAAAGTTCCTGCAAAAATGCTGTTGGACTGATACGTCTGCCCATTAGTGAGCTGAGAAAAGAATTTGCTGCTTTGGGCAAGTGCTTGTATTAATTATGTTTGTTTCTTGAAGAGAATAAAGCCCTTTTAAAAATATCACCATGGAAAAAAAAACCAAACCAGTAATAAAAAGACTGCCACAGGATAATCACATTTTTTTAAAATAACCCCTTGTGACTCAACGTGGCAGCTCTTCTTAATTTTCATTGTGGATGGACAGATACTCTGGGTCTGCAATAAAGGTGTTCACTGATGGTCTTAGTCCAGAACTGACCACTTCAAATGTTTCTACCGTCCCTAAAAAAGGGTATTTATTGTTGTTGGAAACTACAAAGCAAAGCCACAGTCGTATACTTGATGAAGTTTTAGTACTAGCACTTGAAAGGGAGCAGCATGCATCACTGTGACACAACCAGATTACTTCAGCAGACTGAAAATGTGTTCTCATTATGTCATTAGGGATGAAAAATAAGCCACAGAGAAGAAAAAAAATGGCTCAGTAACTTCACTGAATTGTCTGGAAATGAGATAGGGCTTTTCTTCCTAACATTCACTGCATGCAGTTCAGAAAACTGCTGCAAGACTCTCTAAGTGGGAATGCCAACCTCTAAAAAGATCTATTTACTCAACACTTGCAGATTTCCTGTTCAGAACCTCAACTGGAGAAAACAGAAGGGGATGGAAAACTTCACATCTGGCTCAGCACAATCTCACCTGTGATGTGCCCATTGTGTTCCTTCAGCTCATGAGCCTTCACCCACTGGTTCCCACTCTTCTTGTAGATGTGCACTTCATGGTTATTAGGGCTAATGGCAATCTCTTGAAAGAAGAAATAAAACAATCCAATTGTATACAAGGCTTTTTAATAGTAAATGCTATATTTGGAAAGACTTTTCCCATCTAAAACCTTTATTCACAAATTTGAGAGCATTATATGGGCTTTTAAACAAATGGCCAAAATCCCAGGAAAATCTTCAACATTTATGGTCAGAGAATCATGGAATGGTTTTGTCTGGAAGGCATCTTAAATTTCATCCAGTTCCAACCCCCTGCCAGGGACAGGGACACCTTCCAGAACCCCAGGTTGCTCCAAGCACCATCAAACCTGGCCTTGGACACTTCCAGAGATCCAGGGCAGCCACAGCTTCTCTGGGAATCTGTGCCAGGGGCCTCCCCTCCCTCACACGGAAGAATTCCCTCCCAAAATCCCACCTAACCCTGCCCTCTGGCAGTTGGACACTGGCACACACACCATGGCCATCAGTACTGTGCACAGGAGGATAACACATTTGGAACACAATAATCCACATTATATAGAAAACTTGGCCAAGAGGCAAAGCTTTGTGGAACACCAGGAAGACTCAATTACCTCCTGTGCCAGAGTTGGTTTAGAAAAGCTCAGATTTGGAAGACATGTACTTTTTGGATCAGAAGTAGGACATTTAACATGTAGAATGTGTATCTGATCACACCTTCCCTAAACGTGACCCTGAACGTCACAAGATCAAAAACTGACAGCAGAAAGAAAACAGCAATTGAAAAATCTAAATTAAAAATGAAAATGAATGTATTACTCACGAGTACGGTCTCTGTTCCAGGCATGGCAGGTGATTGGCTCCAGCAGGAACTGATGTAGAGACATTCCGAGTTAAAGAGATTCCTATGTTGCAAAAAGTGAAAAGGCTGAAAGGTGTAAAATTTAAAACAAAACTTTTCAAAATGAGAGAACTAATAAAACAAAGTTAACCTTCAATATTTACCAAGCATCCTTCAGTGCAGTGTCACAATTTATTTACAGATCACAAGTTAATAAATATGATAAGGCTGTTCAAGAGTCTGTGCCTGTGTCACACCCCCAGATGTTTTCAGTAGGATGATGGATTTCCATTGTCCCGCTTACATTAAATAATTGCAATTACCCTAAAAGCCAGATACACTTGCTTCTTCATGTATCTTCACAGACAGCAGAGCAAGTTCTCAAGAAATCTAATAAACCTATTAATTTTACTATAGAAATAGAATAATTAAAAAAAAATCTAGGACAAAGCTCAGTGAACTGATTCTAAAGCCTGACATGTATCCAAGCTCACAGGCAGCACTACAACAAAACCCTTTATTCAGGAAGTCAGACTGATGTGTAACTGTGATCTCCTGATATATTATTTGATAAAACCATTTATATTTATCCTAGGGAGAAATTACTAAGATTAGTAATTAACTTACTAGTAATTTCTTCAAATTAATTCTAGCATTGAACTGTTTGATAATCAAGCTTCTGTCCCATGAAACTCAAATGAATCATTGTAGTTTGTGAGTATTTTGTTTAAAAAAAGCTAAATACCTACTTTTTTCTTTTAATTTACAGCTGTTACAAGAGACAGTGCTGAAGATCTGCAGTTGGAGGCACATCCATCAGCAGACACAAAGTTGTTTAAAATGTTTTTATTATATTATCTTCCATCCATTTATGCTGCCTTTGGTTAATACAGGACACGGAATAGTATCTTTTTGAAATTAAAATATTTTAGACATTAAGATATTTTAAGTATTAAAATATAACATTCTATGTGCTGTATTAACCAGAGCAGCATGAATGGGTGGAAGATAACACCATAAAAACTCAGGGTCACCTGTAATAATAAAAACGTGCACAGTTCAATACATCCAACTTGGATTTGTCAATTCCTTTAGTATCTTCCACTAATTTTCCCAGCAATTTATCACTGATGGATGAAAGCAATTTACCCCCACATCTCCATCTTAAAAGAACTATCTCCGTGATGTCATTCCAAGACATCCACACCCATAACAGCCTGGAATTACAACATACCCAAGTATGGCCATGTTAGCAGAGGGTGGAGACTTCGGGACAAGGTAGGAATTTGGAAGCAAACAGGAAATGAATGGCAATCCAACAGAAACTCAGCAGTGAAAGAAGGATGAGCAGGCTCTTACAGAGCCTCAGGAATTACCATCTCACCATCAGTTTGACAAATACCTTGAAAGTGCTCGAGCTTAGAGAAGAGGTGAGACTATTTCACCAATGCAAGTAACTGGAGAGACTTTTTATTTTATTTAGGTTTTTTTTGTTTAAAGAAATTGAGCACTGTTATTCTAAAAATATGCAAATTATGGGTGCATTTCAAATGTACTTGAAACACAATTTTATCAATACGAGCTTTTAGTCCAGCTCACAACTTTAACCAGCATGATTTTCACGGTTCTTATAATAATCACATTCTACCAATCAAATGAAGTATTAAATACACACAGTCCTAGGAAAAATAATTAATTATTTTTTGTTAATGCGAAAATGTTGCCATAATCTGGATTACCTCTGCCCTTGGACATCCATCATTTGACATCCCATGTGTGAATATAAGCAAAACACAACTGCAAAGTGCTTTTTCCAGGATCTTGCTCCAGCTCCTGCCAACATTCAGTAGCAGCACATTTCCATATACAGGAAAAGTTCAAGAGCTGTTCCACCAACAAAGAATGCTCAGCCTTTGCTACTCTTTCCGAAATAAAATGTAAAAATATCCAGTCTCCTCTCCCCAAGGAATGCAGCTATTTTGAAACACTTTCTAATACAACTGTAGTATTTTATTCACAAACTGGTATTACATATAAGATACAGTCCCACCCTACCTCCTAGTTCAGGTATTTTTACTCAGCTGCTCCCAAAACCAATCCAGTTGCATGATCCATTCCTTCCCATTGATTGAGTTACTTGGGCTCCATAACTGGCTATAAATGACCTTTTTCCATGTTGGTTTGGTTATAAACCCATAAAACACAACAATGATGATAACCCCAAAAAGCAGTGCTACTTCTGTCTCCTGATAGTTACGGTGATATTTTCTTTGGGAAGATAAATCTTAAAAGTTTTCCAGTTATATTTATTCCTTACTCATACACAGGCAAAATCCAACTCATATTTCACTAGGGAAAATGCCACTGGCTTTATGATTCTTGACAAATTAATAACCTCAACGCCTTCCTGTCATCCAACCTCAGAATCTCACATGGGGAAGATACTGGCACGACTTTTTTACCAAGTACTTCATGCAGCTCTCCCTGAGTTTTATAGCAAACGGAAAGCAACTGATCTTGAGTTTCAATAAAATATTTTAAAATGGAGAAAAAAAAGGGAAATCTGGCACCTTTGTAGGGCAGTTCTTTCAGTACAAGGCCTGAAAGGATGGAGGTTGGGATGTACAGGACTCAGCTGCTGTCACCTCTCAGTGGGGTGAAAAATACCTGGTTGAAAGCCTGGACAAGCAACCAGCCAGGATACGGACTGGAATTGGAAGTGCAGATGGAATGTGTGTGTGTGTGACAGCGAGAAAGGGATCTTTTTAATCCTTGCCTGTTCTCGGAGCACCTACACCACTCCCAAACACCTGGAAGCAAAGCACCTGCGCTGAAGGACAGCCTCCACCACTGTCACTCCCTCCCGAGTCACTCAGCGCGGATTTCCCGGGGGGTGACTCCTCCCGGGCACCTCCTGCCACAGACACCGCCGGCAGGATGAACCCGCCGGGATGGGCAGGGACTGTGGGCTGCGGCCCTGCCAGCCCCGGGGCACGGCGGGGGATATGAGGGGGCACAGCCGGGGAAACGGGGGGCACCTCCTCGGCGCCGCCTCTCCCCGGCCCCTCAGGGCGAAGGGGTGAGCGGTGCCCACCGCCTCACCCCCGGCAGGGCGCCCGCAGCCCCTCGGGGCAGCGATGCTGCGGTGCCTCCCCCCGCCCTCCCCTCATGCCGGCGGGCCCGCAGGCTCTCCCGCCGCCCGCCGCCCGTCGCTGCCGCGGCCGGGACTCACCTGAGGCGGCGGCGGCGGAGCGGGACTCGCGGACTCTGGGCAGTCAACGCGACTCCGCTCCGGCGGCGGGAGAGGCCGAGCGGGCCCGGCTCTGACACGGGCGGCAGGAAACGCGCACCGCGCCTGCGCCGCCGGCCCGCCCCGCACAAAGGCGGAGCGGCGCCTGCGCGGCCCTGAGGGCGGGGCGGCACCCGCCGGGCTTTAAGGAATTGACAAGGTGAGGAGAGAGATTTAGGGTCATAAAATCTCACCGTCGATCCCCCCCCGCCGCTGTGAATCCTAAACCACATCACCCAAGAGGTTATTAAATGCCCTCAGGGGTGGTGAGTCTGCCGCTTACCTGGGTAAGCTGTTCCAATGTCTGCCCACCCAAACAGTGAAAAAAGAAGTATAACATCTAAACTGATTCTCCAGTGCATCAATTTAAGGCCATTTCCGTCAGTCCTCTCACTGCAGACACAGTAGAAGAGTATGGATCTCACCTCAATACATTCTCCTTTCATATCTGTAGTAGTCAGGAGGACAAAGAAAGAGAACAGATAAAAGCAAAGTATTTCCCCCCACCCGGTTGTTTCTCTGAGGAGAAAAAAAACCCAAAGGTGTGATTATTAATTGTTCCCAGTAGATGACTGCCAAAATACAGAGGTGCCACAATGCTGGATACATACATGAGATTGGGGTCCCAAACAAACACACATAACCCCCGCTACAGAATATAACACAGAGAATCTACACTGCGAGTGAGGTATCACCAGTATAATGCAGACAAAATGCCACAAATATGAGAGCAAATAAATCCACATTGAGAAGATACAGGGAGATCTTAGAGCCCCTTCCAGGACCTAAAGGGGCTCCCAGAGAGCTGGAGAGGGACTTTGGACAAGGGACTGGAGGGACAGGACAAAGGGGAATGGCTTCAAACTGAAAGAGGGCAGGGTTAGATGGGATATTGGGGAGAAATTCTTCCCTGTGAGGGTGTGGAGGCCCTGGCACAGATTCCTAGAGAAGCTGTAGCTGCCCCCGGATCCCTGGAAGTGTCGAAGACCAGGGCTTGGAGCAACCTGAGATACTGGAAGGTGTCCCTGCCCACGGCAGAGGGGTGGAACTGGAGGATGTTTAAGGTCCCTTCCAACCAAAGCCATTCCTTGATTCTATGACTGAGGGCTGGAATATCAAAATAAGTTCACGAGCAATAATTTGCCCTACTCTTAATCCCCTTGAGGAATTGCCTCCTCTTTGGGTTTTGTCTCCTTCAAACTTGTGAGATTTTCTGAGTTCAAGTACAACAACAATGAACAAAAAAATCTGGGAGAATGGGGAGAGATAAGTGACTCCCAGATATACTGAGGAGCGATAGAGTAGTGAGTTTAATTTTGAGTCTGAGAGAAAATAAACAATTTATAAGCATCTCAAAGGAAAAAAAGCAGGTGAATGCTGGCCAGTATGGCTTTGTCAGGAATGAATTGAGCCAATCTAATTTCCTCTTCTGGCAGCAAAACAAGGATTGCAGATAAGGGCAAAGCAATGTATGTCATATATCTTGATTTTTAGTAGAGTTTCTGACACTGGCTTGCAGGATATTCTAATAATAAACTGGGAAACCAGTCTGATGATAGTGCTCTAAAGGAGTTGCAAAACTGGTTGAGGGAAGAAGTACTTAATATCAGTGCTTGTACAGGGAATTACCTGTGCATTACTCATCTGTGATGCAATAATGCAATTACTGCATCTGAAGCTGAGGTCAAGTTCAGAATAAACACAGTGGCAGAACCAGGATTGAAAATGGGAGCTCTGTGGTAAAAATGGGATGTGGTTGAGCAGCAGGTGCACTGCTGCTCACTTCAACACCATCAGCTTCAGATTTACACCACTGGGAGCAGGGCAGGTGCTGCAGGGGAGGGTGGAGGGGCTGCTGAGGGTCAAAAGCTGAACAGGAACAAAAAATATCTTTTTGCAGGTGAGGTAAACACCACACAGGCCCATGTGAGTAAGAAAATCCAAGTAACACACGCAGAGGAATCCTGCTCTGCCAAGCTAAATTAGAAGAGCATTAGAGTCCTGTGCACCAGAGAAATTTGGATGGTTTGGAGAAAAAGGTGGCAATAATGATCAGGGTCTTTGAACACATGACTTCAGCTGAGCCTGTTGAGAGGACAGAAAACTGAGGGAAGATGTGAGTAGTCTTTGAATAGATGAAAGGCTGCTGCTCTGAGGAAAGGAACAATTTGTTCTCTCATGTTCACAGGGTAGGGTGAGAAGTCATAAGCTAAGATAATAACAAGGCAGATCCGGGTAAAAAATTGCCAGCGACTACTTTGAAGTAGTGAAGCCCTGTGTTAGGAACTGATTTGACAGGATGTAGGGCTGCTCTTAGAAGTTTTTAAGAATGGATGAAATGGACAAATGAAATATTTGTCAGGATGGCAAAAGTGCAGTACAAGCTCTTGTATTCAGGAAGGAGGTGAGAGTGATGGCCTCTGTCAGTGGTCCAGTGGCTCTGTGGCTTCGAGATGTGGAATCAGTGCAGCCCTGGCTGGTTTAACAATAAAACTGCCTCAGATGAAGGGATTAAAGACACTCAACTAGGCCGAGTGAAGTTACGTAACAGCAACAAAATTACATTTTAAGTACGGGTTTTATGTTTACAAAATGACTTTCACCAGATGGAGGGAGAGCATCTAAATGAGGAGCTCTGCAGAGGTTTTAAGCATTAAAAGCTAAGACCCTGCCTCCAATGAAGCTCCCTGAAGAATTTTCAACCACTGCTCCTGTGTAGTGCTGATACAATTGCGCTGTGCTAATCCGGGAAGGATGCCGATGTTTTTGAGATTAAAGCCTCACAAGCAAGGCTAAACTGATTTTAGTGAAAGCGATTTAGATGTGATCTGATCTTAAGGTATATATGAAAAAAGATTTAAGCTGGGATGTCCCCATTCAGCTGCAGGGTAGCAGCTAGTCCAAAAGAGATCTTCTGGAAGCAGGCTGTTAGATACACAAACAGGTAATTGGTGATGAAAAGTCATGTTTTGAGTGCATTCTTGGTGTGCATTGCCACAGGAGCTCTTCTTGCCTCTCAGCTTGTTTGAATTTGCTCTTTCTATGCTCTCTACCCTCCTGTTGCAATGCCTTACATCTTGAGTTTGAGCAGAATACATTCTGCTTTTACACTGTGAACAAATTCAAGCTTTCCCCCATGCAATAAACCTTAATAAGACTATGAATAAAGGCTATTGATGAGAGGAATTATTTGCAAGAGATGACCTGGATCACATCTCCCATCCTTGACCTGAAAAATCTTAAATCTCTGTTAGCACAGATCCTTCACCTGGTGTTGGATGTGTTCCATCATTCCAGATATACCAGGGATGTATTATTTGCAAGGTTTTGAGTCTGACACACAGATAATTCTTTTGTCTGCAGATTCTTTCACACTTTTTTCTGTGTTCTATTCTACTCCTTTAAAAAAGATTTAGCCCTTACTGTGCATCCATTTGGGAAGCAGAAAGATGCTGCTCCTTTCCCCTTTCTGTTTTACCATTAGTGAAAACATCTGTACTGTCCATTAGCTGTTCCAGGAGTACCTCTGTGCCTAAAGAGACTTGTGGAATATCTGTGTTCCCTTTGCAGAGAACAGCATGAGTCAGCTGTTGAGAACACACCTACGTTTTCCTCATCTCCACCCCACACCCTTTTCTGCTCTAATAAATTCATGGCAGGTGGAGTCAAACACGAACTCCAGCTTCCCTGAGCCACTGGTGCAGAGGAAGAGGATTGAGGCCTTGGATAACCTCCCCAGGAAACAAAGTCTGAGGCGCAGTGGCTGGTGTGCAGTTTGTTTAGAGCCAATGGAGCCATCCCATCTCCCTCTCCTCTGCATCTTCCACTTCATGTGTGGACTTCTTTTAATTGGCCAGGCTCTGTTCCTATACCAGAAATGGTTTGATTTAGCAAAAGAAATCTTTGCACTGGAAAAAAATCTTTGACCTGGAACATGTCTGATGTTTGTGCATGGTGACATCAAGGTGAGGAGAACCGGCACGACCCTGAAGAGTGGTAGTTGACAAGTATTTTATAAATTGTGTGTTTGTGTCTGTGCACACATCAGAGGCTGTGCTTGAGGACAGGAGGTGGCTGCACAGAAGGCAGAGGAGAAGAATGATTTATAGAGAGTGATGCATTCCAGGGACTGTCTCAAAAGGTGCTTCTGGGTCTACAAAAGTCCTCATATTTAGGGATACTGTCAGTATGAACTGAGCATGTGCTTGCTGCAGCCGGTGTCCTAGAGAGGGAAAATGCCCCTGATGTGCACCGGGTGCCATTGTGTGATCACAGAACACATCAATTCAGAAGGGACCTGTAAGAATCATCCAGTCAAACTCCCAAGTGATGGAACAGTGACCTGAAGCAGAGAAGACCTGCAACCTCTTCATTTACAGTTTGTTCTGCATTTTCCCCATCTTTTTGGTTTTACAGTCATTTTATTGTGGAAGACCAGCTCCTTTAGAGACCTCCTGTTCTTGTGCAGAATTTTCAGTCTCCATACAGTGTTTCTGTTTGGTGTCTGGCTGCTCCCAGTTCCTTCATCTGCAGAGGAGCAGGACAATTGATTTTGAGGGTCAGAAATAGGACTATGGTGTCTACCCCAGGAATTTGAATTTACTTGTGCTCTAGAGCTCTGTTGCAATTGAAAAATAAAAGTTACTACTGCTGATGACAGCACACCTTCCAAATTCTCCTTCTGGGTGTAGATCAGCTGCTGAGACCGGTGGCTTGTTTTTGCTGCATTCAGGCACCATAAAGTTTCTGATGGATGGGTTCTGCACGGGGTGCAAAGTGCTGAAATTCCCTTGTGCTCCAGTGGGTTCAGAGTATCCCACACACAGCTTTTCTGCCTAGCCTGGATTTCCTTGAATTAGTGCCTTCCCTTTGGGACATCTTGGTTGTTAAATGAAAATGTTCCTTTTCAGGTATTTGTGCTGAATGTGGAAGCTCAGGTGCAGGAAAGTTTCATAGCTGCTCTGTTGGAATAATCTTTCTAATATATTTGTACATGTTTTTCTTACCCTGGAGTTTCATAATGGTGGTTTTTTTCCCCCTCCTCCCAGGGCTAACTGTTCTGCCTATTCCATCTTGACTTACAGGTCTTTTATTGCAATTTAATAGTTGTTCTTAATCTTTTCCAGGTGCACATAATGATCCTGCTCCTGACACAGATCTTTTGCCACACAGGAAGCCTGTGAGGAAGGTATGAAACAGATTGAGAGCACAGCTATTTATACAGATCATGGAAAGCTAGGATATGTAGATTTGAAATCTGTGTGTTACTTTCTCAGAGATTTTGCCATATCTTTAATTTTATTGTGTATCACAGGCTGCCTTTCTGAAGGCTGGATCCAGAGTTCACTGACATCATTGGAAGTAATCCCTGACATTTTGGACAACACTAGATCAGACCATGAATCTGGTGGTGGGGTGCTTGTTTTGAACCACTGGACTAGTCAAAGTTGTTATCCTCACCTATTATTAAATGAATAGTTTTGATTCTAATGACACTGGAGGCTTTTATTTCCACCCTCCAGTAGAAAGAAGGTGGCTGAGTGTGTGCTGTAGGTGGAGGGTGAAGACATTGTCTGAGCACGCAGTAGCAGAAAGCACAAAGGTGGCAGAAGGCTCGGTGTCAGTCTGGGAGGAAATGCTGTGCATTAAATCCCCAGCTAGCTGTGATATTTGGGAAGTGCCAGTTGTCAGCACGGTGCCAAAGGAGCAATCTGCTCAGTGCTGGCAGCTCTGCTCCACTCTGCCAATTCCAAATGCCACTGACTCGCTGGAGAGGGAACCCAGCCTACTCTTTGTTGGAGGGCTGATAGGTGTGAGGAGTGGAGTTGTGTAATAAGTGAAAGAAAGGACAAATCAAGAGGAAATGGAGGAATTCCTCAGGGTGCCATCTGTGATGCAGATTACCAGGGAGGCAGCAGTGAAAGTGAATTTCTTCTTTTGTAGATTAATTCTTCCAGGCTGCAATCAGTAAGCTAACATGCATCCTGCCTTTCAGGATCATAAAAAGCAGTGCAAGTGCTGACATCTATTATTAACACTGCTTTCAAATCAGCACTGGAGAGAAATAATGGAATATATACCTGAAAGTTTCCAGCTACCACCATAAAGAGCAGAAAGGTGGAGAGGTGACTTACATCAGCCACAGCTTGCTTTGCTCCCTCATCACCTCCTCCATGCTCGCTGATGATTTCCTTGTGCTCATTAGTAATGTGTTGAAGGTCAGGCCCCAGCTTTCATTTAATAGTAAACAAACTGATTTTAGAGGGCAGAAAAGTCTTACAAAACATCATTCTTATCTGCTGCTCTCTTCTAGTCAGCTGCCAGAGATGATTTGTGAGTGATACAATGATACACCTCTGAGGCAGAACAGACCCTGTTGTTTACCAAGACCTGAAGTCCACATCCATTTTTCTGAATTTCTGTTGGATTTGAGTTTATATACCAATATTATTTATTTCAAAGCTCTGCTGCAGTAGCAGCAGCTGGCTTTAGACCTGACTGAAGCTGTATTTGATTGCTTGCTCAACAAACATAGTCTCTGCTCCACAGTTTATGATATGGATGTGTCTTTTTATCTCATGGAAAATATGAGCCCCACAGCTCATTTAGCGCTTGCTGTTTGCTGATATGAATCATTGGAGGACTGTTGTTGTTGCTGCTGTAAAAATAATAATAATAATACTAAAAACGCTCTATGGAAGGAGAGCTCCAAAAGCTTTAATAGAAAAATTGCATTCTCGTAACAAAGGCTGCTCTTCAGCAAAACAACATCATGTAAATGTGCCACAGTGTTCCAGAATGCTGCACAAGTTCAGTGCTATGTGGGTTTTATATAACAAATAAGTTTTAAAGCTGCAATTTAGTGTGGTGATAGCAGCTCACCTGCTTAAAATGTATTCTTTTATTATCGGTCAATTGGAGGGGAATGTATTGGTTGTATTTTTTATCCTATTTGAATAAAAGCCACATTTACGACTCAGTTTTTATAACCAGTGCCCCATAATTGCAGCTGAGAAGTGCTTCTTGGATTATCAGTCCTTTCCAGAAGTTACACTCTTCTCCTTGGAAATGTTATCATGGGTGGTCTTGATGGAAAAGCACTGCAGACTGTAATGGTGAATGTTAAAGAGGCTTCATAAATCTGTGCACAAACTGAAGTGGCAGGTATGTTATTTCATTCTGCAGTCTGTAATGCAAGGAGGCTTCGAATTTCACTACAATGGCTCTCACTGGGGGCTACAGTCCATGGAAGAAATCTGAACACCATGGAAACAACTGTAAAACTCTGGTTTCAATGCAGGCAGAATTTTATGCTGTCCATTTTAGGGTGGCTTTTCCCTCAGCAGTGTCTTAACTGTTCCACCAAATTTGTTAAAAGTCTCTTCATAAGCCTTGCTAGGAATAAAGCTGGGCCAAGATGGTGCTTTTATGAGCATCCTGCTATGAGTGTAATATTTTTAAAAACCGAGCTCTTCATATTCCGTGGAGTTATCAGACTTGCCTTATAGACCACTGATATTTATCCATTATTTGCCTAACCTGCATTTCTTACCCAGAGTTAAAATTTAATGTTAAACCACACACACACAAACTCTCTGATGAGGTAGCTGTTGCATGAATAGTTTTATTTCCTCTGTGTATGGACACTGAGTTCATCGTGCCTTCTCCATGACCTCTGCCTGCTCCTAGAATTTTCCAGAGTTCTCACTGCCCTCCAGGTCAGCCTGCACATCTTCCAGTTCTCTCTGAGGTGGGCAGAGGCAGCATTTACAGCTCCAGCAGTTCCTCATGCTGGTGAGCATCCTCATCCCTTTGGATCCAAAGGTCCTGAAAGCAGGTGAAAGATTAATGTAAGTAATGCAGGGAGAGGATGCTGGTAGTTGTTGGAGGTATTTGTGCAAAGCTGTGCTTTAAAGTGATGCTAGATTTTTTTTTTAAAAAAGCAAATTTAAACCCAAACCCTGTGAAAACCCCAGCTCTCTCAGCATCATGTTTGCCTCTCATTGTAGCCACACTGACTTTAAGAGAATTGTTTCTGATTAAGGCTGACGTAACTGAGGACAAGTTAGGTTTGAGAGTGTGTGTGTGTATAGACGTGTATAGGGAGATAGAATCTTTGTTGTTAGTCTTTAAGTTACTAGAATTGGATTTTTGGCAGCAGTTGTATCACTTTATTCCAACAAAGAGACAGCTTTTTACTAATTTGCTTTCTTAATTTATTTTAGCAATGAAGAGCTGAAGGAAGCTCTCTAGTTTTACATCTCTGTTAGTTTCCAGTCCATTTCTTGGCTATCCTATTCAAACAGCAGTCACAACTTCTCTTAAACACAGAACTTTTTTTGGTTTAATTACATATAAATAGTTTTTGGGCTTTCAGTTTGACAAAAGCTGATAGTAATGGTTGTCTTGTATAAGATTTGTTGAAACTACTGCAGATTGAAATTGGTGTGAGTGGGAGAACCAAGCTTTTGATTATAAATTCTTAGTGTGTTCAAGACTTCTGTCTAAACAGGACTACATAATCTACTGCTTTGTTGCTTAAGTATAAAATAAAATAGAACTGGAGTTATTTTCCATCCAGGAGCTGCATCAAACCTCTCTAGGTTTCATGGTCATGCTGTTGAAGTTTATTTAGGTCTGGACAAGCTCACTGTTGTTCCTGCTTGCACAATCCAGCTGCATTTCCATTCAGGTCAGCTCAGTGTCCATCATTTCCAGGCAGAGATCTTCAGCACTTCAGTCTCCAGACTCTCCTGCAGAGACTCAATTGCATGCTGGTGAGTGTTTCTGTGGACTCCAGTGAAGCATATGGTACAGCAGTCTGTTATCTTGAGTCTGATCCAGCCCTTGTATCAAATTATTGCCCACCAGTAATAAAAATATAGTAACTTTTCAAATCTGTTAAAAACTGAGATACCAGGACTTTGTACCAAGCCTTCTTTTAAAACAAGGCTGGAGGGATTTCAAGAGGTCATCCTGAAAATGTACTGCCTAAAATCTGGATCAGCTCCTGCCAAACCAGTCCCGCTTGATGCGAGACCAGACTGCATTTAACTTCCAATAACAGAGACTGTAACCTCCAGACAATCTGGTCCAAGCAGTAATTCCCCTTAATGATTATCAAACTCTCCTAATGTCTAACTTAAAAACCTCCATGCTGCAGCTTTATTATGTACATAATGTAATTATGGCCTACGTGATTGTACATACAAAATCCATCCAGTTACACATGCAAAATCCATCTGGTGGTATGTGGGCAGCAGGCACCAGGCTGGCAGCAATCTCCCACATCTGCAGCATTGATACCTCCAAGGAAGACTCTGCTTCCTCCAGTGCCACCTGCAGTTCGTCCTTCTCAATCTCCAGCCTCACCGTTTGCAGCTCCTGAGTGTTCTTCCCTCCCTTCCTCAGCTGATTGATTAGATCCTTAATTTCCTTTAGGGAAGCAAACAGATATTTCATGTGATATGTTTATTTCAGGACTATGAACTTTACTGAGTGCACCATACAGATCCTTTGACTGGAAATAGCATGAAATGGTTTCAGTCACTTTATGTCAGCTGCCCTTTTCTTTCATTGCTAAATATTATCCTGGATTTCTGAATGAGCCCTGCTAGCTGCGTGTGTTCACAGAGGTGGAAGAATGAAGCACACTAAATAAAGATAATTTTTTCCCAGTTTTTATCCAGCCTTCCCTTTTCCCCCTTTCAGATGGTTGCTTTCACAAAATGGGAACAGGACACCACATCATCCCCCTGCAGCAGAGGGGCTCTCTGCCAGCTGAGGGAGGCTGGAGCAAAGGGCTGGGGAGAGCCCAGGAAACACTGGGTGTGTGCCAGGGTGTCCATCACTGTTTTCTCTTGGCCACAAGGACAGCAGACTGTGGCATCTTCTAAATGTTTATGGTGTCACCTTCCAGCCTCCTGTAAGAGATCAATTTTTGTAATTTACAGAAGTGTAAAAAAAAAGAGATAGAGGGGACTGGTATCACTGAACAGCCAGTCAGGAGAAGGGATGAAAGAGGGAGATTGAGAGGAGTCTGACTGACTTGCTCTGAACTGATTGCTGGAGATGCTGAATCCTCTCCACGGAGGTTAAAGGGAATGTCATCTTCCCAGGGTGAAGCTGGCTGTTGTTAACAGCCCCCCAAGTGAATTGCTCAGAATTAGAGGATGCTGGTAGCCAGAACTGGCACTGCAGCCTCTCTTTTATGGCACCAAATTAATGTCCTCAGAGACTGAAAGCACTGCTAGGAATAAGGAAAGTGGAATTGGTGCTGGAAGACACCCCAAGAGCTCATTCAGTAGAAATGAAAGGGGCTTATGATGTGCAGAATTTTTGTACATCAAACCAGTACTTAACCTTAAGGGTGATGTTTTCTTTCTTCATAGATTCCAGGTGCTCCAAGGATCCTTCATGGGCAGCCTTAAGCTCTACATTTTCAGCTGTGCACATTCCTTTTGTGAATTTACCTCAACCTGCAGCTCTTTGCCCTTTTTTTGCTATTCCTTTAGCATTTTACCAAAGCTCTGTCCCTCTTGTCCAGAGCTGCACAAGCAGCACTGGCCTGGAAAAATAAAGCCAAGCATTCAGTGGACACAAGTTTTCTTCACACTTCACTTCTCTGCGTGTCCTGCCAGCCAGTCACAGTTAAATTGGCAGCCATTCTAAAGGCTGGCAGCATTTCTCATGGTCACTCTGAATGGATGATTAAAATGTTTATGAGGCTGTCTTTCCTCACCATTAGGAATTTAACAAGATCACCCAGTTCCCATCAGTGTGATAGTCCTCCTTGCTCCCGTGGTTATAATGATGCTGCTGTGGAGCAAATGTTTTCCACTTCAGATGTTCTCTGTGCAGATGTGCTGTTGGTAATTGCCTGGGTTGATCAGTGTGACTTTTTCTATTTCAAAGCAGATTCAGTTACAAACAAGATGTTATTCAAGACTATTTTAGATTGTTTAACTGCTTGTCATGAAGGGAAAGAATAAAGGTACATTTTTCTTCCCTAGGAGCTTTTAATCACAAATATTCTACATATCCTTATGATCCACACATGTGTTCAGATACCATGGTGACAAGCACACCACAGGGACCCTAGAATAAAGAACTGCTTCATTAAAGAAAAGGATGGGGAAACAGATTTTTTCAGCCCAGTAATGCAATGCTGTATGTGGGATTTTCGGCTCTTGGGATCTGTTCTAAAGCCAACTGCAGGCATTGGCAGGTACCCAAGGACTTCAGTGGATTTGGAGCAGCCTTTGTGCCTATTTTAAGTAACATTGTTATTCAAATATCCCACAGTTGCACTACCATTCATGCTCTTACACTAGCATGAACAAGAGTAGAAATACTAATTTAATGAAGGAACTGGTGTTTAAACTGTGTTGTTTAGGTCTGCTTCGAGTTTGGTAGTTAATAACCAGTGGCCAACCCACCAGTACTGCAACACTGCAAAGTTCAAAGCAGGATATCATTATCCTTTAAAGGAAGATGAATACCTTGCCTTGCAGTAAAGGAGGGCTTTTGCTTTAGCTGTACTCTTGTTTCTGGAAGTCAGCTAATGAGCTTATGAGAAGCATGCTGTGTGCTCCCAGGAATTAGCTGCGGCTCTCATCTGGGTTTTCTCTTGATGTGAGAAGTCTTAGCCTTGCTTCTCATGGCCATACAGATTGCTTGACGTTTAACGGAGAGACCTTAAGAAATTGGGGACTGGATCAAAGCTAACTTGAGTTAACAAAAAGACTCCCAGAGCCTCAGGTACCAGGTCTTAGATCTCGGTGGTCAGGCTGAGTACACTCCTGGGTAGATGGAATTTTTGCCTTCTCAAGTCAACAGTGAGTTCTCCTGCACTTCATTCTGAAGGCTCTGCTTAGTTTTCTCCATGTTGGCAGCCCAGGCTTGGACTGATCCCACTGTCTCCTCTGCTTCCAGAGCATCACAGCCAACTTTGTCCTGAAGGAAAGATGGCAGAAATATCCTGGTGAGTAGTTCAGGTGTTGAAGAATGGTGGAATCAGCAGCCCTCACCGACTGAACACCATCACTGTTTTCACCAGGGAAAAGATGGTAACTTGGCAGCAGTCTCAGAAAACAGATTGTTAAAACTTTGCTGTTTGCTTTATCCTTAGGAAATTATAGTGGCTTTTGTAGGGCTAATGGAAGAGTAAAGTCCTGTTGAAATTAAAAAACCAACACAAATTCAAGCGTTAATCAGAAAGGTTTGTTTTCTGTTGTCAGTGTACCAATGTTAGGTCTCAATAGTGTCTGTTATTGCAAGTATTATTTTCCTTCTCTTGGCTGGAGCCCTTTGCTTTCTCTCTCTTACCAAATTACATCCCAACAGATCACATCCATAAGCTGTGACTCAGCTGCCAAACTAAATAATGAGACTGCCCCAAGCCCCAGACTCCCTAAAAGCTGAGTGCTCACTTGGTTTCCTCCAGCTTTTGCTTCTATCAATGGCATCAATCCTCTATTTGGTCCTCCAGACCAAACAACACTTCAGTGTTGAGTTTAGAGAGCTGAACTGCAGTTCAGCTTCGCTTTTCTCCTCTTTCTGCAGCTGCTCTTTGATCAGGTCCAAATCCTGCTCGGTGTTGTCTGGCTCCCACAGCAGCCATGCAGGACTCAAGGTAGCAAAAGTTCCACTTGAACCACTCAGTTCTGGACCATCTAGAAACATCTCAGCCTTCAAAATATCTTCCTGTTCAGCAGGCAAGGTGGTTTTTTTTTTTCTTACCTGTTTTTTTCTGTATTGCAGTGAATTGAATTGAGCTCATACAACTGAAAACAGAACTTGGCTTGTCACCATCACTGTTTGCTCTGAAACAGTGTTTCAAAGAATTATGACAGTAAACCCATTTGGTGATTGTTCTGAACACAGGATCCTTGCCAGACTGGTGATATACAGGTGCAGCACTAGAATTACTCTTTGGAGATAAGCAGAAATTTCCAACACACAGGTGTCAGACAGGGAGATGAAATGTTGATATATTTTCAGCCAGACTTTTGTGATCTCTGCAAATAAACTGCTGCACAATCCACTGAATGGACAGTGGACTGATAATCAGGAGGCTCTCTGTGTTCTGCTCTGCTGCCAGCCCATGGGAGACTCCATATTTTATTTCCATATCCATACAAGGTTCATGTCCCCCACATCCCCTCCAAGACCAGCTGGTGACAAGCCCAGACATCAACTTGGATGAGAAAATTCTCCTTTGTGAGGGCTAACACAACAGATTTGTTCCTCTGAAGTGGACAGCCTTCAAAGGAGCAGGCAGTGCATGACCCATGACAGCAGCAGCCTCTGCAGGCAGCTGGTGCTCCCCAGCACCTTGGACTCCTCATCCAGCTGCCTCCTCAAGCCATCTGAGAGTAAGATGAGAGAAATCTTCAGTGGACAGTCTGGCTAAGCCTGCTCTGTGCTGCCTGGAGCTCCCAGCTCAGCTGGCTGGGTTTGGCTGTGCAGCAACTGTACAAAGAAGCAGGACAGGAACTAATTCAATGTGACTGGAGTGAGAGAAAAGGATTGGCAGATCTGCAAGAGGAGACAGGGCAGGGCAGCCAGAGCTGGAAGAAATGTAGGGGAAGAGAAGGATCCGAGGGAGGTAACATTGCACAAAGCTGTCAAGGAATTTACCTTGGAGCCTGATGGCTTTATTTTCAGCTTGGCTCTCCTCCACTGCAGCCAGCTGGGCATTGGCTTCAGCCAGGTTATCTTCCAGTCTGTGAACATGAGCATGGGAGTTCAGCTGGAAGAGAGAGGTCAGTCATATGATGCTGAGTAAGGCTTCAAGGGCTAAGATATCCTCCCTCCCTGGCAAACTCAGTTTATTCTAGTTGGTAATTGCACTGGGATGGCTGTAGTAGCCCGGGGGAGGGCAGAGTGTCCTGACCTTTGTGAGGGGGATGCCTGCTCCATCAGCCAGGATGGGCAATGTTCAGCATCAGCTGCCAGCAGCTGCCTCCTGGCATCAGCAGCTCCCACTGGAGAGCTGCATTCTGCTTTGCACTCATGGCTGCACCTGTGGCTGCACTGGTTTGGTGAGGAATTCCCTGCTGCCCTCTCCCCCTGGATTTCTGCAGAGATGCCATGCTTACACTGAGCCTGCCCATTTCTGCCTTCATGAGCTGTTTGTCCATCTCCAGCTTTGCTTTTACTCTGAGGCATCTCCAGGAGCTCTGCTATCCCAGCCATGGCAGCTGTGTTCTTCCTGTGGTCCTGTCCTTCTTGACCTGATCTTGCTGCTTTCTGTGCCACTGGACAAGCTCCTCTACCTGTTTTCCCCCTTGCAAGGTGTCTGACAACATGGATCTATCTCCTGATATGGATGAGAATTAATCAGCTCACATTTCTAAAGTGAATTGAAATGGAAATGTTCCTTATTGTTGATGCTATCAATTTGTATTAGTCATTAGAACACGTTCAGAGCATTCTATTCAAATATAGCCTCAGCTTCCAGGTCTTCTTCCAGCTCTTCCCTGTCTGGAGTGACCGGAGTACACACACGAACACAGCAGTGTCTGTGAGCAGGAGATGTGAGAGAAATCTGTGGGAATATGAACAAGAATCTTAATTTCTTCACTCCCTTCTTGACATGTTTGTCAGCTCAACTGGATTTTATTTCCTGGGAGAGATCTACGGCTGGGAATACTGAGCCAAGAAAGCAGGAATGCCTGGCCAGGTGTCTCAGCAGACAGCCGATGTTATCTGCAGCATGGTTGGCTTCCTGTATGATGTTGGAATTTGGCTTTCAGGAATATAATCGAGCTGATTTGGTTACTTGAGGGAAATAGAGGTTTGTTCGTAGAAATAGCTGCAGTCTAGGTCTGTGTGTCATGTTTTTGTTGAAATGCTGAGTGTTTAGTGAAATATTTGAACACTGAAATACTTGGATGAAATAAATATTTGAATTCAGAATGGTAACACTGCACATCCTGTGAACTGTGGCCTCATTTCTTATTTGATTTACCACCTTTCCTTCCAGAGTGAGAGGGACAGTGCCTTGGAGGGCAGTAGAGTCCATGGAAAGGTCTATCAGACATCTTTGCTGACTGCCTGAGGAGGATCCTGGAAAACAGCACCTTTCTCCTGGTCAGAGCAGCATGGCAGGAGATCTGCAGTGAGCACACAGTTCCCCAGACTCACAGAGGAGTTTTCAGTGAGTGGATAATGCACAAGACAAACTGGATTCAGAGCTGGCTGAACTGTTCAGTCACTGGAAACTAAAAGGCAAATGTTTCCAAGCCCAGGGGTTTCACAAGCTCATAGAGAAGCCAGAATCTGCTGTAGAAAAAACCATCAGCATCTGCCTGGGGAAAAATAAATACTAGATCTCAGCTGGTTCTGTTATTTAGGGGTTTAAAGAGTGAGAGGCTCCAGACTCCATTTTAACAGGGTAGGTTTAAAGGGCTGTATTAATCTTTTATGCCAACTCAGTCTTATGAAAAAGTCAAAGCTGCACAAGCTGCCTAATGTGGGGTGGCAAAGCCAATTTAGTGTTTCTGCTTTGTGGTGAACAGCTGAGATTCAGTGTCCTGTCTCCTTAGTGGGACTGGCAGGGCACTTAAGTCCCTTTTTCCTTTGTGGAAGCTCCTCTTACCCCATCATTAACTGGTCTGCAAAGAAAGGCTCAAGCAGCCTGGGAAGCTGAGCCTGTTTGCAGCTCTGAAGGACTAAAACACCTAATTTTTCTTCTGTCACTTAAGTGTCCCTGTGGCTTTGCTCTGAAGCACCAGGATCTTGTACTCCCTGTGGAGAATTTGAATTAGCAATGCTTGCAGTATGTATTAATGATTGTACACATTGCCTTTGCTACTTAGCTCATTAACTAGGTAAATTAGTGGTTTGGATAATATAGAGTTGGGTATTTGTATTCCAGGAAGTTAATTTCTAAGGGGAGGTTTCTCAGAGCAGCGCTGGCAGACCCATCACTGAAGTAGTCAATAGTGACACTAAAATGAAGTTCTAATTTGTGATAATATTTTGCAATTCTAAAACAGTTTTTGTCTGAGGATCAGAAGGCCTTACATAAACATGAATCATTTAAGCCTCATAACTTCCCAGTGATTATACACATTTTATATGTGGGTGAGTGTGGAAGATGAATTACAAATATCAGACAATGAGTCAGAGAAAGACTTAGGAAACAAAATCTTGTATTTCTGATTCTGCCTGCCTGAATTACTGAACTCTACTTGTGCCTGTCATTGGGTTAATGCTGAAGAGATCTGGGATGATTATGGATTTTCCCAGTGAATTTATGGTCAAAGGACTTTTCAGCTGTAGATGATGCTGTCAGAGCTGTGACGTTGCACAACTGCACCCAGTAGGATTTTGTACCCTGGGAAATTCCACTCCAACTGACACATTAAACCATGAAAACTCCTTAGAACATATTCCAGGTTTTGCTCATTTCATCTCATTGAGGTTGGCAGTTGTCATTTTGAGGTCACGCTCTGCTTTGCAATAAGCTTTTTTCATCTTGCCATGAATTTTCTTTTCTTCTTCAGAGTTGTCCTCCAGCTAGTTGAAAAAAGGGGAGTAAGTGTGAAAAAAGACCTTGTAACAAGCATAAAATCATAAGATCATGGAACGATTGAGTTGGAAGAGATTTAAAGACCATCCCATTCCACCCCCCTGCCATGGGCAGGGACACCTTCCACTATCCCAGGTTGCTTCAAGCCCTGTCCAAACTGGCCTAGGACATTCCAGGGATGGGGCAGCCACAGCAAACAAATAGATGATGTTTATCAGAAGGGCTCAACATGTTGAAACGAGACCAAAGAAATGTGAAATGTGAAATAGAGACCGTGGCAACTGCACCTCTCCTCAGGTGTGTGAGTGGCAGGTTGGCTGCTGTTCTTGGGCAGGGGGTTCACCTTGTTCTCCTCACCTTGTTCTCCTCACCTTGTTCTCCTCACCTTGTTCTCCTCACCTCACAGTTTTCCAAGAAGGGAGAGGCCAAGACTAGTGCACAGAGTTGGGTGAGAAGCTAAACCCTGCCCTGGCAACAGACTGAAAACCCAAAGAATTCATCCGAGGTGCTTCTGGAGAGCAGCCTGAGCTCCGTGTGTGGTTTTCAATGGGCCCACAGCAGCTCGGGCCAGCAGTGACTCTTCCCAAAGCATCCTGCTCACCCTCAGAATTCACACAGCTCTTTTGGGCAGTGGCACAAGTTGGCAACACTTCAGTGTGCTGCCATGAGTTAATACCTAGAAAAACACGGCCCCTTCCTGTTTGTGCAGCATGCTGGAGTCTCATAGTATTGAACCAAGTAGACAATGGGGTTTTTTTTCCTTTCCCCAGACTTGGAGAATGAGAGTGGGAGAGAATAAAGAAAAAATTAAATGGTTATTTCTGCCTGGTGAACTCCCTGCAAAGCCCTCTTCCCCTTTTGGCATTTAGTGACTGAGTCATTCTGAGCAGAGAGATCTAAGTTTGAACCCTGTGGTCTAATGCCTGCAGACAGGAAAAGGTTTTTGTGGATCACACAAGCCGTTAGCAGCAGCAGGACAAAATGTCACTGGAAACTTGTGCTTCTTTACAAGGAATCTGAGATTCAGTTAATAAATTCTGAGGCATATGAGGCATCTGTGAGTTTAACATCCTGTGGAAGTTAACACTGACTTCAGAAGAAGCAGCAGACAGCCACATGGCTGCTCTGGTGCGGATTTAAAACTTCTCCAATTATATTAAATGAAAAAACAATTCAGGCACAGGAGAGAGAGAAGCATTCCTCAAGGCTGGATGGAAAGGAGTTACATGGCTGCAGAGGGAGATGTGTTATAAGCAGAGGCCTAGCAGCATCATTATGTAAAAGTGTAACTAATTAATAAAGCATGTCAAGGAAATACAATGCCTTTATGTAGAGAGATCCCTAAAAATTCCTGTGAAATGACTACTGCTATCAGGTGGGAGGGTGAAATGAATAATTAAATCCATCCCAGGTTGTATGAGATGCTGGAAGACAATATAAGAAACCGTGGGGAAGATGAGCTGAGTAAATCTGAGCATCCCAAAAGGTGCTCTGAGTGGAAGAGCTGTAATGGCTGGCTGGGTTCATTTCCCTGAAGAATAAGGGAAAAAGAAGAAGAAAAAAACCCTCTTGTTGTGCTTCATACCCACTTCTCCTTCTTGGTTTTAGCCAGGGTATTCTCCAGCCCTTCCAAGTGCCATTTCAAATGTCTGAGCTAATCCTCCAGTGTCCACTTGCTGGCCCTCCTGCCATCTCCTTCACATCCAGGAGCTGCCTCAGGAGGCCCATCCTTCCTTTCACCCTTTGGGCCAGGAATTCCTCAGCATCCAACAAGTTCCCTTGTTCCTGATGAAGGAGTGGGAATCCGGTGTTCATCCTATGAAAGGCTGCTAATAAGATTCCTTTAACATTCCCTATGTTGATCTCTGTGACTCAGGCCACAGCTTCTTAAAGTTAAGCATCAAAAAATCTGTTTGTACACACACAAGCTCCTAAGAAAGAGTTTGCAGCTCAGAAAGATGCCACCCCAACCTGCTGTGGTTCATACTGAATATCAGTGGTGGACCAGGGACAGAACTTGGTTGGGAGTTGTGAGAGCAGCTCCTTTGCTTTACCCAGGAGGCTTTTGAGTCTCCTTTGTTATCTAAGGGCTTTATCTGAGTTACAGTCAGGCTGCCTGTGAAGCTCATGCATCATCCCCATGTGCTCTTTATTAATTCCCTATTCTGAAAAGGAGCCTCTTATGAGTCACCTGAGGGAGCTGATGCCCTGCCTCAATGAATCCTGAGCCTTTATCCATCCCCTATGGATAACAGACTGCAGTTGGATGGGGAGGTCATCTTCCTCCTGGCTTAGGGTGGCTTGTCAGCTCCTCTGCTCTTTTGTGTGTTGTCTGAACTCCCAAGCCTTTGACATGATTCTTCTCACCTCCATCCCTCCAGTTAGATTTCCTCCTCCTGCTGGGCCACATTCAGCGGCAGCTTTACCTGGAATTATGGAGTTCAAGCAATGAGGTTCCCCAAACAAGCCATTTCTATTATAATGGTTCCTGAAAGCCCCGAGGTGGTCATTTTATTATCAGATCCTGGAGGGTTTTACATACCAGTGGGAGGCCTGGTGTTTCCTGAAATGCCTGTTTAGTGCAGAGTTTCATATCTCTGGTGTGAGTAATACAGCTCCTAGAAAAGGTTGTTATGGAGCACAGGAGCAGATCTGTGTGCCAGCACAGAAGTCAGGACTGTATGCCAAATTCTGAACTGATATAAATGCAGCATGATTCTTATCATGATCTAGATTCACACCAGTCCAAATGGGACCAGAACCCTTTGAAAGCTTTTACTTTCTAAGGCTGTGGCTGAGCCTCATTTGGCTCACATGAGTTGGGAAGGTGTGTACTCAGATAAAAAAGGCAGATTTTGGTTCAACCATATGTGGAAATCAGCTTTAATTTCTTTTGTTGTTTCACTTAAACTTGTATATCTTGAATAACTTCTTTCTCCTCTTTCCAGAAACCCAACTGATTTGTCCATCCTAGGCCTAAGTGGAGAGACTCTGTCCCTATGTGATGACTGTGTGGTCCTGCTTAAGAGAAGTGAACCAAACATCTTTATTCCAGCTTTTAAATGTTAAGGATTAGTGAAATCTTGTATTCCCAAGCTCATATCCTCACCCCTCCTCTCTGTGCTGGTTTGAGAAGTGGGAAATCCAGGCCTTGAATTTTGAAGACATTCTCTTTCCACTCCTTAGAGGCAGCAGGCGTAGACTCAGATTTCAGGATTTTCTCCATTTACTAACTTTTCTGGCATTGATTTGGAAAGAAATTATTCAGGCCCCTTGCCCTATCAATAATTAACAAGAAAGTCACTGACTTTCTCAGTGTCTCTAAGTGAACATGGCTGTTATTTTTTCTCCCAGCCCTTATCTTTCCTGCCCAGACATCCCAAGGTTCTCAGTGCCTGTAATTGCCACTGTTTAATTCTGCAGAACAGGACAACCTCAGTTTATTTTCCTCACCCTAATGTTTAATTTCTCCCAGAAAAGCAGCTGCAGAAACTTGTGACCATTCCTCTGAATTGCCATCAGGCCAAGCCTGTGACAAACAGAACATGTGGGGTTTAGAGACAACTACAGGGGTGGGAGTTTTGTCCTTCATAAAACCAAAATACACCTTGTGCCATCCTGTGACAGGAAATGTATTAAATAGTTTTAGTAGTAATGAAAAATAATAGTAGTAATCTTACAGCTGTTGGCTTTAAAGTAATATTGAGGTAGTGGTCTTCATCCATAAGTTGAAATCTAAGGATAGAGTAGGTTGGAGGAGTGATGACTGTTGTGTAATTATTATAAAAGTTGGGAAATGCAGATTTTAGGTTCTTGGAAAGAACAGAATGCTCCCTTCTGCGTGGCTGTTACAATAGCTACTTTCATTATGTTATGACAAAAACATATGTGCAAAATTAATGATGCATGCTGCTAATATTAGATGACTACAACAATCTCTCTACATTTTACTTTCCAGTCTTAAATTGGATAAATGATCAGTTAGTAGGATTTTTGCCTGACTAAGGAGTAGTAAAGACCAAGTGAGATTTATCGCATAGCTGAAGGTGCACTTCATTTGCATTTTATTAACTGAACTCTCTGATTAAAACTCAGTTTCAGGAGCGTGTGTAAGAGAGAATATTATATGCATGAGGAAGTGGGTTGCTGTAGAAACTCAAACTGCAGCTCTATCTGCACCAAAGGCATCCTGAGTCATAACTGCCATCAGTTTAGTCAGCCCAGTTTGGTCAGAGTACATGGTACCCTCTTATATCCAATTCTGCACTCCTTCTCCCCCAGGTCAGGAGAGCCAAGCAGCAACTCTGGTGCCTTCTTATGGTCCACAAAGCCTGGGGAGATCAAGCTGGGATTCAGGTTTTGCGATTTTTGGGGGATTTTTTTTCAGGTTTTTTGGTATCTAACATGGAAAGACAGTTATAATGCTAGAAGAACTCAGCAGCAGTGCAAAATCCTCATCAGTACCTAAGATCTTCTCTGGTGTATCTTCCCAGCCCCGCAGGCACTGAAATATTGCTGTAAGGAAACCTGTGGATATTCCTACCTGTGAAAGTTCTTGGAAGAAGCAGAAGCAATGGAAGCAGGCATTTCTAGCCACTCCCTCTGTGATTTCCCATCAGGGACAGGATCCCTGCACAGGCTGCAGACCTCTGACATCTGCAAGTGGAAGATGTGCATTCAGTAATGGTGCTGGAATTCAAACAACGAGCAACTGCCTATTCATAGCACATTTGTTTGCTGTTCACTGCTTTCCATTACTTGCCCCTCCACTTTATTATATATATCATAGGAGAAAACTCACATTGCTCTTCCCCCTTTGCAACTCCCTGTTTCTGTGGTTATCCTGAAAAAAGAAAACAAACCAGGATTGCAGGAGGCAATACAGCCCAATAAAAAATGGTGCCAATTTGTCTAGTTCCAGGTCATGTATTTCCTAATTCTTTGTGCTTCTCTCACAAAATGAGAGGTTTATTAGACATCCTGTCTCTGGCCCTGGCGCTTGGAGGTGTCTCTCAGCCTGACATTTCCTGGGGCACAAGGCAGCCTGTGAAGGGATGACCCAAACTCTTTCATTGCTGAGTGAGGATCTGCTCAGCCAGCCCCAGCTTGTGCAGAAGGCACTGTGTGCTTTGCCTGAGGATTGCTGTACACCCTGTTTGCATCCACATGGAGCAATGCAGTGGGTGAAATGCAGGGATGTGCTGTGCAGAGCAACCCTCTGTTAGTCCAGCTGCTCCTGGAATGAGACAAAGAGGAGTAGAGTGAAACAACTAACAGGATTCACTAAGGCTGGAGAGAGAAAACCTTCAGGTTTATAAAGTCATTTGCATTATCCAGCTGGAATCACAGCCCCATATCAACTGGCATTAGCTTTGGATACACAGAAAAGTAACACAAGCCTTCCCCTGTAATGTATTTCCCATCTTCATTTGTGACTTTCAAGGCAAAATACTAACAGGATTCTTTGGAGCCTTCCTGTCCTGTTTCTAACACTCCTGAGAGTTTCTGGAAGTGCTGTGACAGCAGCCTCAGAAAGAAACATCACATCCTCCAGGAGCTGGACTGCATCTCAGGAGTCAGTCTCCTCTTTTATGCTGCTTTATCAGTTTAGCAAAGCCCAAGATGGAATTCCACAAGCAGGGAGTAGATGTAAGCTGAAACTCTGTCCATTTGATAGCTCAAAATCTGAAAGCCGTTTCCTCATCTCTCCCATTCACCTCTCAGCAGCAAAGTGCTGGGCTGAGCACTGGTAGGCAGCGGGTTTTTCTGGTTGATCGAAACCTGACATTTGTCTGGGCAGCAGAAGGCCACTGACTGCCAGGGGGAGATTATGTAGCCTGTCATTAATCCAGGACTGCACTCACGCCTCCATCTGTGCAGGAATGTTTCTGGAGCAGTGCTCGTGGTGCCTTCCCGGAGCGCACGAACGCTGCGTGCACCGTCTGCCTCTTGTGCTGGAGGGGCAGGAGTTTCAAGGTCAGAGCAAGATTGTCTTTCAGCACGGAAGAGAAGGACACGGCAGACACAGGCTGTCACCTGGATGAAGGGAGTGTTACAGTAACAGGCTTTATCCTTCCCTCAAAAGAACGATGGGGAAGCGCTGGGCACCGGAATCAGTGACATTTGTGTGCTGACACATTGAGCTGATAGAATTGATTGTACCCCGATGTTCACTCTACCTGCAGCCTTCTCTGCTATAAGGAGGATCCAGAGCAGGACACGCTGGATTCCTAAAGCAAATCCCTGCTTGGTGGGATCCTTGTTCTTCTGTTACCACCCCATGTTGCTGTGTCACACCTGGAAAGCAGCAGGGAAGGAAAGGCATGACCAGTTCAGATACAGCAAGAGAACAGCCTGGTAGTGCACGAGAAAGCAGATTTATGATTGCTAACCTGTGCAGAGAGAGGGAGAAATCCTCCCTGTGGGTACAGGGAAAGGAAATGAGCTAATGCTGGCATAGGAATAGCATTAAAGCAATCCTTAGAGTCTCAGTCCTCACAGGGGGTCCTTTCCATGGAAAATCCATTTGCCCTGAATAAATGATTCTGCAGCACTGCCAAAGAAAAGCATGTTGGGGAGAGATTATATTTTTACCTTTTGGGCTCATACTTTGATACACTGACAGAGAGGACAATGTGGCTTATAGGCTGCTATAACCAAGCACAATCAGAACATATTTTGGCACAGTCAAATATCACTTTCGAAAACCTGCTTGGTAGCAAAGAAAGGAAATAGTTGCTGAGTGTAAAAAAGATAGACCAAAGGGCCTGTGATTCATGCTCTGATCATGTTCTGTCAGTATGTCTGTGCAGTGGAGTATATGAATAACTGGTGGAGTTTGATAATATGCTTAAATACTGTTCCTGCTGCTAAGCATTAGCATGGCTGTATGACAGCACAGCAGAGAGGCGAGGCACAGCCACCAGGAAAGGCAAGACAGGCTGCAGTGAGCTGCAGGGCTCTGGCTCTTCAGCAGCACACAAGCAAGGGAGGCAAAAATTGATTTAAGCTTTGGTTGATGTGCCTTTTAGGTATCTTTCCTATAGCTCTGTGTTACTTGAAACAAGCCATGAATTTTGGGGGGTTTGTTCCTTTTCTGAATATCTGTAAGGATTATATTTTTAATCAAAGCCAGTGGCTACATGTTGGGGAGTCATGGAACAGCCTTGCTGTTCTTTGTGTGTTAAAATGTCCAACCGTGGCATCACAGGTCAGACATTTGCATAATCAGTGTTTTCAACTAATTTTCACTGGAAGGGATTTCTGAGATGCACACTTCTGTATGGCAGAGCCACCTCTGCCTTTATGGCAACAGGCACACACTAATTTGGGACAAGCTTGTACTTTTCCCAGTATTGTGTATGTGAAAAATCCATGGAAGTTTGGGGTGATCTGTTCATGCAGAGGGCTTGGGCTCATCTCTGACTTTGCTAAGAGCACGTTCCATCTTACACAGGGTTAGAGAAGGGGCATGGCTAAAACAGAACTGCTCACACACACGCTGTTCAGCAGGGCATTAATACACACCTCAAACCAGGTGCTGCTGCCCCTGGGCTCCTGTAAGCTCTGGAGGATCTGTGCCTGTGCTCCACTGTGGCTCCAAACCCACCAGCAAGGCAGGGCTGTTGGACAAAGCAGGATCAAGTCCTTAGCTGACAGCTCAGCCATCTGCTAGCCCTGCTGCCCTGTGGCAGCTGTGGATGCCAGCTCTGACTCTCAATAGCACATCTGTTCATTAAAAAAAAAAAAAAATCAGTGTGTTTAAGGTCATTCTATATTCCCCAGAAACAAGAGTCTGGTTTCAGCAGCTTTTCCAATCTCAGTGAACTGGCTGAGCTCGTAGCACGCTGGCTTTGTCCTGGTTTGTGTCACCAAGCGTGAGATCTCAACCCAGGTCCGTGTTGTCCACCTCTGCCTGCTTGAATTTCTCCATGACATCCCAAGTTAGAAGTCTCCTCTTCTGGACCAGAGCCCAGGACATCAAAGGACAGAAGGGACACAGACCCCCACAAGGGAATTCTCAATCTGCACCATAAGCTGGAAGCCAGGCCATGGTGTCAAATATCTAAAATAATTTTCCATCCCACTGAGATTTGAGCAGCCAGGTCCCATCACACTGGCACTGTGCACTGCTCTCCCATCCTGCCCAGAGCAGGGAGAGTGCACAGCTCAAACCCACCAGAGAATCTTGCAGGGTGTTACTTGTAAGCCATGATTTAGGACTGCCTATCTTTGTGGCCTATGAAAATCATATCTGCTTTGTACAAAAGGCTTGTTTGCAATGTATAAATCCTGGGAGATGTAAAATATCAACAGCTGCTGGAAAGGGCGCCGGAAGTTCAGCAGCTGGAGAATGTTTGATCTCTCTGTAGCTCAAGTCCTGCTTATAACAGTCTCAGAAGCCAGCAGATATTCCCAATAAACTCTGCTCAGCAACAGATACTCTTCAAAATGACATTAAAAAGGAAAATATGTGTCAAAACTAGACAAAGGGTCAAGTCTTCTCCTCACAAAAGCTGCTCCTTGAGATTACACATGTATGCGAAATGAGCAGGTTTTAACCTGTGGTCTCTGTCACAGCTTTCAGATCTGTCAGTTTGCAGGCTTCAAACAAACCCTGTTACAGCTCGTCTGAAGTCCTGCAGACCCCGGGCCACTGAATGTTAACCAGACACTCCTACATCACGCTCCTTTGCTCTGGAGCAGATATTTTATCTTCAGGCTTCAGCTCACAGACAATTGAACAAATCTTCAGGCTGTCCCAGCTGCTCCTCAGTTGCTTATTTATCCTCAGGTTGAAGAAGCTGAATTTTATTCTTACAGGAAGCTCGGGCCAGAGGGGGAGCATCCTGTTTGCTGTATTTCCACTTTCACTGATGTTCCTCCAGGCTTCCAGTGACAAGTGGCTCTTCCCCACCATCTGTGTTTTTCTGCTGTGATCACACCTTGATGCTCCCAGCGCTAAAAATTAGGATTGAGCACAAGCAGAAGCTTCTAAAGCAAGAGGCAGACCAAGAGGTAATTACACAATTGCCATCAGTCCAAACAAGGCATAACAAGCAGGTTTTGGACTGGAGACTGAATGTTCTTCTAGGTTTCAATTCCTGAGCATGTTTTGAGTGTTTCACAAAAGAAAACCCCTAGTGGGAAGAGTTGCTCAGGCTGCCCAAGAGATTTTGACACAGCAGCCACATCAAAGTAAGTGGGATTGAACACCCAAAGTTTTTCAAGAGTATTGAAAATCTTGTCCTGGCTGTCTTCCCTGTCCTGAGGAGATCCAAGCAATTAGCATGAAGCAGTTCAACACTTCAGTTTGAAAATGATAATTTTTACCTTCGTGGCAGCCCTGCCAGATCAAGGGGGACCTCACCATGCATTGATCAAGATAAGGGAAGACAGCTTTCCTTTCTCTCTCTGGCCTGCCTAAGGAAAAGTCACTTGCAATCCTCTTCTTCCTGGATAATTAGTAAAAACCCCCACCGCAGAGAACCTATTTCAATCTCTGACCAAGCACAGTTCTGGTGAGTAGGTTTTTTATCCTGGAAACAGAGGATTGAGCAGGGATGTGAGCATTAAAGGCAGTGAGTAACACACAAAGTGCTGTACCAGTAAATTCAAGGAAGAAATTATAATATCTCTTGGCTCGTTCCTGGGAAATGACGTGTGACTTCTCCAGACATGGAACACAGAGGGGAACATACCCAGATATATCCAGCAGACAGAGATTGAAAAGTCACAGCCCTATGGATGTCAGTGACAACTTTCCTTTTGATATCAGTGAATGCAATATTTCACCAATATCCTTTGGAAGTCCTGTGAGTGCAGCAAGAATCACAGCATCCTTCGATGATGCTCTCAGAACATGCATTTAACCTTCACAACGTTCCCACTGACACAAGTTTTAGTACAGATATTTTAGCAGCAAGTGAAAGAGAGGCAGAAAATGCCATTGCTTGTCCAGTTATGTCATTGTTGAGTTCAGGAACAGTTTTCCAGAATAACTCATCCTGCTTCTGAGCATCCTCTGAATTGCCAGTGCATAGTTTTAAGGTTGTCCTGTGAATTGTGTCTTTACATTGCCCTTTGTCTCTGTGAAGAGCTCTGGAGAAGGTGGTTTGTACCCTGTAATCTCTCTGTCCATGCCTTCTGCCAGGCTCTAACACAGTTTGGCTTTTGGTCTCCACAAAGCCCATCCTCCTCTAGACCTCACTGCATCAATTCATTCCAAAATCCCCAAAGGAATACCAAATCACCAGGATTTTCCCTCCCAAGCTGGAGTTTTCCCTCCATGTAACTCTGCTGTGAGCTGCATCGTGTGAGTTCCTCAGGTGAGTTTAGGTCGACTCAAATCCCCTTTATTGCCAATTTTGGTCAGTCCAAGTGACTTTGGGGAGGACTCGCAATCCCTTCTGCCCACAGAGCTCCAGCCCCAGCAAAGGTCTGGCCATGCCAGGCAGGAGGAGGCTGAAACCTGCCAGGAAACAACCTCAGCTTGCCTTGGCCTTGAACCATCCACAGAGGCAAATCCAACATCTGCTTGCTGGGTGTGATGCAAATCTGGGATGAGTTGAAAGTCGGAGGGATGCAGACAATCCCACATTAAAGAATGACTGCTCCATATGTTTCCTCTCTCCTTCTTCTGTGTGTTGAAGGGCTTTAGTCAGGAAACGTGGTGGGGTCTTTTCACCTTGAGAGCTGAGATTTGTGGCTCTCAATGTAGTGTTGGATGCACGTGTGCAAGCACAGAACAATGCACCTTCCCTGCAGAGCTATTTTTAGGGTCTTGGTTGCAAGACAATTACAGTGTTGTGCTGATGAGGGTTAGTAATTGTTGCAACATAATCATGGAGTGAAAAATGTATAGCTTTGGGGGAGGTGTTGTGTCCTTTTTGTGTGCACAAAGTCTCACAGGCAAGTAAAGAAAGAGGAAATAAATTTGTCATCATCTAAAACATGTAACTTCACTATAGAAGAAGAGACAGAGTTTGATTTCATTTACAGCAGTGCAGATCCCTCCAGTTCACAGAATTCATTTCAGATTTGCTCATGTCTGATTTAATCAAAACAGAGTCCATTCAACGCAAGAAAAAATCCAAAGTGAAGTTAATATGGAGAATTATCTGCTTACTTACAACTCCCAGTGTTAGCCCCAGCCAGCCTCCCTGTGCCACCACAGTGAATTCAGATAAATTTGCCCTGGATGAGAAAATAAAAGATGAGTCTGATAATCAAGATTGCAATATCTGTAGGAAAACAGAAAGTAGCAGAGAGGTTCTGAGTGTTCATCAGGGACAGACAGCGTTGCCTGTAGGGGCAAATTTGCAAGTCAGGGAGAGGAAATTTAATCTTTTCAAAGATCAGATCTATAAAAAAACCTCTTTCTTCTTGGATTCTGTATTAGAGCTTAAAGAAATCCTCCTTTCTCTGCAGCATATGGCAGAAGTATGTAGCACACAGAAACAGGAGTGAGGCTTCAGTTGGAACTCCCAATGTTTTACATGTTCACTGAGAACTCCAAAATTAAAAATAAACTTCAGAAATTCTGCAAAATAATCTGAAAAAAAATCTGTAAAATTAAAAATAATTTGCATTTTAATCTTTGCAGCAGTGAACAGTTAAAAGGGCACTGATTTGAGGGGTTGCTCAAAACTATTTTTTTGACATATAAAAATTTGACATCTAAAAATAGGAAGGCAAAATTAAAGCGACAAACTCAATTCAAGAAAATAGGAACCAGTAATGCTCAGTGGGAAGTGTTAGCAAGTAGAAATTAACTTTAATGCTTAAGGAAGCGTTTTAAGACAGTTTTGGTTTGTTTTTTGTTGTTTTTTTTCTGAGGGAAGACATTTGTATGATGTACAGTGACCTTCCAGTGAAGGGCTGCTACTTCCAAATGGAAGGAATTGTTCTTCCTGCTATTTTGGCTTTACTAAGGGTCTCCAGTAAAGATTCATCTGGATTTCTTGATCTTCCAATGATTCCTACAAAAACCAGCAGGATGCTCAATGCAGAAGCCTTGGGCTTTGAGCACAACGACCCCTCAGCATCCAAACCGAGCCGGGGAATAGATTTTCTGTCAGTCAGCTCCCACGAAAAGCTGAATTTCCGCTGTGAGCAGGAATTCCATTCAGCTGCAGCCCTGCCACAGGCTCTCCACAGGGGTCCGGCCGTGTGGATTCGGGGCAGGCGGGAGTCTGGCTAATCCCAGCTCCAAGAAGGAACCAAATCCGAACTGCGGGTTTAGTACCTCAGTGCTCCCTTGGGGTGTTCCAGGACTGAGACACCCACAGGGAATGGTCGGGCAGCGCTGGGATCTGCAGGCAGAACCCTGGGAAAGAGGAATGAAATGAGGTTTGGTGCTTGCAGTATGAAGTGAGGTTTGGTGCTTGGAGCAGGAGGAAGGTTATTCCAAGGATAGAGGGCAGCATAAGACAGGCTAGGAGTGCGTGTGGGACAGGGAGAGCCTGGGGGGAGAAGTTGTGGAGGAGGAAACAGGCACGCAGGGACAGGCTGGGGCTTGACAATCCAGAGGTCTGGCGGTGAGGAAGCTGGAAGGAGGAATAGGAAACCACCGAAGGAATCCCACGAGGCTTGAATAACAGGATTTCTGCTGCATGGTCAAATGGAGCTGCTATTCATGTATTGAAATTCAGAATTGTTTTACCGACCCCCACAGTGGAGTCTGAGGGGAGATGAAAAAGAAAAAGAAAAACAAAGGAAGAGGAAACAGGAAATAGAAGAGGAAAGAGGAAAGAGGAAATAGAAGAGGAAAGAGGAAATGGAGGAGAGGAGAGGAGAGGAGAGGAGAGGAGAGGAGAGGAGAGGAGAGGAGAGGAGAGGAGAGGAGAGGAGAGGAGAGGAGAGGAGAGGAGAGGAGAGGAGAGGAGAGGAGAGGAGAGGAGAGGAGAGGAGAGGAGAGGAGAGGAGAGGAGAGGAGAGGAGAGGAGAGGAGAGGAGAGGAGAGGAGAGGAGAGGAGAGGAGAGGAGAGGAGAGAGGAGAGGAGAGGAGAGGAGAGGAGAGAGGAGAGGAGAATTGATGCTGATGTGTCCATTATTTGGATAACCTGCTCTTCTCAATATTTTACCCAGATAAAACACTTTTTACTATGCTTTGGTTGTGCAGGTGGCAGGAAATAAAGTGCTGGGAAATCCCACCCGCCTGAGGATCCCCGAGGCTGCTGTACAGTACTGTTCTCTCAGGAATCTCCATGCTCTCTGCAAACACTGTGATTATTCCTCCCACTGCTATTTATTCCCATTTCCAGACCACCTGGGAGTCCCCAGAGCTCTGTGTGAGTGTGGATTCATTGCAGCCACAGACCAAGATTCCCCCCTGTTTTATGAATGGGCAAAAAGAAGTGCAGAGAATTAATTTGTAGAGAGGGCAAAGGAACTCAAACATTCTGGTGTTTTGCCATTTGCTGTTAACAAGGAAACCCTTTCTCTTCACCCAAAAGGAAAAATCTGTCCCAGGGCTTGTTCATGGCCTCGAGTATCTCTTTCTCAGGCAGAGCCAGGAGCTGCATGGGGTCGGTGTCATCCATACCCTCTTCCTTGTAATCAGTCATTTTGGCTTCTCTTTTGGGTAGAAGGTAAAACTAGAAGGAAAAGAGAAGGACAGCACTGTTTCCCACATTGTTGAGAAGCAGACTGAAGAAACCTGGAATTCCCTGTGGTAGTGTCCTCTTCACACCAGTGATACCTTCCAGTTCAATGGGAACCTGCAGCAGAAGGATGATCCCAAATATGGGTGGTGGCTCCTTAGAGGGGTCAGAAACCAAGGGATTGACTGGGAAAGAGTAGGGAGAATATTCCCATTTTCTCTTTGGCCCTCCTCACTATCCAGTGCCAGGCCACTGTGAACCTGCCTATGGCTGAGAACAGGGGGCTTTTCTCCAATCTTATTTCTCCTGAAAACTGTTAGACCAATTCTGGAGAGAGCAATTTTGGATGGGGGTTCAGAGAAAACTGAAAGGGAGGACGTGGTTCATCAGCTCCTGCCCTCAGCCATCAAAAACTACCAGGAGAATCCACAGCACATCCATTTCCCATGGCCCATGGTGGTTTTCACTCTTGTCACAGCCTGGCAAAGCCATTCCAGAGGAGGGAGCAGGGGAATTCAGGGGCGTGACTCATGTCCCAAGGCTTTGCATTTTTTGGGACCTGTTCTGTGCTGGGAGCAGACTGTGTCCCACACTGCAGGCAGTTTTCCTTCCCCCACCCACACATCTGCAGCAGCTTTAAAGCTGCCAAAGCAGCAGCTGATGGTGAGCGCTGTGTCCGTGTCCAGCAGCCAAAGATGTGCCCTCGGGGACCAGCCCTACCTGCTCAGCTGCTGCTCCCTGCAGAGGCGAGGCTGATTTCATCATTCCTATGATTAAAGGGAACAGGGGCTGTGCTGTGGCTTTCTTTGGCAGCAGGGACACACTGCCCAGGCCGAGGGCTGCTCTCCGTCCCACCTCTGCAGCCCCAAGCAGTGCTGGGCGCCAGCCTGGTGACTCAGCCAGCTCAGGAGCCAGCACGGGCACAGGGGAGAAGCCCCTGGGCTGGGGAGGGGACTTGTGGCCACCAGGGTCTGGTTTAGAGGCCACTGCGTGGGCTGCAGTCAGGACAGCTTGGCTGTGGTCAGAGGCAGCAATGGCCCTGGCTGTCCTGGGGATCTCATTTCCCCACCATCCTCCTGAAAACCTTGATGGGCTAAAAATACCTGTGTGCAAGGACTGCAAGGCAGCAGGGCTGTGCCCTTGGACACCAGTTTCCTGTCTCCAAAGATCCCGGTGTGACACCCTCAGCTGCAGTCTGCTGCTCTGGGGTGAATTTCACCCGCAAAGCAGGAAGGAGAAATTTCCTCCGTCCGTTTCCGCTTTGATCAGGCAGAGATAAGGAATGTAACAGCTCAGCAATCATTTCCCCTCTCAATCTACACAGCTAAATCTGTAGGCCTGCTGGGCTGAGATGCCTGGATTTGCAATGTATATTTGAGCCCTGGCTCAGGTCTGCACTTAATCCGTCACCTCCCTGAAACCCAGGGACTAACGTGGTCCCTGAAACAGATCAGTGTTGAACCAAACGCCTACAGAAAATAAGTGCATGACACAAAATAGCTCATACTTGCATCAAACAGAGTTTCTTGGGTATAGGGCTCAGACTCATCTGTAACATTAAATTCTTTAGACCTCATCATCCTTTCATAGCTGGGGAAACTGAGGCAGGGCATGACAACTTCAGAGTTGTCCACCCAGTGTCAGCCCATTTTTTTGGCAGACAATCTACCTACAAAAAGTCTATTCTGTTCTGACCTTTCAGTCTGAAGCCAGAAGAAGTGACCTTTTTAAAAGCTTAGGTGTAAATGTAGACCCAAAAGTCAGGGAAGGGGTAAGGCCATGCCAACAGCCGGGGGCGAGTTCAAACTCTGAGATTTCATTTTCTCAAGATCACATGGAATTTAATAAACTTATGATTAAAATATCTGTGAATTCAACACTACCTGATATAAAACAGTGAGTATAAATCCAGATGGGCTCCATACACATCTGCAGGCACCATCATTTTCTCTCTCTGCCTCTGCCTCCCATTGCTGCCACATGGCCCTTCCTGCTCTCCATCCCACACCTCTTCCCAGCCACCACACACAGCAGGTACCTAAAGCCAAGGTCCTGGAAGCTGTGTGTGTTTGCAAAGGCTTGCCAGACTCTTTCTGAGCTGTCCAAAGGGCCTGAACCAGCAAATAAATTTTAAAAGAGACAACACATTCCTTATCTGTAAGTCCAGGGAGGTGGTAATGCTGAGAGCCTGATTGGGAAGCTTAAATCCCTCAGGAAACATCAAATAATGCTTTGTTTTGTGGCAATTTCTTCTTGTCTTGCTTTGTGGGGTGTTCTATAAACTCAGCTGCTGGAGGCAGGGGACAAGAGGCTGAAATAGAAAGACCATCTAAAGAAACTCCTGTGCAAAGTCACATCCTTGGCTGTATTTTCTTGCCGAGGTGGAACAGCAGATTTCATCAGACCTGGTCCTTGGCAGGCAGACCTCAGGCTGAACCCTTGGCAGGGGCAGCCACACTGGTGATGGAACTGAAGTTTCATTTTAAAATCATTTCTGTGCCCCATGTTTATGATGAATAAACCCTGTGTGTTTGCTGCAAGCAGAGAGGATAAAGCTGTTGTTGTGTTACCATCCTGCATGTTTCAGTCACTCAGTGGGTATGAACTGCCCTGGAAGACATGAAAGACAACAGCTCCTGTATCAGCCCCAAGTATTTCTCTGCTATATTTGCCTCAGCTGGAGCGTTTGGGATGTGGTTACCCTGCCAGGATTGCCATTGTGGGTGCTGCGGGTGAACACGCTTGGGATTGAGTTTCCAAGCAGGAAGATTCAGATAAACAACTGCTTTGAGGTGAAAATTAGAGAGTTCATGTTACACCCACCTCTTGAATTTGTAACTGACTGTTCACCCTGAAAATCTGATTCTAGGAACTCAGCATGTCCCGTCAGGAGCAGAGTAATACCACAGAAACCACGGCTAGCCAGAGTCCTGAACGCTGAGAACTGTGATTAACTCCTCAGGAATCCCTCTGGAGCAAGTCATATTTTCTGGGCTTTTTTAGGCAATTATTTCGAACCTTGAATCTGTGAATGGAGATTGTAAACAGTTCTCAGCCCAACATCTTAGAGGAGGATGTGAAATGCTTCAAATAAATAACGGGTTCTGACCTGTTTGCTCAAGTGTAACAAGAAAAAATAAATGTTTTAACCACACAGGAGGAGAGAGCTGCAAAGGCAGCAATTGGATCTCTCCATGCAGTGATCCTGAAATAGCTGCTGGCCCACTCAACTCATAGACACATCAACAAGGGCCAGGACTCAGCCAAGATGCTTTCTGCTTCTGAGGGTGCCTCTTGCTGAGTTTAATGATGTGTTGTAGTCCAGGCCCTGTCCTGTATCTCACTGGCCACACTTTGCTCCAGCACATCACCAAACTCCAAAGCTGCTGGGACAGCCCGGGCTGGGCTGCAGCTGCTTCACCCAGCCATGTCCCCTTCTGATTACATTATCTGGGAAGGGGGGTGGGAAGGTTCCCTCAGAGAATAGAGGAGAGATTGTGGAGTGACGTGTCCCCACGGCAGTGCACAGCAAACCCTGCAGACCACGGGCTGTGGAGGGAGGTGTCTGCTGAGCAGGATGTTTGCTTTTGGTGTGGGCTCTGTTTCTTGCCCTGACACAGATTCCTTCATCATGTTAAAGTGAGACTGAGAATCCAGCCCTCCTGCCTGGAGGGATGTGGAGCATAATTCTGTTTCAGGTTGGAAAATGGCCTTCAGATAAAGGCAGGTCAGTCCATGTAGAAGCTGAGAATGGTTTGGGTTGGAAGGACCTTAAAGCTCATCTTGTTCCACCCCCTGCCATGGGCAGGGACAGCTTCCACTGTCCCAGGCTGCTCCAAGCCCTGTCCAGCCTGGCCTTGGACACTTCCAGGGATCCAGGGGCAGCCACAGCTTCTGTGGCCACCCTGTGCCAGGGCTTCACGACCTCACAGGGAAGGATTTCCTGTATAAATATCTTACCTGCATTCCACCCATCCAATACAGAGCACACATAAGAAAGGCTCTTGTCTCTTGCTCAGTGCTGCAGGGATCCCAGGCTAACCACAGCAGCCCAGGTGTCCACAGTGACATTCCCAATTAAAACGAAGGAGGGTGTAAATGGAGGAGGACAAGGTGAGGAACAGGGAGTACAAAACCACTTATGACTGCTTGTTATAGATCCTCAGCCTTTGAGCTGTTGTGACAAGCCTTGGAATGACAAGGAACTCAGTTTGGATGCTGCTCTTTGGGGTTGCATTTCAGCAGCAGAAGCAAACTGATCTCTGGTGGTTCAGGGAGGAATGAAATCCGGATCGGAAAGCCCTGCTGAAGGATCAGGGTTATATAAAGATCTGCCTCAGGAGACTGCAAGATGTTTTTGCATTTATTAGTCATTTAGAAAATAATGAAAGCTGCAACCTCATTCTCAGCTGTTGTCTGTGCTTGCTTGGGGAGGATCAGTGTATTCCTGTGAGGGCTGCAGGGATGTTGTCTCTACGGAGACACGACCAGGCTCTAACCAAACAAGGGCAGATCGCTGCTCGGGGGCACAGAGGGTCTGCTGGGGACAATGCCAAGGCCTTTCAAATCCCACCAGGTGCTCAGTGAGTCACAGATCCTGCAGGAGACAGGCTGTGCATTGTCATCAAAAGCTTCAGGGAGGGGTAGATACAGGAAAGCAAAGTTCAAGTCTGTCTTCCTGGTATCCAACTTTTCAATGTTACATTTTCAATTGTAGCCCTCAATGCATGGAATTATAGAATCAGAGAATCTTGGAATGGTTTGATTGGAAGGACATTTAAAGCTCACACTGCCATGGGCAGGGACACCTTCCACTGTCCCAGGTTGCTCCAAGCCCCCTCCAACCTGGCCTTGGGCACTTCCAGGGATCCAGGGGCAGCCACAGCTTCTGTGGCCACCCTGTGCCAGGGCCTCACCACCCTCACAGGGAAAAATTTCTTCACAATATCCCAGGTAACCCTGACCTCTGGCAGTGGGAAGCCATTCCCTCTTGTCCTGTCCTTCCATCCCTTGTCCCAAGTCCCTCTCCAGATCTCTTGGAGCCCTTTTAGGACTGGAAGGTGCTCTAGGGTCTCCCTGGAATCTTCTTTCCAGGTGAATACCCCCAGCTTTCCCAGCCTGGCTCCAGAGCAGCCCTTGGAGCCTCTCCATGGCATCGTCTGGGCTCATTCCAGCAGCTCCTCCTCCTTGTGATGATGGCAGCCCCAGAGCTGGAAGTGTTGTCCCAAGTGGGGTCTCAGGAGGTGAAGCTGAGCTGGTGAATCCCCTTCCCTGCTGCCCACGCTGTGGGATCAGCCCAGGACACAGAATCTTTGGGATCAGCCCAGGACACGAGTGGGTCCTGCAGAATTTGACTGACATTTTTACACACAATTTGTTACTCTGTCGCGTTTCCAGGACAGAAGGAGGTGGCAAAAGGCGATCAGTTATCGGGGGCGGGGGTGTGGCTCCCCAAAAGCTCTTTCCCAAATCAGTGTGTGTGAGACGTGAAGCTCTTGCAACAAGAGAAGAACATCACCTCTGGGCTTAGCAAAAATGACCTGCAGCTCTTGGATCAGGTGAAATCTGCATGTCCAATCCTCTTTTTAGCATTTCCTAAGCATGGCTTTCAAAGGAAGGCCCCTAAATACACATTTTAAACAAAGACACTGATTTCTGTTGAAATGCTGTCCTCAGCTGGGATAATCGGAGGCGCTGGAGCGAGGTGAGCGGTGTCTGGCAGCAGGAAAGCTCATCTCCTCCTCTAATTAAGCTGCACACAGACTCCCTGACAGCAAAGAGGCATCCAGAGCCTCAAGACCCTGTGATTTATATGGATTTCCTGGTGTTTTCATGGAGTTTCTCTTCCTTGCATGATTTACAAGGCACTCTCCCCCTTTAAAAAGCACCTTAGCCTTTCTCCTGGTAGGTGATGTGGAACAAAGCTGTGCATGATTTATACAAAATTATGTGGGTTTTTGATTAATTTCAAGGTTTCTTCATCACTCCATTGTGCCTCATCCCCAAAAGCACTATAGATTTCTCTGTTTCAGTTCCTTGAGTTACAGAGTCAGGGACTAAAGGAATAATTATTGCTGGGCCCTGCTAAGGAAAAAAAAAAAAGGTAATATTTTGGCCACAGGTGATTATAGTTTCTGCAGCTGAATCAGTGTCCCATAACTGACAGAGGATAATGGATTTAATAAATAACTCTGATTAAGTCTGATGTTATTTTTAAATAATTTCAAAAACTGTTACTCTAATCCCTCTGTGGCTGGCAGAAAGGAGGATGCTCAGAAGTTAAAATTAGTTCCTTAATGTTCAGCCTGGTGTGGAGTTACAGGAGCTCCAGGGCTGTCCTGGTTTTCTGGGGCATTCTCTTACAGCGGAGTAGAATGGACACAAACAGCTGCCTTTGGAAAGTGGGAATGAGCTCCCACAGCTCCCACAGCCCTGCTGCTGCTCTCCTTCCCCATGCTCTGATAGCTCAGCAGGAGCTCCAGCCCAGCTGATGGGATCATCAGTTGGTGTTACACTCTGTCTTCCTGCACACAAATCCCCTTTCCCTTGATTCCCAGGGAATTCCCAACTCTCCCAGGCCTCTTTATCAGTAAATATAGATCTCTTCTGTGTAATGTCAATATGATTCCTTTCCTTTTTGTTTTTCAGTACCTACAGTTCAGAGTGATCCCATTTCTTGGCTGGAAAAAAGGGCCTGAAGAACACTTTGCCTGGAAAAGCAGCACAGAATCCCACAGCCACAGCAGGAGCTGTTTCAGCTGAGATGATGGAACACCATCCTTCTTTCCTCCTCCTCTTTCTCCTCCTCCTTCTTTTCTCTCCCATGGAGATGGGCTGACAGAGCTGTTCAGCCTGGAGAAGATAAAACTCCAAGGAGACCTGAGAGACCCTTCCAGTGCCTAAAAGGGCTCCAAGAGAGCTGGAGAGGGACTTGGGACAAGGGCCTGGAGGGACAGGACAAGAGGGAATGTCTTCCCACTGGCAAAGGTCAGGGTTACTTGGGATATTGTGAAGAAATTTTCCCCACCCTGGTGGTGAGGGTGGTGAGACCCTGGCCAGGTGCCCAGAGCAGCTGTGGCTGCCCCTGGATCCCTGGGAATGTCCAAGACCAGGCTGGACAGGGCTTGGAGCAGCCTGGGATAGTGGAAAGTGTCCCTGCCATGGCAGAAAGTTGGAATGAGATGAGCTTTAGGGTCCTTTCCAACTCAAACTATTTCATGATTCTCTGAATTCACACATCCCCATGGCTCCCTGGCTGCAGAGGAACAGGGGCAGAAAAGCAGGACCACGTTTCTGAGGCTGTTCCACGGAATGAAAAGAAACCACAGACTGAACCTTCGGCCTCAGAAAATCCAGCTGCAGTGCTTGGCTTTGCCTCTGGCTCAGCAGTGAGGCAGAGATAACAATAAATCCCTTCTCCCACCTTCTGCATGTCCTGATTAGACAGGCTGCAGCAGATGGGGGCTGTCATTATTCCGTGCCTGTTCCGTGCCTGGCACAGAGCGGCTCCGACCCTGGCTCCCGCCCGTGGCCGCTGCTCCAACAGCTCTGACAAGAAGCTGGTGCCTGCTGCTGGGGACTCACAAGCTGCCCAGCCTCTGCCACCCCAGGAGGGACCAGGGCAGCCTGTGGAGTTAGCACTGCCTCCCTTTGAGGATTGTGGGCCAGGAAGATGGATCCTGAGTGAAAAAGGAGGAATTTCCAGGCTCCATCCCTGCCTGGGATACCCCACATCCATCAAGGCATGAAGCCACACCAGGGAGATTTAGGCTGTATATCAGTGAAAGGTTCTTCCCCCAGAGGGTGCTGGCACTGCCCAGGCTCCCCAGGGAATGGTCCCAGCCCCAAGGCTGCCAGAGCTCCACAATCCCAGGGACAGGGTGGGATTGTTGGGATGTGCTGGGCAGTGTCAGGAGTTGAACTCTGATCCTTGTGGGTCCCTTCCAGTTCAGGACACATCCTGATTCTATAATCCACCAGCAGTTACATCATCAGCTGTTTCAGGAACCCACAAGGGTGTTTCCTTGGTGTTAGTGTAACTAACAAGTAACATTAATTTGTTGATGTTCATTTAATGGAAGGATGCTGTTGCTGACAGAGAGGATGCTGTGTGAGAGCAGCCATTCCGGGGCTGACCTCTCCCTCTGCTCCCCTTCCTCCAGCTGAGGCTCTCCTCTCACAGAGGGGTTGCTCCAAGCAGCTGCTGTACCTGTGCAGCACCCCAGGGTGGATCCCAGGGTGTTCCTGCCTCTTCTCTTCCTGCCACAGAGATGCCACCCGCTGACCCCTTCCCTGACTGGTACCTTTCTCCACGTGCAGTGAGGGTAAATCCGTGCAAAAAACATGAAAAAACACAGGAGAGGAAATCAGGGCTTTTCTCTTATGGCTCAAAATGAGTGTTTTCAAATCTGCTCCAGTCAGAGCCTCACTGAGGTGCAGTACTGGGGTGAAGGGTGGCAGAGTGGGGGAGAACAGCCTCAAAAAAACCCCCTGCACTGAAACCACAGCCTCTCATACCTGTCACAACGTGGATTTCCAGCTTGAGCACACAAGGCTGAGCTCAGGGGACATTGTCATGTAGATTTAGGGTTTTATCTCCTTTCCTCTCCATTAGCTGTGATACCTTCTTATTACGCTGAAACCCAAAACTTTTTTTTCCTCCAGTGGTTGTTCCCTTCTCTGTTTGGCAAATATCGATCTCTCCATGTCCTCAGCACGGGTTCAAATCCACCCCCCTCATCCTCAGCCTGCTCCTGGGGTCGATGGCATGGCAGTGCCACCTCTCATGACATCAGGGACCAGCGTGAAGGACAGAGAGAGGGATGTTCATCCATTACACGTGTTTTTCTCTCCCCATCCTGTCCCTCTGTGCGCTGGAAGTGACAGGGACCTGAAGAGGATGGGGCTGATTGTGGCTGGCAGGTGGAGAGGGAATGGAAGGAGCAGGGAGAAAAAGAGCAGCCCAGGATAACCATGAACTTCTCCTGGCCTTGTTTCACATTCACACCCTGCAGCACCTTGGGCGAGAGCTCTGCAGACAGGGGACCAAAAGCTGGGGGCTGGCCTGTGCAGGAGGCTGCCCCCACTTACCTTGGGGTGTGATTTTCAGCCAATTTAATTAAATTGCTTGGCAAGGTTGCGAGGACTCATCTATTTCAGCTTGAGCCAGGCCTGTTTTGATTTAGTGTTGGCTGATTAGGAATTAGTGGAAACAAACAGCTCAGAAAACAAAATTAGAGGGTGCATACTAACTTTTGCACCAGATTAAGTTGAATTAAAAAGCAATTGAAATGTAATTTTCCTGTCTCAAGCAGCCAAGAAACAAGATAATGCAACCAGTGGCACTTGAAGCTTAAAATCACAGCAGCCAGGATTAGCACAACTGCCTTTTTAATGCCTACAAACAACAGATTTATCTGAAGGTCTTTTCTCAAACCTCCCCTATCACCTTCCACATAAAGCTGTGTACAACTCATTTTATTAGCCTTGAAATGCAGAATTGGTGTGACCCCAGGACTTGAATGCAGAACTTAGAGCAGCCAGAGTATTGCACAGTGTGTCTCCATAGCTATTTCCATGCTGGGCAATACTAATTCTTCCTTGAATTCATATGATTTGGATTGGAATGGCTCTGTGTGCACAGCTGGAAGGTGCAGGGGTGTGAAGGGTGCAGACCACAGTGGTGGGCGCTGTTTCCATCTTCATCCCAAGATCACCTTCCTGCAGCTCTGAGTGTCTTTGTTTCCCCATCTCCCTCGTAGAAAATGATGTCAGGTAGTTTAAAGTCAGGTTTTAATGAAATATTTCAATTGCTGTTTTCCCTGCCCATTTGGGAAGCACTGCTGCTCCCTTCCCCATCGGCTGGACCAGGCTGGCACCCCACACACACCGAGAGGGTTTTTGAGGGCTTTGCTAAAAAGGGTGATGGTGTGGAGGGGGTGCCAAGCCAGGATGTCTTCAGCACCTCAGAGTCCCCAGAACTGCCCACAGTGCTGCAGCCAAGCCCTGCTGCTGTGGTTATTTGGGGGTCAGGGAGCTGCTGTCCCTGTTGGCCAGAGCAGGACTGGGGCAAGGGCTCCATAAATGAAAATATCTCTTGACTGATGGAGGCTGCCATGGGCACAAAACTCAGCAGTTTGTGAACTGCCCAGCAACTCCTGGCCACAAGCTAAAGGACTCATGGAGATAATGGGCTCCTGCTGGGTTTCTCTCCTTGCCACCTCCCTCCTGTGCCAGCCAGCAGCTCAGCCTGATGATGCTCCAAGTTGCTTAATCCTGTCTTGGCTCACTTGCAGCCTCTGTGCAGCTGATTCCTCCTGGATCCTTACTCCTGGGTTAGGAGGAGGTGCTCTCCTGGCCTGCAGCAGCACCTACAAGCTACCCAGACTGAAAAAGGGGCACCCCAGTCTGCCTGTGCCCTGCACAGGGATGGGGTGGCAGAGCCCAAACCATCCCCCACAGCCCAGGACACTGTACAGGTACAGGCTGGCATCACACACCAAGGCTCTTGGCCAAAGCTGGCAAAGCATAAATGTGTGGAGGAGATCTGGGGATGAGTGGTGGCCCAGCCAGACAGACACCACCAGCATCCATCCTCCTCCAAGCACATCCAGGTGAGGGAGCAGGTGCAGATAGGGGGGGCTGTCCTGGGAAGAGCCAATCGTGGAGGGGAACTGGGGGTACGTGGCCTCATGGGGGAAATAAAAGAGGCAGCTGAGGATGGTCAGGTATGAGGCAGACTTAGTGTAAGTGATTCCCACCCCCTCCTGCCTTTGGGGTATTGGGTGGTTGTTTATTCTCTTGTACCCCACTACAAGGTTCCTGCCTGTTTGGGGCTTGGCTGTGGTCAAGTGGGTGGGTTGTGGTTCTCCTTCTGCTGGGATGGGGTGGAGAAAGCTTCCCCCCAAAAGGAGAGGTGTTTGCTCTGTTGGGGGAGCAGAGGAGGGGAGGCTGGAGCAGACCTTGAGGTTTGGGTGTTGGGATTAAGGCTGTGGGGAGTGTTGGATTGAGCCAAAGGGTGGCTCAGCCTGGCCCCTCTGGAAACTGGAGCAGGTCTGCAGCTGGATACATGGGGTAAGAGCTGTGCCTGGCCTTGGTTCCTGGGACAGGAAACAGGCAGAGAGAGGATGGAAAAAACACCAAAACCTTGAACTTCAAAGGATGGTGTGAGGGAGCCCTTGGAAGCTGCAGGTGTTGGCTGTAAGCCTGGAGGGGAGGAGAGGAGGCACCATCTGTGTGGGATCAGCCCCTGAGTGTGTTGATGCACAGCCTGGGTTTAGGGGTCCCATGGTGGTGTCTGCTCTGCAAACATCTCCCTTACTGCTGGCTGGAAGCCTTGTTTTTCTGACAAAAGCTGTCTGAAGGCCAGGTCTTGGTTTATTTGTGTGTGTAAATCTCTGGCTTTTGCTAGGAGGTGCTTAGAAATTATTTTTACCTGTCCCTGTTTCCTGATGTTCACCTGGCAGCCTGCACTAGTTGCTGGGTTTCCAGAATTCATTTTTTTATCAGCTGAGCTTGGTTACTTCATGTCCCTGCATGTGACTGTGGGTCTTTCCTATTTGGGGGTGCAGGTGGAGGAAGCCAGGTTGGGCTCTGGGGTGGCATGAGAGAGGCTTGGGTGTGGCTGTGTCCTTAAATCAAACCTTGAGCTGCTCTTTTGGAGGCAAGAGGCCTTGCCAGTCTTGGGTTGTGCTTCAAAGGAAATGTAAAAGCCCCAGGATCAGGGCTGGAGGAAGGGGGTGTTCCTGTCACCATGGGGTGTCTGTGTCTGGCCTCCTCCTGGGACTGCAGCGGCTGTAATTTTGGAGCCTGATATTAAGTGGTATTTTGTGCTTGTATTCAGTGCAGTGGCTCAGCTGCAGCGTGTGAAGGTCCTACCAAGCCCTACTTGGGGCAGGGGATCTCCGGTGTCTCCCTTGCTGGGAGAATGGGGTGGGGATGTGTGGCCCAGGCTGCTGGGGGGTCCCAGCCCCTCAGTGGCTGCCAGGGGGTGTTGCTGGGCACCTGTGACCTGACCCTGCTTTGTGCTGACCCCCAGGAGCACCTGGGGAAGTCCAGCCCCTCTCTCTACTCTGCCAAGATGTCAGTCAGGAAGCCCAGCCAGCACATGAAGCTGTTCAAGAACAAGGGCAAGGATGAAGCTGTGAGTACCCCTAGTGTGTGCCAGCACTGTGCACCCCAGCAGAGCCCGCTGCTGGCAGGAGCTGATGGAGAGGCTTCCTGAGGTCCATGGCCGCAAGCCTTCCTGTGACCCACCTTCAGCTGGGGTGTTTGGGTGGCTTTTGGGATGTGGTGTGGGACTGGCTGGGCTGCAGGGAGTGTGGAGGCACAGGCAAGGGGGGTGTGAGTTTTGGGTGTGTGGCTGTGGGCTGGGGAAGGGAGATGGCTCAGCCCAGCCTGCTGAGCTCTCTACAGCAGTTATCCCTGCAGACCTGGGGCTGGTGTGGGATGTCAGATGTAGGATCTGTCAGCTTGATTTAAGCTCGTAGAGGAGATGAGGTTTGCCTTTCAGGTTCAGAAATCTTCTTTTAAAAACACTCACGGGTCACTGGTTCATCCAGCAGCCCACGTCCTTGGGAGGCACTGAGGGAGAGGCTTCCTCTGCCCCAACTCCTACATCACCCTCCAGGCCCAGTGAGGAGAAGCTGGCTCTGCACTCCTCCTGTGGGAAACGTGGGGCAGGGGGCTGCAGGGATGGACTCCCTGGGGAATGGGGCAGTGCAGATATCAGTGGGATGGTGTTCTTCCTCCCCCCAGACCCTGCGGAGGCAGAGGGTGGAGATGAACGTGGAGCTGAGAAAGGCCAAGAAGGATGAGCAGATGCTGAAGCGCAGGAACATTTCCATTAATTTGAAGGAGGAGAGTCCCTCTCTGGAAGAAGACAGAGTGGATGAGGTGGTGAGTGCTTAGTGCTCTGCACCGGGGCAGGATCAGTGCAGCAGGAATCATCCCCTGCTTGGGCCACCACCAGCTCCAGCTGGGGTGACCTGGGTTAAGCAGCTGCTGCCATTCCTGATCCCCATGCCCATTGCTGGGGAGTGTTTCAGAGTGCCTGGCCCTCATCCGTGCAGTATTTCATGGTGATGATGTCCTGCTGGCCTCCCTTGATGGCAGGTAGAACAGGCTGGTGCTCTGCCTCGCTGGGAGCTGCTCCTGTCTGGCTCCCTGCACAGCCAGGGGTAATTACTGAGCTCGCAGGGCTATTACAGTGTCAGTGACTCTTTCACTGCTTGATTACAAGCGTTAGTTGCCTTGAAGGCTTTTGTGGATTCTCTTCCTCTGCCTCATCTCGAAACTGTGTTGCATAAAGAATAGACACTGCTTAGATATGGAGCGGTGACTGAGCCGGGTCTAGACGGTGATTGACTGCCGAGATTAAACCGAGGGAGGGAGGGAGTCCCGGCCCGGCTGACTCTGAATCATTCCCTGTGACACAGATTATTTCCCTGTAACACAGACTATTCCACCGTCCCTGGAGAAGATCGTGGAAGGTGTGAATGGGGATGACACCCAGCTGCAGCTGCAGGCCACCCAGGCCACCAGGTACGAGCACAGCTGCTGGAGCTGGGGGCAAAAGGCTGCAAGGTCCTGTTTGAGGAGCTTTCTAGAGATGGCAGAGGGAGGAGGAGCCTGGTAACCCAAACTGCTCTTGGGAATCTCAGCTGGTGCCTGTTCTGTGGCCTGTGTGCCGTGCTTGGCTCACAGTCCTTTGTGAACCCAGCCAAGGGGTTGGCTGTGCTACCCCTTCCTGTGCCGTTCCAGGGGTTAATTGGATCACAGGAGAAATCGGGTAGCAGGTGCTTGGGAGGGACGAGGACTGGAGAGCCTGGCTCTGTGAAGAGTCAGTGCTGAGCAGGGCTGTCCCGACAAGGGTAGGGACACAAAGGACCACAGGGTGCCATCCTCACCCAGCTGGCAGCAGGGGTGTCTCTCCTCACCTGCATCCCTACTGGTGCTTCCTTGGCTGGCTCAAATTATTGTACCAGTGATCTGGGACCAGCACCATTCCCAGCGAGTGTGGCTGTGAGGATCAGGGCTTTGCTTCCAACAAACACCCTGCTCCAGCATCTTTAGCTGTGTCTTCCCTCTGTATGGCAGCCCCTCTGCTGAGGCTTTGTTGTGGTGGGATGCTGAACCATCGATGCTTCCCCTGCAAGCCACAACCTTGTGCCTGCCCACAGGGCTGTGGAGGCACCACACAGGGTTCCTCATGCTGGCTGTGCTGTGTCCTCTCTCACAGGAGGATTCTGTCCAGGCACAAGAACCCTCCCATTGATCAGATCATCGAGCTGGGGATCATCCCCAGGATTGTGGAGTTCCTGGGCTGTGCTGACAATGCTGCCCTGCAGTTCGAGGCAGCCTGGGCACTGACCAACATCGCCTCTGGCACCTCGGAGCACACCAGGGCCGTGGTGGAAGGAGGGGCCATCCCAGCCTTCATCTCCCTGCTGTCCTCCCCACACATGCACATCAGCGAGCAGGCAGTGTGGGCCCTGGGCAACATCGCAGGTGAGGGGACCTGGAGGGGCTTGTGGAGGTCTCTGACTGAGCCAGAGACTTGATGATCCTTGTGGACCCCTTCCAAGTTGGAATATTGGGATTCTGCAAGGGAGATAAAGCATTAGTGCTCTTCTCCCTGCAGCTTTGTTGTGAAGCTGCTGCCTCTATTAAACCCTGTAACACTTCAGCCCCTTGCAGTGGCCTGGCAGCTTTTGAGATTCTGTATTGGCTCTGCAAGAGGATTTTGGCCAAGGGCAAGGCTCTGTTCTGCTGGGGTGGTTTAACCCACTAATGTCACCATAGGGAGAACAGAATGGGCCGTGCCTGGCTGGCCTGCTGGCACTCCAGCCTGCCCAGTAAACCCTTCCCACCTGGAAATGCCTAATGGTGTGTGGCTGGTGGGTCACACAGCCCTGGCCCTGCGGGTCTGACTGCTCTTAGATGCTGACTGTCTTGTGACTTGGGCAGATGCAATGACCAACCCTTTTTATCTGTCCAGGGGATTGCCCTCTCTACAGGGATGCTCTGATTGCTCGTGATGTGATTCCTCCCTTGCTGGCTCTGGTGTCACCTACAGCTCCAGTAAATAACCTTCATTTTCTTGACTTAACAGCTCTTAATCCCTTGGGTGATGGGTGAGTCCTCTGTCTGCCTTGTACACAACAAACTCTTTGTATAATTGAATGAGACCCCGCTCTAAACTGCTTTTGTGGCCCTGCCTATGCACAAAGGTGGGGATGCCAAGCAGACACTCCTAGTCAATGTGATCTCTTCCATTCTTGGCTTTCTTATCCAGCTCTGACTATCTCAGGCTAGGGATAAGATGAAACTGGTGCAAGGCAGACTTGCATATGCATGTGGAAGGGCTGAACTTGCCCTTCAAGCTTCCTGCTGCTTGCTTTGTGGTTTGTCTCTGCCCTCCTGCAATGGTTCCTTGCCCTGCTGTTCTGCCTCTGGTGTGTAAGAACCTTCACAGGACAACACAGACTGAGAGGCCCTTGGGGGCAGTGAGGATCTTACACCTGCCTTGTGTTTCAGATTGGGTTCCTGAGGAACATCACCTGGACACTGTCAAACCTGTGCAGGAACAAGAACCCCAGCCCTCCTTTGGATGCTGTGCAGAAGATTCTGCCAGTCCTCATCTTCCTCCTGCAGCACGAGGACAAGGAAGTCATCTCTGACTCCTGCTGGGCCATGTCCTACCTGACTGATGGCTGCAACGATCGCATCCAAGTTGTGGTGGAGACAGGGATTCTCCCAAGGCTTGTGGAACTCATGGACAGCCCAGATTATATTGTTATGGTAGGGAGCAATCAGCAATCTCCACCCTCTGGTCCCTTAATGTGGAAAGGTCTGAGGAGAGGGAAGGCACGTGCCCTTGCTCTGTGTGGCAGCTGTGGTGTGCTGTCCCCTCAGCCTGCAGAATCCACTGCCTGCTTGTCAAGGCTCTGCTCTGCTGGCTGAGGCTGGATAGAGGCTCTAAAGCTGCTTAAAGCAAACGAGGGATGACAGAACCATAAATAAACAGCCAGCACCCACAATACTCTCCTTGCGTGAAGGATCAAGCACTTAGGGAGGGCTCTTGCTGGGTTTTCTGACATGTATCCCTCGAGGTAAGGACTCTCCTCATCTGCTCTAATCTCTGTCTAGACTCCAGCTCTCCGTGCCATCGGGAATGTGGTCACTGGCACAGACCAGCAGACGCAGGAAGCCATCGATGCCGGTGTCCTGACTGTCCTGCCCCGCCTGCTGAGGCACACCAAGCCAGTGATCCAGAAGGAAGCAGCGTGGACCCTCAGCAACATTGCAGCAGGGCCTCCCCAGCAGATCCAGCAGATCATCACCTGTGGGTTATTGCCACCCTTGGTGGAGCTGCTGGACAAGGTAAGGGATGGGCACAGTGCTGCTGCAGGAGGAGCACGGGGTTCAGGAGGCCTGGGATGGCTCATTTGTGAAGCACTTGACCCCAGAGCCACCTGGGCAAGCTGTTTCACTCTATTGAGATCCTTGGGACAGCCTGAGCATCCTGATTTGTCAGTACACCTGCATGGAAACGCATCCTGGAGCTGCTCTTGGCACCTCTGCCAGGTGTCTGTGCATCACCTAAAGGGCTGGGAAATGGGGGGAATGGTTATCCTTGCCTCCCACTCATCCTAGAGGGATAACAAAGCTTGGGAGTGCCTTTGCTGTGCTGCTTTCCAGGGTGACTTCAAGGCTCAGAAGGAGGCTGTGTGGGTAGTGGCCAACTTCACAACTGGAGGAACGGTGGATCAGGTGCTGGAGCTCGTCCGTTCCGGGGTCCTCAAACCTCTGCTCAACCTGCTCCTGGCCAAAGACAGCAAAACCATCATGATCATCCTGGACACCCTTTCAAATCTCTTTCTGGTGAGATCTGCTCATCCTGGATGCTGTTTTGGAATCCAAAGGGCAGCAGGAGAGAGCCTAATGCTTGCACTGTGTGGTTAGAACAGTGACTCTTGATTTTTTTGCAGTAAAATTTAGACAATGTGAAGTCTCTCTCTTTCTTGGGTACCCTTGGGATGTCTAAAGGGCTTGGCAAGACTGAGTTCTCAAAGTGTTGCTCTTCATCCCCTGCTCACTGGTTTGGCTGGCAGTCCCCAGCAGGGACTGGTATTCCACTGGCCCTGCAGTCACATCCCTGGCATCAGGAAGGGACCAGAAATTCAGGGACAGTGAGCCTTTGGCTTGTAGATGAGGGTTGGAATTACAGAAAGGACCATCTCAGACCTGTTACTGATGTTCTGTTTTCCTGCCTGGCTTTCCAATGTTACAGGCAGCTGAGAAGCTGGGACAGACAGAGAAGTTGTGTCTGCTGGTGGAAGAACTTGGTGGTCTGGAGAAAATTGAGGGCTTGCAAAACCATGAGAATGACATGGTCTACAGAGCTGCCCTGAACATCATAGAGAAATACTTTTCTGGTGAGGTATGTGAGCCCTTGCTATTCCTTAGCTGAAAATGTGGAGTTATTACACTCTGGAATGATGCACAGAGTTTAAGGATACTGGAAGAGGTTTTTGGAGGAGGCCTCCACATGACCAGAGTAGTCCTTGCAGCTTCTTTCAGCTGCTTTCAAAGATCTATAAAAGCACCAAAATGTCAGCCAAGGAGTTGTACAACAGCCATGGATGCCTTGATAGCATCTTGCTGCTGGAATTTAAACTGGGATCAGCTGGAGTTACTGCAGTTACTGATATGAATACCAAATGTGGAGAAGTTTCCTCCTTCGGAGCTGAGCTGGCTTGTCACTATGAATGGCAGCCTCCTACTCAGCTGATAACAGTGCTCAGGTTGCATTTGGATTACTTGACCCTTCTCCTGGTAAGGAATCTATGGAAAAAGAGGAAAGGACACCAGCTAGGAGCTGCAAGAGTCCAATGACTGTCCTAGATGCCATGTTTGGTCCCAGCTTTAGACTTGCAGATGGGAAAACATCAGGGAAGAGGCTTAGAGGCCTGGCAGACCTTGGAACTGTGGCTCAGTTTGGGTGTGAGCTGCAGGAGGGGCAGAGGTCTGGTTTAGTCCTTTGCCAGAGCAGGGTCTGTGGGGTGTCCCTGCGGGAGGGTTTGGAGGAAGTTCTCCACACCAGCTCCTGCTGGAGGGGCTGGATGCCAGGGGAATATCTCCCTCAGCACTCCTGGCTTGTTGCTGTTCCAAGCAGGCCATTTAATTTCATTTTTCCTTTTGCTTCTGGTGTCTGAGCCCAGAGGCTTGGCTGCTTTTGTGTGTGGGCTGCAGGGACACTGCAGCTTCAGGGTGCTGCAAGGAGAGCAGGAAGGCTTGGCCTGGTCACCAGGAGTTCTGTTGCAGTCAAACTGAGCTTGACAGCTGCATTTTTAAAGCAAGAATAGAACAGAGTTGCTGTGAAAAGCTTCGGTTTATTCAAATGCACACCCTATAAGTGATTGCTGTCATTTTCCTCCTAGGAGAATACAGACCTGGAGCCCCAGACTGGCCAAGATGGGCTGTACGATTTCTCAGTCGAGAAGCAAGACTTCAACTTCTGAAGATGAAGCACGACACAGTTCTAAGGTGGTGGGTGGAGGTGCCTTGGAAGAGCTCAGACATCCAAACCACGAGGAGCAGAGATGCTGAGCCTTTTTACTTCTGAAACTTGTCAATAAATTGCACTTTTGTCTTTGTACCTCTTGCCTTTAATTATTTCCCCCTCCTTTAAGCTGCTGTTGCAAATGATTTTTTTTTCCAATAGCATCTTAGGGCCTTGCAGGAGTGTGTTGGAGCCCCGGGCACATTTGTCAGGTGGAATCTTTCTTCTAAGTACATTAAACTATAGGGAAAGCAGCATCCTGCCACCAAATCCTTGTGCTGAAGCTTCTAGGCTTGATTGGAGTGGCTGAAGTAGCTCTGAAAAACAGTTTGGGAAGTGTTTCACCCTTCTGCAGGCACCCTCATTGCTGTGGGAAAGGAAGTGCTTCCAGCAGGGAAAGAACTGAGCCAGGGGCAGGGGGAGTGGTGTCCTTGCTGTGTGTTACTCCACCTGGAAGCATTGCAGAGGGGATGTAGGAGCTGCTGAGTCAATGCTGGTCCTTTGGAAGGAAGGTTGTTGGAGGCAGTGCAGGAGCAGTGGTTCACCCCTGCTGCAGCTGCCCTGTTGCCATCCAGCAGCCTGGAGCCCATCGATCTGGCTCTGCCCTTTCATTCCAAGGACCTGTATTTCAGGTTTCCATGGCGTGTCCTGCTCTCCTTCTCTCCAAGCCCTCCATGTGTGGTCTCCAGCAGAAGCTGAGAGTTGAGTTGAGCCCATGGCACAAAGATTTTGTGCTGTGAGTTCTCAACGAGCTGCTGGCCACTGCTCCATCCTTGTAGTGTTGATGGCTCCCAGCAGACCCTTCCTCAATCCTTTGCTCCCCAGGGCTTGAAGTATCTCAAAGGCTTTGCTGAAGGCAGGATGAGGGAGCAGCTCTCCCTCCCTGCTTTTGGGGGGGTTGGTTCTTCAAAATGACCCTGGCTGGGCTCAGGGCTCTGCTTCCTCAGGTGTCAGGGGGAGGTGATGTCACAGGCAGCTTAATCTGGAGGGAAAATCTCCTCTGCAGGAAACATTCTTCTTCTGCCCTGGATCTGTTCATCAGAGGCTTTATGCATTTCTCCTGCAGGCCACCCAGGGAAAAGGGAGTTGGCAGTAAATGTGTTCTCTGGGGGGAGCTGTGCAGCCCCAGTTAGGGGTAGCAGGGTTGAGTATCACTCATTTAATATTCAAATACTGGGATCTGATGAAATGCAAAGTCCTTACATCCAGAACTATGGACTTCAAAACCTGATACAGCAATGCTGCCACCTCTAGTGGCCTTTGCCCCAAATTAAGACCCCTTTACATTCCTGAGCTACCTCCAGTTCCACCTGCAGGCACCCCTGTGCTCCCTCCATGCCACTGTCAGAGCCCCTATCCATCCCCATGTCACCCCTGTTCCACCCCTGAGGTCACCTACTCAGTGTCCCCATCTGCCCCTTTTCACCCCAGGACAGCCCTAGGAACCCCAATTCCCCCCATTCCACCTCTATTCCTCCTATGCCACTCCCCAGGCATCCCCATTCCCCCTTATTTCCCACATCCTGCTCCTATTCTGCTCCATTCCCTCATTTCCCACTATTAACTCCCATTCCCCCACTGCCCCTATCCCATTCCTATTCCCCCTCTATTCCCTCATCCTACTCCAATTCCCGAATTCCCCCTCTGTTCCCGAATTCCCCATCCGACTCCTGTTCCCCCATTCCCCCTCCATTCCCCATCCCACTCCAATTCCCGAATTCCCCCTCCGTTCCCCCATTCCCCATCCCACTCCAATTCCCGAATTCCCCCTCTGTTCCCCCATTCCCCATCCCACTCCTGTTCCCCCATTCCTCCTCTATTCCCGAATTCCCCCTCCTTTCCCCCATTCCCCCTCTGTTCCCCCATTCCCCCTCTTTTCCCCCATTCCCCATCCCACTCCTATTCCCCCACCCTCTCCCCTCGCCAGGGGGCGCTCCCCGGGCCCCTCCCGCGCATGCGCCACGTCCCGACCTTCCCTCCTCCGACCTTCTCCTTATGGCGTCCGGACGCTGCCACGCCGCTCTGCGCGCTGACGTCACCGCCCTCCGCCGTGCGCGGGGGCGTGGTGGGGGCGTGGCCACGGTTGTCCGCGGCCGGGCCGGGCCGGGCGGGAGCGGCGGCGGCTGAGGCGGCGGCTGAAGGGGCTGAGGGCGCCGAGCCTGCGGCGGCTGCCGGAACGGGGGCCTGGGCATCCCCGGCATCGTGAGAAGCGGGCGGCTCGCATGGCGGGGCTGCGCGGGGCCGCCGGTTGAGCTCGGCTCCGCCGCCGCCTCCTCCTTCTCCTCCTCCTCCTCCTCCTCCTCCTCCAGGCGCGATGTCGAATCCCGGTACCCGCCGGAACGGATCCAGCATCAAGATCCGCCTCACAGGTAACGGCGCGGCGGCGGCACCGCGTGTGTGTGGCCGCACATCCACGGCTGGGCCCGGGTCCCCTCCCTCCCCTGTCGCCTTCGCCCTCTCCCCGGCCTGGCTGCGAGGGGAGGGGCGGTCGGGCCCGACCTCCCAGCCTTGCTTAACTTTTATCCACCGTTTTTCTGTTCCGCTTCTACCCCTGTGGCCCGACGGAGCCTCTCGGCGCTTTTGTTTATTTATATTTTTTCCCGCCCCTCTGGCGTGGGGTGCTTCAGCCCCCTTGGGGTGACATAAATTTGAGGCGGAGGGGGTTTGTCACTGTGTCCCCGGCGTTTTCCAGCAGGTCAGGGCACGCTTCTCCTTCCTGGGGTCTGTCCTGCACCGTCCCCCGTGGAAGGTGACACTCACTGCCCCTGACCCTGCCTGGGGTCCCCTCTGTACCCTTCCCAATGGGGGTCCCTGTTGATAACTCTGCCCTGTGTTCTGCCCATTTGTGGGGTCTCTTCTGCACCCTCCCATGTTGGGGGGGTCCCTGTAACACCCCTGCCCCTCCCAGCCCCTCCCTGGGGTCTTTTCTGCATCCTCCCTGTTTGTGGGCATCCCTGTGACACCTTTCCCCCTTCCCAGCCCTTTCCCGGGGTTTCCCCTGTTCTCTCCCCCATGGGTTTATCCCTGTGCCCCCTTCCCACCCCTCCAGACCACCCTGCCCCTTCCTGGGGTCTCCTCTCCACCTTTCCCAGGAGGATTCCCAGGGCCACCTCTCCCACAGTGGCTTTCAGCAAAGCCTTTCATAATTTGCCTTACTTCACTTTAATTAACAACCCCCCCAACCTCCTGTGTGCCGAGGAGGATAACTCAGTTGCTAATGAGAAAATACCCATTTAGTTGCTTTTAGCTGGGGTTTTTTTTAGCGTTTTTTTTTAATTTTCCCTCCTTCCTCTCAACTTGTTCTCACATGGCACGTCCTGGCATTCAACTTCGGAAGTTCCTGCCCCGTGCAGGAGGTGACACCCAGGGCTGTGTCTGTCCTGCCTTCGTGTGAGGCCTCGGGAGGGTTCATGGATGGATAAACCAATTTATGTTGGACCCTGAAAGATCTGGATTAAGTCTTTTGGAAGCTGCTCAGGTCGATGCCGAGCCTGCTTCTTTAATGAGAAGAGACACAGTTCCTGTTTGTTCAGACTGCTGTGTGAATTATTAAAAAATAAGGTCCAATGCATGCTTCCAAAGGCAATAAGTGGATGCTTGGAGGTTACTTGGACTGGGGAAGCCACAGAGCTGCTCTGGGTGACCGGAATTGATCCCTGGAGAGGGATCTTCTGTATGTGGGTGCATAAAACATTGGCAAATAATGAGAAAGCAGTGCTGGTGAAACTGCAGTTACAGGTTAACTTGCTCCTGGCACATAACACACTCAGAGGCAGATCATCAAAAAATAAAAATCCTGGTGTTCTTTTAATCCTTTGATTCTGCACTGCTTGTGCTTCAGAAGACCAAAGTTTGTGAGGATAATGTAAATCTGAAAATCCTTTTCTTGGATGGGAGAAGGCTGGAAATATTTTTAGGTTGTATGAATGATGTTTGATCTGAAATGAGTTTTGTGGTGATGTATACCAAATGTCAGCTCAGTCCTTAATGTGGCTTATTTTTATGCAAGTCAGTCAATAAAAATGTGAGTTAAGTAACTTAGGCCATGGTCATAGCCCTTCTGAGCTGGAGGAGATCATTTAAATAACAGAGAGAAGCTGTTGGGTTTAATTTTAAAGGCTGAATGCTGCAGCAAAATGCTTTTTTACTTTGAGCACACACTAGTCTTCTCTCCGAGCTGGGAACGTTTCCTGGAACAGTCTGAAGTTTCAGTTTATTGAGCAACTTGGTAGATTTATTTTTTATTGCTCCCCATTTTTTAAACTGTATTGAAGAAATCTGCTTGCTCAAACACATCTTCTGTTTTTACAAGCAGGAAAACTGGGTAATGTGACAAAAATTGCTGTATTTAATCAACAAATAAATTGCTCTGGGGGAGGTTTAGCTCTGGAATCGTTGGGCAATGCTGAGTTCTTGGCTGGTGCTGGGGTGCTGACTTACCTGCTTCAAATAGCTGCAGCCAGCCTGGCTGTTGTTTTCCCATCTCCTTGGCTATTGGGAGATTTGAGCACATTTAAATCAAGACAGAGGACCTCATTTGTTATGATTTACTACCTGCATTGTGTGTCCTGTGATTAGGCACCACTGAAGTTTTGCAGTACTGAAAATAGCAGTGTAAATACCACTTAGGATGCCTGTGAGCATCACTGGGTGAGTGGCAAGGGAATAGTGGTTGAATCTCCTGTGGTTTTTTTTTAAAGACATAATTTTTTCCTCATCTGTTGTAGAAGTATTTGTGTTAGCAGGGTGTTGGAGTTATCTGTGTGAATATATCCAAAAGTTCTCAATCCTGTGATGATTACCAGAAGTGATCTCCCAGCTTATACAGAATGGTGTCAGTCCTAGCCTGATGCAAATTGTAATGAAGTAAAATGGCAAGTAATGCACCCTGTGCAGAAATACTAAAAACCTCAATCTAACAATGAGTTACATGACAGGTTAAAATGACTTTGTGGCCTGTGGATCTCAAATATGCTAATCTCCTGTCATAGCTCAGTTTCTCCTCTTCTTTCCACTGAAGCCTTTACTCCTGTGGTGATGCAAGAGCCAGAGATACTCTGGCCTTGTCTCTTGTCCCTTGGAACAGTTCTAGGCAAAGAGAAAACTTCCTGTGAAATCTGTGGTCTCTTCCTATCTGTGCTGTCATCAGGGCAGCGCAGCAGTGGCGGAATTGCCAGCTCAAGGATGGAAAAATAAAGTGATCCTGTGAGTGCATGTCCTTGCCAAATATGCTCAGGGTCTGCTGGGTCAAGGAGGAACACGATCCACAGGGACCTTCACGGAGCACGTGTCCCTTTTTTACCCTTTCTCTGAAACCTTTGTTTGCTGCTGCTCCCTGGGGAGGTTGCAAAGGGTTCATCATCTCCAGGGCTTACACACGCCTTGCTCACACTTTTATCACCCACAAGCACTGGTGGAAAGTGCAGCCTCATTGTGCTGGGTGTGGGAGATCCCTGATCCAGGGAGCTTGTAGGCAAAGGTTGCAGGTGGAACTGGGAAGGCCATGAAGAAATGGCCTAAACATGGAACATTAACAAAAAAGCTGCAAGCTGGGTTCAGGTTTCATTGGTTCTGGCTTTTTTAGTGAGGTCTTAGCTGAGGTGTTAAAAGCTGGCTGGCTTCTGGGGCCATCATGGAACTGAGGAAAGTTAAAGTTTATGAATCACTTCTAGCTGGAGCAGGAAGGGGGAGGATCTCACATACACAGTCCGATGGCTGCGTTGAGGACTGGTGGCAGAACAGTTTCTTTAACAGAGAAGCTGGAGTTGGTGTTCCAGGAGGATCCAAATAATCTTCTCCAAGTGCTTCACAGTGGTTCACAGTCCTCAATCCCTCCCTGGAAAACCTGGCTGGGAAGGTTTTCTGGTCGTGGTGGCAGTTTTGGGAGGCAGGTGTAGGTGAGAATCCTCCCCTAAGAAAGTACGATGTTAGAAGCATCAGGGAGGAGTGAGGAAGACAGTGATGAAACAGGTGGTTGCTGTGAGGTGAGGAAGGAACCAGAGGGGATTTGTTGCTGACAAATTGGATTCCTGTAAGGAAGGTGGTTGTGCTTAGCAGTGGCAAAGAAAGGGGAAGAGGGAAGAAGTGACACAGACAAGTATCCTGCACACACTTCCAGCTCAGTGTAGTCAGCCAGTTCAGGGAAGCCCCAGCCACGAAGCCTGGCCAGTTGGTAGCTGGTAAATGGGTGGCTTTGGGACTTTCTGCATTTGTAATTTAAGGAATCCATAAAAGAATACAGTGACTTCAAGTAGAAGATAAAACATTATGTTGTTATTAGAGCAGCGTTCAGTTAGGATTGTTACAAAAGCACAGGCTGAAGTGTGTCCCAAATGTCAGGATGTTTTGCTTCCCTTTAGTGACTAATGCATCGATCAGTGCAGCAGAGTTAACTGACTGATCAATAGCAACACTAATATTGGTGACCTGGACACTTTCCTGTCCCGTGTTGAGGAACAATGAATATCTGTGTAAGGCCCTCTCAAGCAGACATGGTACATACACCATGGGCTGGCTGTAGTTTTATGGTTGGACATCAGGACCACTGGCTCCAGGTGAAGAGTGCTGGGGCAGGAGGGCAGGAAGAGCTGGTTGCTCATCCCGGCCTCCCTGGCAGCTGGTATTTAATATTGAGCCAGCTTTGTGCCATGGGGGACACAGTGGGAAGCAGCAGTTGGGTAGCTCCAAATGTATTTAGTGTGGAAATCTGGGAGTGTGTTGAAATCAGTGTCTCGTTATTTTCTTCTCGTGAGGATTTTCTCTTCTCTGTGTCTGTGGGAGCGGGGCCCGGCTGTGGCTGGAGCTCCGTGTGGAGCTTGGCCACAGATTTCCTGTGTGATGCTGAGTGAGGCACTTCATCTCCTCCTGCCTCCCTTCCCCATGTGCCTTGGGAAGCAGCAGCGTTTTCGTGAAGGTAAATTCGTGACAGTTCAAGCCCTGTGGATAGGAGTGGCAGAGAGGCTTGGGCCATTTAACTCTGGGGACGTTAAAGAAAATAAAATCTCGCTTTCACGGGAGGAAGTGGAGAGCACAGCCTTTGCAGTGGCTGGCTGACATTTTTGGGCTGCCAGAGTAGGAATCCAAAGAGCAGCCTTTTCCTCTGTGCAGGCTATGGGGAGCAAGTCTCCTTTTTTTTTGCTTCTCCCAGTAAGCCAAAGCTGTGCCAGCACCATTGTCCTGGTGGAAGTAAATTAAATCACCAAAAGGAGTTTGTTTGAATATCCCCCTCAGGCGGGGAAAGCAGAAACAATAACTACTTTATTCCTGACTTGAAACTTTCTTTTGTCAAATTGAATGTCTTCATATAAAGAAATGCAATTTGGGATGTGGTTGTGCAGTTCGTGATTTCTTTTTCATTCTGTACTGCCCACCAGTCTAAGAACAGTTTTCTCGTCCATTTCTTGAAACAGCTTTATCACATTTCTAAGATTTTGTTGCATCATCCTTTCTGTTTGTGTTTCAAAATTAATCATCAATTCCAGGGAAATACAAGCAATGTTGAATTTCTCAGTGAGGAGGTTGCACTTATACCACGATTTTCTGTGTGCTGGGTGGAGGAACTTTACTGACAGCAGCTCCAAGGCTGCTAAAATTGCCACTGTACATAAAGATCAGCGAGCCCCCTCAGTTGTTCCTGAGCTGGCTGGAGGTCTGCTTGATGGGTCACAGAATGGAGAAGAACATCATGGAAGTACCATCCATGTGTGGGGCTTTTGGAGGTTTACCTGGATTGCTGCCCACCTTGAAGCCAGTCCAGTTGCCCTGCTTAGAGCTGGATTAATCTGGTTGGATTACTTGCTGCTATTTGTGGTTCTTGAGTCAACTACTCACTGCTGTGTTGGTTTGGGCTGTCTTGGTGGAGGCAGCAGGATAGAGCAGAATGGTTTGGATAAGATGTGGATAAATCAGTTGGTTGGGAGTGAAGTTTAGGTATGTACCCAGCAGAGCAATTCATGTAAGACTTGAGTGAGGAAAAAATTTTAAGAAAAGCTGGAAGAGATGTTCCATTTGCCATCTTTCTCCCCAAGTTCAGAATGAAACTTTGTTATTGTTGTGTTTCTCTATTATTATTCCTCTGGAAATAGTCGAAGTATTATTATGAGAAGGACTAAAGTCTGGAATATCACTGAAAGCTTTGATATTTTTTGTGTTTTCCATGGAAGCAGATACTGATTTATTCTTCCAGAGTGAAATAAACTGCTACTGCAAATGGTTTGTTCTTTCCTGTGCTGACACTTGTCAGGGCAGAGAGGAGCCAGCGCGATCTTGAGTCTCGACAACCACTGTGTTGTGGACCTGCCCAGCTTTTAGGGAATGTCTTCACTGAGGTCTCACTATGGTCCTAGGTGCTTTGCCATCCCAGGGTGCTTCTGTGAGGACAGCACTGCATTTGAGCCACTTCCAGCCTTTTTCACCTGGATTTCATCTGACATTCTCTGCCGTGTCTGTTGGCAAGCTGCAGTTCAGCCTGCGGGTAGCTGCCATGGAGCACTTGTATTATGGCTGGTGGTGTGGAAGCTGCTGCTCTGACATTGTGATTTTTCAGGTGCTTACAAATGAGTTCCTGCAACAGTGCTGCAGTAACTCAAGATGTTATCTCCTTCCTGGTCTGCTGACCCTCGTTGCCAAAAATTTGTCACCTGCCGTGAGAAAGCTGGCGGAGGAAAACCTGTGCTCGCACTTGAGCTGCTTCAGTGCAGACTCAGCTTCCCTGTGCAAGTCTAGCTCTAGGATTTACACTGTGGTGCTGAACACTGAAAAGCTCAGATGTGTGCAGGTCATGTGTTGGGAGTTTTTGAGAGAGAAAATCAGGAGAGACGTTAGTAATTTCTTAAATCGTGCAGCAAGTGTGTGTATCTCGATTTAAAATTATTTATGTAAGTATTAATGTAATAAAAGAAGAAAGCTGCATATATGTTTGCTAAGTGAGGCAGTAGGTCAATTAGCATTAAGTTGCTACATGTTTTTAAACTTTGTTTCACATGTGTTTGAGGGGAAATTCAGTAATTTATGAGAGGGGATCCCTGGGGATATTTTACAGTTTTCCATGTCTGGGAAAGTCATAAAATATAATTGGAGAACATAGCAGAAATGATGGAACTTTTTTTTCATCATACTCTCTTATGAACTGTCAGCTACACGGTGAATATTTGGGGGTGTGGGATGATAAATCTGATGATGCTCTAGTTGAATTGGCAGAGTAAGCATCCATGCTGTTTCAGAAAGAATCTCTCCACAGGGCTGTAATAGCTTGATGCCTTCCTCTTCAGTAAGTCATTTTTGTCAAGTTAAAGGCCAAAATTCAAACTGGCTTGTTGTCAAGGACACTAAGCACAGCAGGCAAAAATCCCCAAGGCTACCCAATTCCCAGCATAGATAGATAAAGCTGGCAGAGCCTGCTTTACTCATCTTCCCCTCCCCCGGAAAAATCCTCTTCCCTGCATTTTTTTTTTTGGAGGATATGGGCACTATTCTGCATACTAATACAATTTAACAGCAACTATTTGAATGGAAGGTTTGTTCATCTGTTTGTGGGTGAAACAATCCATTATTGTTGGGGAGTAATGGCAGAACAGTGCACAATCCCTGCAGTTCCAGCTGTGCCCACCTCGCCACAGCTGGAGGGAGCTGTGGGATGGAACAGAACGGTTCAAATGGGTTAAACTGGTAATCCTAACCCGCCAGAAACGCTGGGAAATGCTGTGGAACTGGACTTTGGACCAGCTTCCCATTTTACAATTGGGGTCCTGATTCCTGAGGCTGTTCAGCAGGTTAGGAACAGCATTAAAGCACCCTATGGACTTCAGGGATTATTGACCACTGCACTGCCTGTGCTGCTCCAGGAGTGCTGAGTTCCCTGAATGTCCTCACTAATGGGCAGTTTTACCCATGGCTGGTTTTTTTGAATGGTGGATATTTATTTCCCAACTCATTATGAGGAAGATCTGCTGAAGAAAATAAAAATAGTTTCTTTTTCTTTCATAGGTGATCTGCTATTATCCTTCTCTTGCAGGAGGTTTTGCTTTCATAGGTAACCAATAGCAGCAAAAGAAATATTTTTGATAGGATTCAATCTTTTTTCCTCAAGTTGATGAGATCTTTGTAGATACATTTCATTATCTGGAGCAAAATGTCATTTTTGGATGAATGAATTAGGAAAAATAGCATTTTCGTTGACCTTTTAATATGTTTACAGTTTTGTCTTCCTTAAATATCTGCCCATTTCCTCTAATAATTAGACTAAAATAAAATAGTTACGTATTTATCAATTTAAACTTTCCATATCTTGTTTACATCACAAAATAGCAAATTAAATCTGCATGTGTTAAATTCTAAGCTTCTAATTCATCTCCCTGATGTTTCCAGGACAATATTAAAAACTCTCCTTTGTATTTTTCTCCTGAAAATAAAGGTTAAAATGCTGAAGATAGTTTCTTATTTATACTGGAAAATAATTTATTTATTTTGGCAACTCCTCACATCAGTCCAGACTTGCTTTTTTCATGGCCCTGACCTTTCTTCTTCTCATCCCAGATTTGGTCTGTGTTGCACCCCCAAAGCCAAGCGGACACTGCAGCAGCAAATTCAATCCCTGTGCTCAGTGTTTTCACATTCTTTAGTACATGGGGTGTATGACCTGAAAAGTTTATTGGAAAGGGAATATCTTTAGAAATACATGTGCTCTGTTTTCCTGAAGAGCAAAAGGGGAAAAAAACCACAAGGCTCCAGACCAGAAATGAACTGAGTATATGGATTGTACTGCTACTTTAACATAATTTTTTTACTACACAAGTGCAGAATTTAGAAAAATGAAGAATTTCAGTTTGATTCAGACTTGCAGTGATTGATGCATTTCCCAGGGAATCCTTGTTCTTTGTCCTTGCAGCTGGTGTGTTTTGGTTCCTTTCCCATATGCAGACATTTTTACAAGCACATGGGAACTTCAATTTAACTCAGAATTGAAATCTCATATTTTACAAGTGCAAGTCTAATTAGCAAATACCTCATTGTTGCTCCTCTAGTGTTAATGGGAAGAGAATCTGTTACATTTGGTAAACTTTGGGTTTGCAGTTGAGTGGATGAGGGTAAGCTAAAGGTCTGATGTCAGCCTTTGAAAGAGAAATTGGGTGAATTTTCTGGGCTCTTGAAGTGATGCTTACTTCAGTGCTTTATACTGCAAGGAATTCCGAGTAGTGTCTCTCATATCTCTTTCTTAAAAACATCTGCAGACAGGTAATGGCCACAATAAGTACTGCAGTGGGCATGTTCATATCTCATGTGTCTGTAAATACCCTACTGAGCAGATCAGAGAGAGCAGAAATGGCTTAGTGAAAAAAAAAATAATGCCTGAAATGTTGTGGTTTTTGGAATTGGCAAGGAATTGCTGTGTATCTAATTTTTCATCTCCCAGCTCTCCCTTATGTAAAGCGTTTTATGCTGTGATCGGCTGATAAATTTAACCCACCCCTGAAATTGTTTTTAACCCAAGTGAAAATTCTTCTGCTGAGGTCCCCCTTGCACAGATGAGCAGTGAAATAAGGTGAGATGAGGTTAAAAGGCTGAAGTGAAGTTAGGGAAGCCAGAAGGTGTCAGAGAGTGGTTCCGCTGTGAAACTCAGCATGGTCCATCAGCCTCTGAATGTTCTGGAGTCAGAGAAGGGCTTCAGCACTGAACTCGGGCTTTAATGACTTTATACAACTTGGTAATGATGTGATATAACCAAGTTCTGTGATGTAAGCACACTCAGATTTAAATCTCTGCATCTTTTCCCAGAGATCCTATCATTCATTCAATAATCCAACATTAAATTTGCCTCAGGAAAAACCCGGGGTGTAGGAATAAGTGTCTGGCTCTTTATAAGAGTGACTTCTGCATATTGGGCAATAATTAACTAAAAATAGTATGCCATATGTACAGCTAATGTGCCGTAATGGGAACACCTACATCTTTTATTCCTTCTTTCTAAGAATTTTAGCAAATTTGGTGTTAATAGACTTCTTTCAAGGCGTATTAATTAATGTGTCTGTGCTCATTTATCGAGCTCTGTGTGAGACAGCCGGGCAGCCCAACACCGGCCTGCAGCTCCTGGATCTGCTGAGGATAATGGAATCAGCTCCAATAATTGTGCTGTACCAGCCCTAGAAGGAGATCTAGAAGGAGACATTGGCAAACAAAAGAAACATGTAAATAGGTGCTTTTCTGTGTTGTGTTCTTTAGTTTAAAATTAAATACCTCCTTGGAGTTCCAGGTCTGTCTGGTAACAGGATAAATAACACTTCAGTATAACCCAGCAGCTTGGCTTGGACTTCCAGTCACAGTCATTTCTTTTAATATTTTTTTTTAATTTGTGCAATCACAGAAGTAATTTGACTTGTTACAAATAATGTTTTGATAAGCTTCAATAGAAATTAGCAAACCAGCCATCAAATGGGATTTATAAAAAGTTGCTTGGGAAAATGTGTTGTAAGTAGTCTGCAATTCAAGGCATTTCCTTTCCAGGATGCTTATCAAGTCTGCATGTGCTACTTCCAAATTGAACTAGAACGTAGATGAGAGCTATTTTTGATAGAAAGAGGGGAAAAAAAGAGAAAATAAAGCCCAGTTGGAAAGTAGTAACAGGTTTTTTTCTCATTGCCTTAGGATGTAAATCCTGCAAGTGTGCAGAGAGAAAACAGACTTTGAAACAGCCGAAGAAAACAGATTTATCTGTGATGTTTGAGATGATGCTGGTAGTGTAAACGTGATTGAAATAGTCATTGTAGGAGTGGTGGGTAAATACACCAGAAGCTTTTGGATAAACTGACTTCTCTTGCTGCTCCATGTGCCAAGTAAAGGCAGAATGTCCTGCTTGTTTCTGGGATGTTCCTTCCCCAGGGAGGCTGTCAGGAGGAGCAGCCCCTGGTTTCAAGGATTGTTTTGCTCCCAGATGCCAGTGTAGAGCTCTTCTTTTATGCCCTGGATGTGGTTGCTGGCCTGTTCTGAGCTATTGGAATTAAGCTGTTGCAAGACTGAGGGTGAAATGATCCAGCAAATATTTTTGTGAGGATTTCTTGTAGATTAATAAGTTTTTTAGCCTTTTGGTGTTTCACAAATCAGCAGTGAAACCTGGAATGTGGAAGCTGTCTACACTTTTCAGGACAAAGTTCTGCCTTATTTGACCATCAGGCTGATGGATAAACTTACAGGACAAGCTTAATCTTTTTTTCCAGACTGAAAAATTACCAGGCTGAAAAGGGATCTCACCTGTCATTCTCCTCTAACTAATTTTTGGCTTTTCATCTGACTTGAGTCAAATTTGATAAAGGCACAGACATTAAGCATTCCAGGGCTCAAGACTCCTGGAGATGAGGAGCTTGGGAGAGCAAATCCACCCTCCCTGGTCCCAGCCCTGTGCACAGGAGATGTGGAATGAGCAACCTGGGAAAGTGAGAGAGGAGCTCTGAGGTAGGAAGGGACATACTTGAATTAAACCCCACGCACTGATAGGTAAACCAAGATTCATTAATTGTAGTGAGAATGTTAGGGGCTTTTGTTGGCTTTTTTTTCCCCCCAGAATTTAACATTCTTCGAGGCAAACACCCAGATGACTTTATCAAGCACCTACAATAACACTCCCTATATGTTTGTTTGGATTTAGGGGTTTTGTTTTGCCTTTTCACCCAGCTGAAAGTGTGCCTTAATTCCTCACACTGAGCTTCAGCTGCGCCCTGTGAGCATGTCGCTTCCAGCACCAGCCAGTGCATCCACCTCCTACTGGCATTTTTTAATTAAAAGAACAGCACTATCACTTCAAATTAGTGCCACATAGCTTATTGGAGTAAGGAGTGAAATGGTGTTTAAAGGTTTTTCTCTCGTGGAAATTTTTTATTAAAATTTGCTCTCTTTTGGGTTTATCAGGAGTTTGTCATTCAGTGCTTGGACAATATCCGATTCTGAGGTGTGCAAGTCCTCTCAGGGATATGAATGCAAATAAAAGGCTGGCTTTTAATATCTCAGCTATTTGATAAACAAGAAGCACCTTCTTCATAAAAACAAAGCGACCAACATTCTATTATTTTATGATTTCCCACAAAGTAAGTGTCAGCCTGTTTTTCAAGTGCATTCCCTGTGTGGAGAAGGTAGTGAAGAAATATATATTTCTGGGAGCTTCTGTGCCATGAACTGTGAAGAGCTGTTTTTGTAATCCTGTTCAGTGAAATTGTTAGGCTTCCGTTATACTAAATTACTGTGAGAGCAAGGAATATATCCAGGGGGAGGTAGCCCTAGTGAGAATTTTCCTCATCCAGCATTTCATTTTGTCTGGAATATTAGCACTGTTAACCATCCATGCGAAATGTAATGTATTCAATCTATTTAATCAATTTAAAGTGGGAAGCAAACGTCTTAGGATTTGAGTGAATCAGCTGTCCTCATGTACTGGGTTTTCTGGATATTAAGTTCTGGCCTTTGGATGTGCTAATATAGTGGTTTGATAAAGAATTTTTAGTTTAAGAGGACTTCTTTTTTTTTTTTTTTTGCAGGACCCTGTGACCGAGTGGTGTCACTTGCATAAAATCCTGTACCTGAATATGCATTAGGGTTGTACAGGAAGAGGCATAGTATTTTTTCCTTCAAGCTCCAGTTTATTTATGTAATACCTTTGATCAAGGTATCTCAGAGCAGTAGTGGGATTGCAATTTATTGATGTAATGGACACTGACATTTTGTACAAGGAAAATGGCAAACAGGTGCTGTTGACAGGCGAAGTGATGAATGTATAATGTTGAAAAAATTGTGACCAAACATCCTGGTCAGAATAATGCACTAAAGCATTTTTACCTAGATTCCAGCCTTTGTGACTGCAGATTCACCTGGGATTTGAAAGAGAGGTTCCTTTAATGAGTAGCTTGCAAGCTGTTAATAAAAATCGCCCATGGAAGGAAGGTCCACATATATTTTTAAGCCACTGTTGAGAAACTGATTTTGCAATGAAAATGTTTATTTGTTTTGAAAGAAAAATCTGTGCTAGAATGCTACGCATGCTCTACTTATCTGTTTTCATTCTAAACTCTATTTTTATTTTGCTCTCTGCAGCCAGTCTGTAACTAAAACGTTCCTAGCATCCTTTGGCTGGAGATTCAGTCAAGGACTTTTTTGTCCTGCTTTCAAGATGATTCCAGTCTTTCTTGAAGCCTCTCCAAAGGAAATTTCCTTCTATAGTGGATAAGTTGACAACAAGGGAAGTCACTGCTTGGGTCCAAAGGCTTAGTGATATCCTCTTGTTGTTGTGTCCTGCCATGCTTAATAAGACAGCAAATGGAAATATTTTAGCGTAGCTACAGTGGCACACGATAAGAGTTGGAACCACTCAGTGATGTTAATTCTGCTTGAGTTCACTCAGCTCACGAGCTGGCTGTTAGCAGAATAATGTGGATAAATGTTTTGTGGTCACAGAGGAGAGGGGCTGTGTCCGTGTCCGTGGGCGACAGAGCTCCCTCCCCACCTCCCCATCCAATCGAAGGGTATTTGCCATCACAGATTGGATTTTCTTGCTCAACCAGGGATTGGCTCTGACCAGGGTGTTTGTTTTGTTGTTCATCCCTGGTGACTGTCAGTAGCACTTGGCTGAATAAACAGAGACTATTGATCAAATTTGAAGTCATTGGCTTGGCAGTTTAAATAGATGCTGGCCTATATGATTAGAACAAGGGAGTAACACATAGGCTGATACAGCTTTATTTGGAATAAAAGCCTTCTTTTCACAGAGTCCTGTTTGGTGCCATTCAGCTCCCAGTTTTGTGCCTCCCTTAGGTCATGCAAGAATGAGACATTTTGCTTAAAATACCTAAAGTGAAGAGGGTGGCTTTGCTTGTGTAAGAGAGTGATAACACGGATATAACAGGGATCCTGTATCAGTTGGAGATCAGGTTTGGAAGAAGGAGGTGCTACCATGAGGTTGTTGGTTCAGCACATCCAGCAAGGGCATGCCCTGGAGGAATCCTGCTCCTCTCAGGAGTGTTTGATTGTCCATCTCACTGCTGCTGAGCTGAGAGGCACAGGGCTGGGAGATCTGGGTGTTTACACCCAAACACGAGTGATTAATTACTTCTGAAGGAAGCAGTTTCCTTTCAGGGGCTGCTGTCATGCCATGTTCAGCCGCCTTCTGACAGCCTTCTCCATCATTGGAGCATTTTGGATGGAGCATTTTGCTGAGGGAGTTCTGGAGTGCTCCCGTTGCAGAGGAGGGGCAGTGCTGTGTGGATTCTGTGTGAATCCCCTTCCTGCCAGCCCTGACTCACAGCCCTGTGTCCCTCGAGAGTGCACGTTCAGCACTGGGATTGACCCACATTTCCTCAGGCACAGCAGCAATGGGCACCTGCAGCTCCTCGCCAGGAAATCAGATGAGAACTGATGTAACTCAGCTCATGCAGCATTTGCATGGCCCGGGCCAAAGTGCTTTTAGGGATTTACCACTTGTGTGACTAATGGGTGGATTGGAGGGAGTGTGTCTACGTGCCTCTTGTGGACAAGACTTATCCTGTAGAATTGGCAGCACTAAAAAAAGGCTCTTACACATCATTCTCTCATTGTAGTTGTTCAATGGAACTGGTTATTAAACCAGATTTTCTTCCTTTACGTAAAAGCTTTCATACTAATTCCTTGGAAAGTTTGGTACTTAGGGATGTTTTCCCTGCAACAGCTGGACAGATGTCCTGTAGAGGAAAACAATGATTCAGTCCCGGGGTTAATAAAAGAACAAAAGTAGGTGAATGAATGATAAAAATTTGGCTTCACAAAGCTATTAATACCTCTGTAATTGCGGTCTTTTTTTGGAACAAACCTCGTTTCTGTCCCATTCTCTTTCACCTCTGCCACAGCTTCCTTATTCCTGCACTCCACTTGCAGTCCCCCTCCTTCCCCAGTGCCACCACTGTCACCTCCCCATGTCCCTCCCTGGGTTCAGCAGGGCTGGCACAAGGCCCGGGCTAATAAGCCCAGACAAGCTGATTCCCTGGCAGGTGTCCAGGTGCTGCTCACCTTTTAGCACCAGTGCCCTCCACAAACACGGGGGTTTGGGGCTGCCTTGGGTTTTTCATTTGTAAACAAGCAGAGTTTGAGCTGAGTTCTCTGAACAAGTGAAAAAATAGACCTAAAGACAATGGAGAGCCATTTGTAGCCTCTTGGGCGGATGTTGGAAGTGATTATAACAGGCTGAATAATCACAAAATAAGCTACTGGAGATTGAAAATATTTCCAGGAGTTAAAAACAATATTGTAAAACAGCTAATGTACCTGATTCAAAATGAGAAAGGATGCCAAGAATTTAATTTGGGTGAACACAGTTTTTCTTCTCTCTTCCCGTTTTTTAACTTTGCACCTTTATTTTAGCTTTTGTATAGGAAATTAAACTAATTGTTTCATTTTGTAGCTTGGCACCTAATCAGCCTTAATTAATTTTTTAAATTTTACCTGGATGGTCAAGGTGTAATTTTTCCCATTTTTTTGCACATGCCTCTTGAATTGTCTGGAATCTGATGGATATAATTGGAATATGGAATGGTAATGAAGACAAAAATAGATATATGCAAGAGCTGGTAACAAGAAGAAGAAGTCAGTGGAATGTTCAATTCCATCTAGTGTGGGCAGTTTTCCCTCTAAGACATTAAAAGCATTTTTACCTCAGCACTAAGATCCAAGTTAGGATCAAGACTTCATTTATTATGGGCCATTAGGCTCTGCCACTTCTTTCCAGCACCAACTCCATCTTGATGATCCATATGTTTGTTATCCTCAGGTTGATAATGATAGCCCAGGGAGCTCTGGGAAGAAAGAAGTACTCGGGAATGAATTCCAGCTGGTTCAGTTTTTGGCTGGCCACTCTCTAAGTAGCCTAGAACAAAATGAACTCATGGCTCTGGGCTTTTGTGCTCCCCTAACTCTTCACTGAATATGGACTTTCACTGCCCTGATTTTTAGGTCAGTGCTTGGTCTGGGTCAGTTCAGAAAGAGCTGCTCTGTATCTTGTGTTTGTTACCATCCTGAGCACAGAGCAAACAGCAGGTCTGAGAATAAGGAAGGCAAAAGCTGTAAGAGCATGAAAAAGTTTCTTTGGCAGCAAGGCCCAAGGCTTTGAAAAACTTTACATGACAAGACTTGAGGCTTTTTATGTTTCTATCCAAACATGCCATAAAAGCACTCGGCATACCTCAGTTCAAATCCAAGCATGGAAAACAGTGAGATGTGCTGGAAATCAGGGAAAGTTTCTGAGGCATTTGTTAACCTGAGGTATGTGGTGGTAAAGCAGTGATACGGTGCTGATGCCTTACTTGAAAGAAAGAATGCTTTTCATTTACTTGCAAAAAAATTTGGGCTGTTGACTGTGCCTCTTGAAAAGTCATCCAGTACCTCCTGGAATTTGTCCTGTTAGCAGTTCCTGAAGTTAGTAGTGCCAGAAGAGGTGCTTGGTAAGTGTTATTCTTTGCAATAGATTTTGAGCTACTGCTTGTTACAAGATTTCCAGTTATTAAAGAAATGCAAAATGAGTCTGGGTTATACTGAAATCAGTGAGGCCCTGTGCAGTGTTCTAAGGTTTCTTCTTTCTATGTATGTAGTAGCCTGTCCAAATTTTCCTGTGGAATTTCTGTATTGAAAATTCTTCATTTAGTGTTTCAGTATGAATGGAGAAACATGGATTCTTGAACATTGTGACCACAGTGGTCATCAGTGTTTTTATACTTTTATTTACAAACTTCTGAAAATTACTCTGGCAAAATTTGTTGGTTGTATTTCCAATGTTTTTAAAACGGGGATTTTTTTTCCCCCCTTCATTTTGCTGGAAGTTCATCTCAAAATCAGCAGCTTCCTGGGTCACTGAAGTGATTCCTTTGCCAGCTCCCTGCTCTTGGTTCACGAGGAAACCTCAGTTTAACACTGAGTTGAGCAGCCCAGAGCCAAAGCTGTGTATTGAGCAGTAAGGCAAAATTCCATGTGGATTGTTTAACTACAGCTCCTTTACTGATACATTTAAGCCCCATGGGATGAACTAATAGTTTACATAGTTTACAACTTACACAGAACTTAACGCCATTCATTTTTTGAATAGTAATGTTCTTGCTTTTGAGCAATCTACTTAGCACTTGATGAAAACCAGACATTAATTTTGTACTGTTTATTAAAATACCCCAATTGGAAACTTTTGTTCCCGTAAAGTTGATTTTATACCTTATTTAATTGCAGTAAGATATCAAAGAAGTCAAATACTGGTTTTGTCTGGAAAAACAAATCTCAGCTTTAAATTGAGATTGAGAATGTGTTAAATTACATTTTTTCTTCCTTTACAATAGTGTTTAACATTCAAATTACTTTGTTGAAATACTGACACTACCTGTATGTGAAAGAATGTAAATACCAGCCACTCTTTGGAGATACAAAACATATGTTTTATGTTTTAAACTGAGAAATCTGCTTCAATTTAGCTTGGATGTTTTAGACCTTTTGCTGTTCGACAAAAATTCAGTGTTTCTATTGAACTGTTGCTTGGCTGTATCTACTCAGACTTTGCCAAGGTTTTCTGTACCAAGGTTTCTTCTTTCACAGGTTTCACGTGTTCTGCAGCAGCAGGTCAGGCTCCTTTCTGCATAACAAGCAGCTATTCTGAGGCAAAGCAATATTTCTGTATCGATAGTCCTGGCTTAGAAAGTACAGAAGTTGTGCCTTGTGTTCCTTTCAAAAGCGTTTTTTGCTCAGCGGACAGGACCCAAGGGTGGGTCTGGTTTAATTGGTGTGAGTGCTTGTGCCTTCTACTAATTGTAGTGCTCAGTTAAGCACCCGCAAATGTGTTGCTTCTGGTTTTAGTCTCTTGTTCTGCACTTTCTCCTCTGTTATAAAGCAGCAGAGAGCAGTTGTGCAGGTTTTCCTTATGGAATTAGGAAATGGATGGCTTGTAAAAGCTCGAAGTCCATTAATTGGATGGTGTTTTGGGGGGAAAAAACACCGCTGATAGTACAGAAACATAATTGTAACTTGAATTTCACAAACTGCTTACCTGAATCTCACAACACGCAGTTGTAGTAGTGATCTGGGTAGCCCCGGAGAGAATATGTGGGAAGAAGGAGAATCTGAATTTCTGTGTTTTATAGTGAACGTAATATTTATTGGAAAAGCCTTTTATGTACTGAATTAGTAGGCAAATGATCAGCTGCACGGGAGAGTCCTTCTAGGCTTCTTTTTGGTAATGAAAATAAGGTGTTCAAGGTTTTATACCTTGAACTTATGAAAGTGAAGATCAGAGACACTTTAAATGAAACACACCTCCCTGAAATGCTGACTGAGCAGAAACACTGTTCTCCACTACAGCACTGTCAACTATTTCATACCTAATTTATGCCTCAGCAATATCTAAAGCATTCAGGGTTTATTTTCTGTATTTGATTTTTAATTTACCATTGTTCACCTCACATTTTCCAGAGAAGCAAATTCATATAGCTGAACATTTGGACAGGATTTCTAGAAAGGAACTTTTGTTACTGGGACTCTGGGATTAGGGCTGGGTTTGAGCTCCATCCCCAGCTCTGCCTGGGACCTGTTGTGAGGAAAGTTGGGATGAGAACAGGGTCCCGTTAGGTGCTGACGTTTTTAGAGATTTGAAAAAGATGCTTTGAAAGCTCCGTGGTGTTAAAAGTACAAAATATTTTTGGCGATCTTAGTAAAATTCAGTTTGGAATCCGAGTTATGAGCGCATGTGGGTGGAGGAACATGTTTTTCATGCTTTAGGAATTTTTTTCCAGATGCTTTTGTGATGCTTGGGTAACTGTAAAAGCAAAGTATTGAGATTTCAGCATGGATTTATTCCTTAGTTTTAATGCAATTTAAGAGAATTGAGCCACATAGTTTCCTGGTGTGTTTTTAGCTTTGTTTTGGTGATGATGTCGCACAGCTCACGTTATGTCTGATCCCAAGTGTGAACACAAGAATGTGCAAGGTGAGCAGAGAAGTCTGTCTGGATAGACACCACTTGCTTGGAAATATGAATTATTCAATGCAAGTGCACATGGTTAGAGATGCAAAAGATTGAATGAGGGAAGAATTCCAGAGCTGTGTTGATCCCAGTAACTGTAACTTGCACAGTGAAGTGTGGGGTAAATGAAAAGTTCATTTTGTATTTCCAGCAGGATTTTTTGCATTGAAAATGTTTTGTTTAGCTCTCAGCTAAGAGATTGTATTTGCCCTGAGAACAGCATATTATTCTGTGTGGTTTTAACAGCAGTTTTGAGGTTTTTACAGATATTACTGTATCTTACTAGTATATGTATACAGAAGCTGATGCTGCAGCTGAAGCCTGAGTGTATCCTTTATTTTCAGGGAATTGGGAGACCCTTTGGGGACACTTTAACAAAGCAAAATCTTGACTGAATTTTGGAAATCTCTCCTTACAAAATTATTGTCCCACTTGGCTGTGATCCTGGGAGATGCATTGATGGGGGTGGAGGACTGAGTTTTAGAAACCACTCAGTGGGTCTGAATGACATTATATTCTGTTAACATATTTCCTGGTAAAGCTGTGTGTAATTGATGGGGTGTTCTTGGGAAAGGCTGTAAAATGGTGATGGGAGTAACTGAGTGAGCTCTTAAATTCCATTCTCACGGAAACTGGCTGTGCTCTGGACGTGTTTGGAGACAGGCAGCAAAGAGAAAGTGGAAGGGATGTGAGGGAAGACAGAGCTTCAGGGGTGTCCTGGTGACAGAGGAGGTGGCACCAGTCAGGATCTCTGTTTCCCCAGCAGCTCTGGCTGTGTTTCCTACATCTGAGCAACCACTGCAGGGCCAAGGAGAACATCTGGAGGTAGGGAAACAGCAATCTATGAAAGGTTTGCCCCAAAAATTAAACTTTAAAAGAAAAAGCACCCATGGAAGTACAGTTTGAGTGGCACCTGGGACAGATAAACCCCATGGGCAGTTTTGCTTTCAGAGCTGAGTGTCTGTGAGGCTCAAGCATTCGGGGATACTCAGAGTTTACGTCTGTCCAGGAAATGGGGAACTGTGTGGAGAGTACAAGACTCTTGGCCTGGATTAGAGGGAGGCATTGCAAAGTCATAAGAAAACTGAGGCAATAGCTGGGATTTAATGGAAGATTTAATCTGAGAGGTAACCTTTATCTCAGGTATTTGTTAAGGGTGAGCAGAGGAGGAAGAAGAAAGTGAAAAGTTGGCATGAGGAATAATTGATAAGCTTATTCCCACCTTTGATTTGTGTGCCTGAGATTCTGCACATCAGAATTAATTCAGCTTCCTATTGATCTCCCTTTTTTATTCCTGCAAAGTTCTTCAGCTGATTCCATAACTCTTCAGTGTTTCTCCAAGTTTTCCATCTCAGTCAGTTAATTTTTAAACTTCCTTTACTGGTCTTGTGCTGCACACAGTCTCAGTTAACAGAGAATTTAATGAGTCTTGTTCTTCCAATAGCCCTGTGCTGGGTTTTTCAATGATTTATATTATTGAGGGCTAAGTCAGCCCTTGCTGGTTGTATGTGAAGACTTATTGTTGGAGAATTTTTCAGTTTGAGTAATTCTTAGGAATGGAGATGAAGCTCTTGTGTTTTGTCAACTTGGTTTTGTTTGCAGTAGGGGAACTGCCTCTCGTTCGTGACTGGTTTCTTCTCAGGTAGGATGGAATTTTTATTCCTGGCTAGGTAGATACTTTAATGACATGTTAATGGACTAATAAAAATGGCTTTTTCTGGGTGTGTGGTTTTTTGAAGATCTCTTCAAAGTTGTCTAGTGTTTGCAACTGGCTACACGGAGCCAAGTTCCAACCCACGAGGAGATCATGCCTTGAAAAGAGGCTTTGATTTTTACTGCAGCCTACACAAAAGGGCCACAAAAAGGGTTCGTGTATCAACTCTAGCGACTCTTTGAGAATTGAGGGTTTTATAATGAAGCCTTGCTTTAATCTGGTAGTCGAGGTCTGGTTTAGCATGAGTTCAAGCAGAGCCTTGCAGTGTCAGGACATGAATGCAGGGCCTGAAGTCGGAGGGGTCTCCGGGGTTTTTGGTTGGATTGTGTCTCAGATTGCAAATCTCATTGGCACCACAATGCTGAGATCATTAGTGAAGGCTGTTCAGGGTGCATGTCAGGATGAAATTAGTTCCATACAGCTAATTGGCTTATTTGGCAAATGTAAGGGAAGGCTGTGGGTTTGTTTATCTCTTCGTGCTCGCAGGCGCTGCAGCGGTTCGGGTTCGGTTACTGAGAAGTTAAAGCAGTCTGGATTTAAGCATTTCAGTCTTGAGCAGACTAAGAGAAAGACCAAAAGTATTCCTAAAGCAAACAAAAAAATGACTAGAATAGAAACCTTGGCCTTTGTGGTGACAATTTAAAGAGCAATTTGTGAATAAAGTGGTGTATTTCAGTTCAGTGATGTGGCTAGCCATAGAGAAACTGCATTTTTACACACTTCAGCCGTCTTTCCTTTCCCATAAAACCATTTTTTGTACCCCACCACATATAAATTATTGTCATCCTTAAAAAAACCAGACATGTAAAACCTTCACGGGTTGTCTGCTAGTAGAAATAAAATGAGACCTTATCTGCAGTGAAGTCTTATTTAAGGTTATGTGCAGAGAACACAAGCAGAGTCATTCCTCAGGGCGGTTCAGAAGGGGTGGCTTGTGGTATTCAGAGCATTTTCCACAAAATCCACGGAACTGTTTGGACAAGAAGTGATTTCACATAACAGATTCAGCAAAGATTTTAATTGTGGGCCATGAGCTTTGGGGTGTTGGAGCAGCATGTGGTGAATAGCTGATGTTTGCTTTTTTCTCCTTTCTTGGGGGAGGCTTTTTTCCACTTCATGTGCATTGTTTTTGCCGTGCAGCCTTCCCAAAACTGTTTTTCAGAATGGTGGGATTTCTGCTGTGGAAACCAGGCTGTGAGCTGGCACAGGGGACTGTCCTGCTGGGGCACCTCCAGCACAGGCTACCAAGTACACAAGTCAAAACCTACACAGACTTTGAAGCATTAGCAGAGTTATTTCCATTACTTGGATGCCTCAAATTTGACCTGCTTTGCAGCCTTTTTCATTTTCCAATTGTGTGCAGACTTTAGTTTCATTTTATGTCAAGATCTTTATTACTTTCTATTCCAAAGCCTCATTGTTCTTCTTTGCTTCTATCTTAGAACAAACCAACCAGCCCGTGGTGCTTGTAATGATTATGCTGCATATCTCTATGATTAAAGATGGTCTATACAGAAGGAAATATTAAGTGAAGTCCTTACTACGCCATCAGCCTGCTGGCCTGTGTTTATCTTCTGTCACAAAGTAAAATGAGTGTATCCTGGAATCTGGCTGCCTGTTTGTACAAGCATAAATAATTAACCTGGAATATCCAAGGGAAGGCCAGAGATGGCTAAAAGGGATATTTGCCACCTTGGTTCACTGTGACCTCCCCCACCCACCTTTCCTAAGGAAGATCTGGACGTACTGCTGGTTTGTCTTGTCTTGTCTCCAGCATTAACTTGGATACTAAATTGAAGGCCGTGGTTAGCTCAGATCATATCCACATGTAAAGGTCCTTAATTTGAGCAGGGAGACTCTTACCTTTAACTTGCAAAGTGAATGAATGCAGTCCCAGGTGCACATTTGCCTGCTGTTTTGCATTGTTACGGGCTGGGCCTATGGAATATTTTCACTTGCCTTATTTACTTTACTTTCCCCCCCAGGAAGCCGTGTTGTTTGTACACTGTGCAGCTGGAAACACTTGTAACATCTCAGCAGTGTGCAATGGGATGGGGTGTGTTGGGCTCTGTGATCCTTGTGGGTCCCTTCCAAACTGAGACATTCTGTGTATATGGGAATAAATCTGGTGCTGATGCAGAGTGGGGCTCTGTTTACCTGGGAATGTTGGAAATGGTTCCTCTCCCAGCCTGTTTTTCTGTGCCTCCCTGCAAGTGCTGCCCTTGCTGCAGGATGGTGTCTGGGGGTGAATTAGCCGCTTTCTGATGCAATTCTCAGCTGGGTTGTTCAGACACTGGTGCCACTCTGTGCTCTCCTCACTACACCCATCCCGCTCCTGCAGCACCTCCTGAACCACAGCAGATGATTCATTTCTGTTTGGAGGCAGGGTGGACAACCAGGGCCTGGCAGAGGAACCTCTCAGCTCTCTCAAGTTACATCCCCAGGGTGAATGCTGACTTTGTCTAAGGCTCGTCCTTTCTTCACCTCCTGCCAAATATGCTTTCACACTAGCACTTCACCCAGCTGCCTAATTTGGCCTTTGAAATTATCTCAATAATGTCAGGTACTTAAAACAACATTCCCATCCCTTTATAAATATTATAATCTAGATGTATAGACATTGTTTCGGTGTTGTTTGGGATCCGTTGTATTAAAAAAAGAAGTTCTTGAGAGCTGTGCAACAATTGGGAGCGGAGCATAAACAAATCCTGTGTCAGGCTGAAACAAGTTGGTTGACTTTGAGGAGGCAGAATGTAAATACCCAAGTCAGAAGAATTAGTACCTTTTGTAATGTTGCAACAAATGCAGGGAGATCACTCCTGCTGGCAGGCCCAGAACCTTTCTTGTTTAAAAGAAAGAAAAACGAAAAGAAAAGGCACCTTGAAAAATGGGCAAAGAGGGGATTTGGGCATGGCCTGGGCAAAGAGTTTAGGGTCTGTCTCATTCTCCTAAACCCCCTCTGAACCAGAGATAAAATTAATAACTTTTTAAGCCTTTGTAGCTAAACCTACCCAAGTTCATGAATTTGGGGCTTGCAGTAGCAGCCACGAGGTCGTCTCCTGTTGGTTTAAGAAGGAAATGTGGCAGCATTTAAGAAGGAAATGTGGCCCAGTCCCAGCTCTGCACAGGAGGGAGGGGCTGTCTGCTCTGCTGCTGGCGTGGTTTCACATCCTAGTCTCCCGTTGCTGACCTTTGCCACCTGTTTTTTTACTGGAATTTAGAAATCTGTGGCTTTTAAGTGATACAGCTCTTGCAAATATTTTTTGCTCTAGTGGGTTTAACATGCAAATAGTGGAACAGAGCCAGTGGTCCATCTCGGGCAGCCTGATTCTGGAGATTGCTCCATAAAGGTTTATTTCAGCTATTAGCTTTTGTGCCAATATTTTTCTTACAAGAAAGAGTAATAATTTTTGCAATCGAAAATTGAGGGTTTCACAGGCTGTGAGTGGAAAATTGGCAGCTGTGCTCATCTACTGTAGACTGAAAGGCTGGGGCAGAGGGAAAAGAGTTAAATGAAAAATATAATTCTTCAATAATAGCTTTAGAAATTCATGCTGCAATTTCGAAAGCACACCTGAAATATAGAATAAAGGTAATAATTATATGGACAGACCATATGCAGAAAGTTACAGATGTCATCCTTCTCCAGCTCAATAAATTAATCTTAAAACTGGGGATGGCCAAGAAGGGTTATTTGATTTTAAAAATCTCACAGGAACTTCAGAATTCCTTTTGGCTGGTACTAGCATGCTCAGGTTCTGATTTTACTTGTACTTAGTCTCTCTTTCTTGAGTAGTTTTTCCTTTGAAACACTGGCAACAGGAAAAGGAAATTAAAGGTTGCTGTGTCGTGCTTCCACAGAGCAGCGGATGGTGATTCTCTAATCCTGTGTTGTTTCAAATTGAATTGCCATAGTCCTGCACACTTCTCTTTTTGGTCAGTTGTTTTTAAAAAATACAAGAGGAGCTTTCTCTGATTATACAGTTTCCCAGTGTAAGAAATAAGTAATTTTTAATCCGTTCTAAAAATACTTTTCTGGTGTGGCTGCTTTAATTTTTACCGAGAGGAGGATTTGTGTATTTTTTTCCATGAGCTTCTGGGTTAAATAGTGGATTTCTTTGGTCTGTTTGCTTGACACGTGAGGTGAGGCAGTTTTTTCTCTGCTGCCTGTGTTACATAGGGAATATTTCTCTAAACTGAGAGGTGGAATTCTAGTAGAAGTATATAAAAATAAATAAATAAAATATTGGTTCTTTTGCACCTTTCCTTTCTCCATTATAGAATTACAGTGAGACTGAGTCAGGAAGAAGGGGAGATGGAGATGAGAAAGGGAAATGGCTCATACCTGGGGAATTGGCCATTGGTTACCTTCAGAGCCTTCGTTCTCATGCTGAAAGATTTCTTTTTTTCCCATTGGGAGACTCCCTCAACAGTAATTAGGTCTTTTATAGTTACCTTCCTTTCTTGGATCTTAGTTTGAGATAAGTTAGAGCTCCAATATTTTCCTCTTTGGCTTTGGAGTTGTTTTTCTTGGCCTGTTAGAAGAGTTTAATGGATACTAAACAACTTGGATTGCTGAGATCCTACTGAGCAGTCCTTATGGAGAAGCAAAATTAGACTTGTAGCTGGTAATAGACCTGGTAGAAATGGAGATTGATGTGAGTTTCCTGATCTAATTTTTTCTTAAACTATTGTGCTGGTGAATTGTTGAGAGGGAAACGATGTCTCATTTGTGGCCCTTTCAAATGAAAACATCTTGATGCAGATTTTCTTTCAGTGTATTTATTTCTTGTCATACTTATTCCCAAACCTTTGTGTATTTACAGATTGCTTCTGCTGCTGCAGAATTCCTGCCCTCTTAGTTTCACCCTGTATCCACATTTTGTGTGCAGGGAGCAAGAGGCTGCACTGCATTTGATGGGACTTAGTGAAGAGTCTCTTCCAAGAATCCCAGAACTGTTCTTTGTTCAGAAAATGTTTAGCCCTTGTTCTAAAATGGATGGATTCTGAAACAACAAAAATCTGATTTAGCATTTGCGTAAACAAGAAGTAAAGAAAATTAGGAGTTTTTAATGCAAAGGGATGTTCATCAAATCTTCTGTGTGTTATAGCAATAGAATTAAGCAGCAAATACAAAGCCAGATTTATATGTAAATATTCCAATCCCAGATAAAGAAAACAATGGTTACATTTAATATTTAGGTGGGTTTTTCTGAATTATGATCAGGTATTGTTTTAGCTGATACGATTACCAGAAAGCTTTTTATTTATGGTTTTAAGATTTCTTTATCTGCTTTTTTGTTTTGCAGTATTATGTGCCAAGAATCTTGCAAAGAAAGATTTCTTCAGTAAGTATGTCCTAATTGTGTAACTTTCTGCTCTGGATTAATCAGATTTATTTGGAGATGGTGCATTAGGATGCAGGCTCATCTGTGTGTGTCATTTGCACTGCATTACTACAGGAGTACACATTACTCTGGGTTGTAAATTGTGTGGACTTCAGGGTTGGAAACACTGGGGGCTCACAAATTCCAGCTGAAAGTCTGACTGGAACCACAGGCAGGCTGCTGCTCACAGCTCTGTGCTGGGGGTTACCAAGAGCATCCACCTCAAACAAAGGATTTACTAAAATACTTTTAGGATAATAACAACTGTCCTTTCTTGAGGGGGAGCTTCTAATGGCGTTGTCTTGGAAGCAGCAAAACAAAGGAGAGTGTTTAACAGCACCTTTTCCTTTCCACAGGACTTCCTGACCCATTTGCTAAAATAGTTGTGGATGGGTCGGGTCAGTGCCATTCCACTGACACTGTGAAGAACACGTTGGACCCCAAATGGAACCAGCATTACGATCTGTGAGTTGGTTGTAAGGTCAAAAGTAAACAGAATTCCAGAGATTTGTCTAGTGAATAAATAGTGCAGGGTTGGCTCTGCAACTTCAGTTTGTGTTAGCAAGGAGAGTCACATTTCATGGAATCTCAGAACAATTTGGTGGGAAGGGACCTTAAAGATCATCCAGCTCCAACCCCTGCCATGGGCAGGGACACCTTCCACTGTTCCAGGTGGCTCCAAACCTGGCCTTGGACATTTCCAGGGATGGGACAGCCACAGCTTCTCTGGACAACCTGTGCCAGGGCCTCCCCACCCTCCCAGGGAAGAATTTCTTCCAAGTATCCCATCTATCCCTGCCCTCTCAGGGACTGATTTTTTTCAAGAAGAAAATCCTTGTTAATAAAGGAGTGGTACTTTGCTTTTAGGTGTTTGAATTTGGAGATATTTGTGTGGCAGGTAACAGCACAAGGGCTTAGTGAGCTCTCCTGGAACAGTGCCATCCAGCTTATACAGAAAATTGTCCTTGTTGGAATGATTTATTTTCCTCAAATTATTAGAACCATAAATTCTGAAGCTTTGTATGTTAATCGACTTGTTGTTTAGCTTTTAATGAGGCTGGCTGTAGTTAAATTCATGCTGCAGCAATATCAATTTCCCATGCTGTGTGAAATCACTGTGCAGTAATTCATTAATAACAGCATTTTGGGCATAAGCACTTGTGTATTTGTAATAAAGAGGCATGGCCAATGTACTAAAATGTGTCAGAATTTGTACCAATTACAGCATCAGTTCTGTAGAGTAAAAAGAGGTTATTATTTCTAAAATCACTCTTTTAATATCTATCTTTCTAGATACGTTGGGAAAACAGATTCCATAACCATCAGTGTATGGAACCATAAAAAAATCCATAAGAAACAGGGAGCTGGCTTCCTGGGGTGTGTCCGACTTCTCTCCAATGCCATCAGCAGGCTGAAAGATACTGGATGTAAGAGCAATTCCCCCCTGGTGTGACCAAGAGCCCTCCAAACCTTGTAGATGAGTGGTGATAGTGTTCCCACCCAGCCCTTCCCAGGGTTGATTTTTCCAATTCTCCTTTGCAGACCAGCGTTTGGATCTATGCAAACTCAACCCCACAGACACCGATGCTGTCCGAGGCCAAATAGTGGGTAAGAATGATCCCAGCTAAATTCCATCTGCTTGGTAAATCTCCATAGGGAAAAACCCCTCTAGTCACTGCTTCTCGGCCTGTTCTGTGCTGTTTCTCCTTGTTTTACTGGGATTAAATTACATAACCTGAAAATTTTCATTACACTCCTATGCAGGAGTTTATTTCCTCTCAGCTGATGATGGGAAACAACATTAAAAACAGGGAATGCATCTGGCAAAGGCTTCACTGCATCTCTGGAAGAGTGAATGTCACTGTGAAATGATGCATTTGGGCAAGGTGACAGGCACAGGGGATCTTAGGTGTTAAAAAGGGATCTGGAGGAGTTAAAAGACATTTTACAAGTTAGTGGTTTGATACCTTTGACTCATGCAAGCCATTTCAAAATTTCAACAAGGCCGTGCTCATTTTACAGCAAATTTACCCCACGTTTTACTGCCCCCACCCAACCCAGGCTTTTCAGTGATATATAAATATATTTGGCAAACTCCAAATTCTCACCCTAAGGTGACATCTAGTGGTGAGCAATTTTTTTCCAGCTTCCCTTTCTGGATCCTCATGAAACCCTAATGTAGAACCTGACATGTTTGATATTTACAGAAATAAGCTCAAGTTTTGAGGGGATGACCCTCTGGTTTCTCTTCTGCTTTTTAAGAAATTAGTAATACTTTAAGAGAATAGAGGGAATTTTGGTAAGTGATGTGTTCTTGTGTGTAGGATAGAGCTTTCCTTAATATTTTGCCCATTCATTATACATAATTAATATTTAATGATATTAAAATCCACAGTTATACATAATGTTAATTATGTATAATTAATCAATTACCTAGTAATTATACATAATTACTGTTATGTATAAATGTAGAATTTTTTGGGGTTTTGTTGTTTTTAAGTATGCAGCTTTTCTTTTATTGACCTGAGTTTGTGTTTTCTTCTTTCAGTCAGTTTACAGACACGGGACAGGATTGGCACAGGAGGTTCTGTAGTAGACTGCAGAGGGCTTTTGGAGAATGAAGGGTAAGGATTGGTTTTTTACACTCAATTAGAAAAATGGTTTGTATGTGGAAAGACTTTGTGTGTAACTAATATAGAAGCTTAAGTATCAGTGTGGCTGCTGTATTTTGTGGGAATGTGTATCAGGCAGGAAGGTCATTAGGCTAAACTTGATAAGACTTGATTTTGTTGTGTTTTTTACCCGTGCTGAGAAATTTCGGTATAAAAACGTTGAGAAAATGGCACCTCTTGGGTTAAAAGTGGGGAAGAGAGAAGCAGTTATTTCTGCATTCACTTCTCTTGTGATGGAAACTCGCGAAGTTTCCCCATTTTCAGAACGGTTTATGAAGACTCGGGGCCGGGGAGGCCGCTGAGCTGCTTCATGGAGGAGCCGGCGCCCTACACGGACACGACGGGAGCGGCGGGGGGAGGCGGCTGCCGCTTCCTGGAGTCCCCCAGCCAGGACCAGCGGCTGCAGGCCCAGCGGCTGCGCACGCCCGAGGTCAGAGCCCACGTTCAGACCCCTCAGAACAGGCCCCACGGCCACCAGTCACCCGAGCTGCCTGAGGGCTACGGTGAGTGTCCCACAGCTGGAAAACCAAAAGGGTTGTGTTTGTGCAGAGGCTGTCGGAGTCTAGAACATCCCTCTGGCCACCCTGGAGGGTTCGGACACCGGACAGGGGGGTCTGGGATCTGCACAAGGGGGTCAACCAGCCTCACACAGAGCCCAGGAGGACACTGCCTCTGATCCCTGGCCATGGGAGTGAATGCCCACAGTGTATGAAGAATCACAAGCTGAGAGAATTCAAAATAAGTAGTATTTACTTTATCATAGAATGTAAATGTAGAATCTAGGATTTTTAGTATATGGGGTTGAAGAGACAAGATGGAGGAATTGGGGAGTGGCCCCTGTGCTCCTTGTTCTTGTTCTCGTCCCCCATCTTTTGCTGAGTTGGATTTTAGAGATTGGTTTAGAGTAGAAATGACATGTTAGCATAGGTAGTAGGCATTGGTAAAATTTTGTAAATAAAAAGTACATTGTGAACGGTGGTTGGGTCAGGGGTACTGTACATAAGGTGTGGGGCTCTCTGACCCGCCCAGTCCTGCTCTGCTGGGGATGCCCTGCAGAGCAGAGAAAGAATTAAGATAAGGGACCTTGCCAGGGAGGCCTGGCAGAGCTGAGAAAGAACTGAGATAATGAAGAATAAACAACCTTGGAAACATGCACTGGCGGACTCAGCTTGTTGTCTCTACCTCTGGTGTGAAACACTTAGGGCAAAGAGAAGACAAAAAACCTTATTATCTCGGGGAACAGCAACCCCAAGGAGACTCCCAGGGAACAGCAACCTTGGGAGAAAACCTTATTACCTCGGGGAACAGCAACCCTGAGGAGAATCTCAGGGGACATCAACCTTGAGAAGAGACATCACCAAAAGCTTCTCCCCTTTTAACACACCGAGGTGTTCTGCCTGCTGGAACAAGCAGTGTCCACGTGCATCTCGTTTTGGAAAAGGAACTAAGTGCAGATGGGAGTTTGAGATTGGCTAATTAGCAGTTGGCTACGCCAGGATACACTGAGGGGTTGCTGGTAAATTAAACATGAGGTTGTGGTATGATGCTGTTACAGAAAATTCACTGCTAATCTTGGCTGTGTATCTAGGGAGAACGAATGTAAAGAGCTCTTTAAACTGGAGCAGTAATGCTATTTTTTCCTTCCCCCCTTGGCATGTTGTGTAGGTTTGAGCCCACATTTGAGAAAAGATGGGGAAAATATATAAAAGCAACAAAGAAGCCAATAGTACAGAGGATTGGGGAGGATGAGATTAAGGAGAATTTAAAAATTCAGAAAAGAGCACACCAAATCTAGGAGTAAAGAAATCTGGTTTGGGGGTTTGGATTGTCTCAAAATCTAACAATAAAAATACAGACTAAAACACGCTGTTGCATGGATCTGAGAGTTTCAAAAGAATGTTGAAATGTGTAGTCAGAGTGAATTTGTCAAGGACAAAACAGTCCATGCTCCAAGAGATCAGTATGATGGCTCCAGTGCTTTCTCCTAGGAGGAAAAGATTCAAATGTCTTTAAAATGTTTATTTGGATTTATTTTTTTTAAGATTTATAATTTAGAATAATCTTCCTTCCCTTTTTATAGAGCAAAGAACAACGGTACAGGGACAGGTTTATTTTTTGCACACACAGACTGGAGTGAGCACGTGGCACGACCCAAGGATACCAAGGTATGTATTTATAGTTAAAAGTCAGAGGGGTTTGGTGTGTATTTGTGTAGCAGGATGTTGGATTAATAACAGCAAAATCTGTGGAATGGTCTGTCTGAATTTAGAGGGAGAGCTCTCAGCAGAGGAATAGTTTGGGATGTTTCTAGTTACCTTTTCATTAGGCATTAAGATTTACTCTTTTTGAAAGAAAGAATTATTTACTTGTGAATCATGTAAAACAAAAAGCAAAAAAGTATGTAGCCCTTCAGGAATTCCTATTTGACAAAGTCTTCCTAAAACGTTGATGTGGCTGTTTTTGGTGAAGCTACAAATTTCTGAATCTTACCTACATTTTTTTTTTGTATGAAAACAGTTTGGACTGCAAATTGAGGAAAAAACTGACTTCTTTCTTCAAATAATTGTTTCTTGAGTATTCAGCTTGTAACTTTTGTTTTATTAGAGCTCACTTGTGTATAACTGAAGGAGAGATTACTTGTTATATTTAAACTTGAAAAGGTTTGAGGGTTTTTTTTATGCTTTAGGCCAGTGATTTGCAGCTAGAAAATTTGAATGCTTCACATGATTAATTTACTAAAGCCTCTTTAAAACTTAACCTGCAGTTAATCCAGGTCTTTGTGAGTAAGGTCTGGTGCTCTTCCTGAGCAGCTCTGAATCTGAGCTGTTTCCTGGGCCACCTGCACACCAGATTCAAGAGTGAAGTTTGTAACTCTCAGCTGCTGCACTGCCTGGATAATAGAGGAATGTGGTACAGGATATTAGAAAAATGATATAAAGTGCAGGCAAAAGTGGTGATAAAAGCTCAGTGTATGGAAGGAAATGAAAAATAAAGCTGAGAGAGAGAGAAAATAGCTGATTTTTAGATTAGCTGGTATTGTTGGAAGGAGAAATGACAGTGGTTGTTCATTTGTCAGTCACGTCAGACTTGTGTGCCCAATTCTTCAAGTGATGCTGGTCACCCTAATGAAAGGTGCTGCTGCTCCTCTCCCCAAATCCTCAGGCCAAGGTTTCAGGAGCAGCAATAGAAGTGGACACAGCAGTGTCTTGTGAGTCCCAGGTCACACCTATTTTAGTTAAAGGTGACTTTTGTGCTACCAGCTTGTGGTGGAAGGACCTAACCTTGGCATGAGGCAGAGCTGTGGGTTAGAACTTGCTGTAATCAGATCTCTGCAGGACTTTCAGATGCACAGCTGATCACAGCAAATGGTCCAACCATAATCTCCTTTAAGGAGCCTAACAAGGGCTTGTCTGTCTCCCCTGTGTCCCCTTGGTTTATACTCGCTGTGACACTAAGGCACCTTCAGTGTACAAAGCATTTCTACCTTCCTAAAGCCTCTCAGTTAACTCTGTTTATACCTATGGTGCATGGTTAGATTTAGGTGAGGAATTGCATAGAGTGGTGTCTTCAACCCTGAATCCATGCCAGCCCTCTAAAGAATACTTTACTTAACAATAGATTTTCTGCCTAAAAATAATCTTCAGGTTTCCTTCCTTCCTTTTTTTGCCACTCTTGGAGTTTTCCTGTTTCACCAGTTAGGTGGCTGGAGCCTTAGGTATTTTCAATCTTTTTGGGTGTAAATGCATTCTATGTATTGAATTCAGACAGTTCCTGGCAGTGAGGGACTGCCTTTAGCAGCACTTAGTGTGATACCTGAAATTTATCCAGGATGAAAGGGGTCTTAGTCTTTTTTTCAGTCAAATAGTCAGGATTCTAACCTTAAATTAAATAAAGAGGTGATGTTGATTTTTAAAAGTGATCTTAGTATTTGGTTGCTTAACTTGAGGTGTGCATTAACATCTTGTTTGTTTTTTGCTTTAGAGACCTTAACAGTGTGAATTGTGATGAGCTGGGACCTTTGCCTCCAGGCTGGGAAGTCAGAAGTACAGTTTCAGGAAGAATATATTTTGTAGATCATAACAACAGAACCACACAATTCACAGATCCACGACTACATCACATCATGAAGTAAGAGCTTTGCCTCATAAATAATTCCTGTCAGGTCTGGGAGTCCTGAGGGGCTGAAACCCTGATTGATAATTTGGGGACAGATGCAGCCAGTGCTGTAGTCAGGGTCCAAGAGTTGGTTCTCAGTGCTTGTTTTATCTAAGATTTTAGCTGAGACTCTTCAGCAGGGTTTTCACTCTGCTCTGCACAGCTCTGGGATTGCTGGGGTGTGGGGTAGGGAGTCTGCCAGGGGTTCCCCAGCACTCAGCTCATGTCTCTCTGGATGAGCAGTTCTAGCTCTGTGCTGCTGTTCTGGATCTGGGCTAACTCCACGCTCCCTTGGGCTCCAGACAATGGGAGTGCAAAGCCAGCTGGAGTCTGGTCAAGGGCGCTGTGCACAGCCAGTTTGGGTTTAGCAGGATTTAGTAAACTCAAACTTCATCATGGAAAGGCAGCTGAGCTGTTGTGGGACTGACCCTGGGAGCAGCCTGGCAGTGCTGCTTGTGCCCAAGACCAGACTTTTTCCTGTGCTTGAAGCCAGCCAGGGAATCTCTGTATCTAAAGATCAGTTGCTCTACAACCCAAATAAAGCAGTGATGGATAAGGATAGTTGAGTGTACGAAGCTGCAACTATTTGGGACAACCATAACAACCATAGATGCAGTATTTTTACTGTGTCAGGAATCCCCAGCCTGATTTTGCATGGAGCAGGAATAAAATCAGTTGCAGTTGTTAGACAGTTCCCTTTATAAAGCTGTTTTTTGTTCTATTAGACATCTCTTTCTATATTGCACTCTTGAAAGTTCTGTGTAGGAAAATACCACACAAACTTTAATTGCTGCTCAGTCAGCAATCAGAAATCATGCTCCAGAGCCTTCCACAGTGCTTTGCCATATAAAAACAATTCAAAAATGCTGAAATTCTTTAAGTATCTGTGCTCCTTACATCCCTTTATTTAGTGTAATGATGGTACAGAAGTATCCAGCTGAATACACATTTCCCTCCGTGCTCCTCTTAGAGAAGCTTAATCATTTTTTGCATCATTGTTTTACATATTCCTTATTGTGATGTGTCCAGAATAAATATTGTCCTTTTATTCTCCAAGCCATCAATGCCAGCTAAAAGAGCCCAGCCAACAGCCTCTACCAGCTCCAAATGAGGGATCATTGGAAGAGGGAGAGGAGTTGCCTGCACAGAGATATGAAAGAGACTTGGTACAAAAGTTAAAAGTTCTTAGACATGAGCTCTCTCTTCAGCAACCCCAGGCTGGTCACTGTCGTATTGAAGTATCCAGAGAGGAAATATTTGAGGTATTTGATTGATTTTTTTTGGTTTTTTTTTAACTGCTAACAGCAGCTTTTGTCACTGAAGAGTTAAATAAAACTGCTCAGTGATTATAACTTTGCTTCATAAGCACCCACCACATTACAGAGTTTTTGTTGAAATTTGCTTCAGATTAGCACTTGAACAGTCTCATGTTTTCTGTATTTCAGTAACAATCTATGTGTTACAGAAATGCAGAAATTTTAATTATGGTATTAGAGAAGTCTTTATAGACCTAATTATATGAAGGAAATAAAAGCTAATTGTACAAATGCACATACAGGAATCCTATCGTCAGATAATGAAGATGAGGCCAAAGGACTTGAAAAAGAGGCTTATGGTGAAATTCCGAGGAGAGGAAGGCCTGGACTATGGAGGAGTAGCAAGGTGAGATTTTAGGGGTTTTCTGGCACCTCTTAACTGTAAAGTTGCCCTTTCAGTGCCCCGTGGCTGATACCACCCCCTTTCAAGTTACCTATTGATGGTATATGTTAATTATTTGTGGTCTAGTTTATAGACAGGGGCTGTAGCTTTGGTAGGTTGGAAAGTGGAAGGTTGTGATTTAACATTGTCCCACTATAAGTTGTGAAAGGGTGATCAGCTCAGATTGTGAGGTCTCTGAGGGAGTTTATAGACCCTGGAGTCAGCTCCAGATCACAGGAATGGTTTTGTTAAACACGCCTCTCTGATTTCCCACAAATGAATTGCAGGAGAGTAGGGGTTCCTTTCTGTTATATCTCAGCTGCATTCAGGAGAATTCTCTGATCTGTTGGAGCAGGAGTGGAGATGAACTAATCCTAAACAAAAGCTAAAATTTTAGCGAGGACTTGCCTCCCTCTTAGAAATGACAATAATTCCCTGCAGGTTGCATCAGATCTGAAATTCAGGAGCTGATTCAGCATCACTGAAAATCACTCAGCTTTGTGGCTCAGAGTTGTGTAAATTCACGGAGAAATTTCTCAAATCCACAAAAGCTGCCCACATAGGTGTCTTTCAGTGATCAATCCCCTGGACAAAGGAAAGAAACTGGAACATTCTGAGCTGCCTTACCCAATGCAACCTTGGGTGTCTCCACTGTTGACATCCTGTTGCCCTGATGCCTTTCATAATTGCCCTTTAGTTGCAACTGACTCTTTCCAGATCAGTACAGCTCCACTTCTAAGCATTACAATTGATAGTTCTCTTCGAATATTTTGGACCTGGAAGGGGTGTCCAAATCTAACAACAAAGGAATATTTGTCCTGGTAACTTGGGAGGTTAAAAATAGCTTTAGTTCTGCTCCTGTCCTTATGTGTTACCGAGGTGAGAGAATTTACCCAACCCCTCCTTTTATTGCGCTTGGTCTCTGTCCCTTCTGGCCTCTGCTGAAAGCAGTCACCAAGCTGGCAGAAAAATGGCTTTTCTGAAGACTCCCAGCAGTTGAGCTGATTCTAATCAACAGATTTTTCAATATTTCCTTATACTGTACAGGTTGCAGAGAAGCAGATCTCGTAAGCTCCAAATAGCTGAACTCTGTACAAAGGCAGGATTTTTTTGGAAGCGTGGCTTGTTCAGACTCAATTAGTTGATGGCATTGTCTTACAGCTTGCTGTAGCTTCTCTAATTGATGTTAATCTCTTCAGTGCTTCTAAACTAAACAAAGTCTGCCCTGAGTGGAGCAGAACATTGTAGGGTTTTAATTGCACCCTTTTGGTCTACAAATGGAAGGCAGCACAAGAGGATCTGATTTTGAAATAAGCATTCCATAACTGATCAATTACAATAATTGTGTTGTCTAAAACTTAGTGCAAGTTGCACTCTTCTAAATTTGGGTTGGATTTTTTTTCTTTTTGGCAGAGAATGGTTGTATTTACTGTGCCACGAAATGTTGAATCCCTACTATGGACTCTTCCAGTACTCCACAGATAATATTTACATGCTGCAAATCAATCCAGACTCTTCTATCAATCCTGTAAGTACTAATTTCTCAGCAGTATTTCTACTTTAAGACATCTCTGCTGCAGTTTCATACAGCTGCTGTTCCACAGAAGAGTCTGAACTGCAGCATAAATCAGAATAAGAAGGTGTTAATATCTTGTATTTATACAGTAAGAAGCAGAGGGGTTTTGTTCAGAAATTAAACCATGATAGCCTTTGATAAATATCTCTGATTTTTTGAGACTCCTCAGTACTGATTGGTTTGCACAGTGATTCTAAGAAATTCTAAGACAGATGAAATTCATCTAGGCTGTGATGTGCACACAGCATTACATTCCCAGCAGTGCCACTCCATGATTTTTATGGATGTATCCCTGGCCTGCCCTTTTCTCACCACACTCCTGTGCCTGCTTTTTCTCTTACTGGAGGATTTGTAATGATGCAGGCCCTAGAAGGAGCAGCAGTTCAGTATTAGTAGAGGGAATTCTTCCTGACATGACATTTCCTGACATTTGCACTGGAAGATGAGGGAGGTGGATTGGAAGAATGTCAACCATAGGACTTACACCTCAGCTTTCAAAAGTTAGTTTAAAAGCAGCATGAAAGAAATTAAGGAAACAAGCACGCTGCTTCCTCAAGAGTAGATACATTTGGGTGGTTAAACAAAGAATAAACTAATTTGTTTGGAATCCTCATCTGCTTGGATTTGGGAGGTTTCACAGGGATTTTCTTTTTCCAAGTTTCTCCCTTTGAGACGTCTAGAGACTTGTATCCAACTTATTAATCAGGTAGTGCACAGAGACTTGTTCAAATCTTTAATCATTAAATGCTTTGCTTTTGGTTATGTTGTGAGGAAAAGCGGTGGCTGCTCTTGCCCAGAGGGCTGCAGGTAACTCACACTGAACAATCCACTGGAGGTGCCACAAGATGTCAGTGTCTTCCCAAGCCTGATTCTCCTCTCTCCCTGCAGGACCATTTGTCTTATTTCCATTTTGTTGGTCGGATAATGGGTTTGGCTGTGTTCCATGGACACTATATCAACGGGGGGTTCACAGTTCCCTTTTACAAGCAGCTGCTGGGGAAGCCCATCCAGCTCTCCGATCTGGAATCTGTTGACCCAGAATTACACAAGAGTTTAGTCTGGATCTTGTAAGTACTGAATTTAGCAATCGTCTCACTATAGAGAAAATAGGGTAGAGTTTGTTGGCAATAGTGAGATACTTTAAGACAAAGAATTTGCAAAAATCTTTTTATGGTGGCAGTCTGTACAAAGTCATTAAACTATTCTTAATATATCAAAGGTACTGGAGGAAAAGTTCTCATTGCAAACTCTCCTTGCAATAAAGTAGATACTAAATCATTAAGGATTGCATGGGTATGGTAGAATATCACAGTATCAAAATCCAAATTCAGGACAGAGATCTGCAGGGAAGTACAGCCTTCTTCAAAAGAAACTGATTAAAATGAAAATAAATGGAAGTAATTTGGGCTTCTATATGCTTACAGAACAAAATCCAGCATTCAGTGTAGCTTTGGGACTCCTCAGAACTGCTTTGCATTATCTTAGTTCTTTTCCTAAATGCTGTTTTGAATTTTGTATTTAAAGAAGTTACTGATGATTAAATTCTCTACATATGATCTCTTCTGTGCTTCACAGATACGTGACAGCAGATCAGATATATATGTGTGTGTGTATTTCTGTATATAGGGTTTTATCCAGTATCCTGAGTTCTGTTAGAATTAGATGAATATCCCATATCTGATCAGACTCTTCAACATGCACTAAACCATAAAGAGATTGGGGATGGTGGCAACATTCCTCTAGTGTGTGAAACGCAGATAGTAACTAAGGTTTACCCTGAAGACTACCTAGGGTTCAAATAACTGCCAGCATCACCACTGAGAGTTCCAAAATGCCAAAAATACTGAGTTTACCCTCTGTGCATTGGCAGAGAGAACGATATCACACCAGTCCTGGACCATACGTTCTGTGTGGAGCACAACGCCTTCGGGAGGATTTTACAGCATGAACTCAAACCAAATGGCAGGAATATTCCAGTGACAGAGGAGAACAAGAAGGAATATGTCAGGTACTGCAAACAGAAATACGGCCTGCAAATGCAGTGGGAAGAGGGCAGTAAACAGAATTTTTGTATGTATTGAAGCTAAGGAAGTAAGTTTTTTGGGTGGGAGCTCCTGAGTCATAAGTGACATGAGTGCTTTCACTGGAAGACCTGGGAAGTGGAAGTTCTGAATGGTACTTTTTTCTGTTGATGGTGCAATAATTAATTGTTGATGGGAAATGGAAGGTATAAGCACTTCTTTCATAATACAAAATGTGTGTATTGAAACAAGGCCCTCTGTGAAATGAGCATTTTCCAAATCTGCTTGGAAAAAAATCCCAGTGCTGTCCAGCTCATCACCCCTGACTTTTTCCTTCCTCCCCCACAGGCTGTATGTGAACTGGCGGTTCATGAGAGGAATAGAGGCACAGTTCCTGGCCCTGCAGAAGGGTTTTAATGAACTTATTCCTCAACATCTCCTTAAGCCTTTTGACCAAAAGGAACTTGAGGTATGTTTTATCCACATGGATTATTGTTCTGTAATTTGTTTGACCCACAGTCAAGCACTGATTTAAAAAACAAACAAAAACAAGCAAAACAAACAAAACAGAAAACTTTTTCTATTTTATGTACCAGAAAGGTGAATATTTGTTTAACCAAACCCTTTTAGGTTTATTTTAGATATTCTTTGAGTTGATATTATTGAGAGGGCTACTTAAACAGAGAAAGACAAATACACCATGGTGTCTATCCAAGGACAAATGCTCAAGGCAGGTGGTCTGAGAAGGAGATCTGCAAGTTAGAGGAATTGTTGGCAAGACCAGACATGTTATTTACCCCAGAGCCTGTTTTGTCCAGTAACTTTTCATGCATGGCTGTTTCTGTTTTCACACAGGAATTGGTTTACAGAAACAGAAGAGTTGAGCATATAGAAAAGAAATTAATTTGTCTTCTTATCAAATCCTGAGGTGCAAAAAGCTGCTTTTTAAAATGGTTCCTGTTACAACAATTTTTCCTCTAGTGTTGTGTCCTAGAAAAAATAAGACCACCTGTGGAATATTCATAATTTGTGGTATAGAAATCACTAGCCTTGTGCTGGTCACTCATGCATTTTGCTTAATCTCACAGAGTTCTTGCATTCCATTCGCTTCAAAAGGTAGATTTAAAATCCATTATATATTTCAATACTGTCCATGTCAGAACAGTCACAACTCCCCTAATGATATGAGAAGGTGTAAGTGGGTGCTGTCTTGGTGGCACAACAAAGCAGCTGCTAAAGGGCAGCTCTCAGAAATTGGATCCTTACTGTGGAATATTATGGGAAATTTAAAATATGTCACATGTTTTGTTTCGAGGGATAAAGTTTGCTCTGTGCCATTTATTTGTTGTTTTCAGAGGAGGTGGTTAAATGCATGGCCAACAGCAACTTCCTTTTACAGTATTTTGCAACCTGGTGTTATCTGGAAAAGAGATTGAAGTGATATGTCTGGTCTGTGTCAGATATTCTCACAAACAGGGCCAAACAACAGATGAAAAGTTTCTGTAGTTTGTTGTGGAACAACAAAGCCACTCAGACGTTCCATAAGCTGAGCAGGATTCCATTGTTGCTGGTATTGGCACCTCCAGGGCAGTCCTGCAGCAGGACAATGATGCTGTGCCACAGCCTTATTCCAGATCAGTGCTGTGCCCTCAGAAGGACAGGCTGTACCTTCCAGGGAGCACAGATTTAATAAAGTCTTGCATGGGATTCTGATTCCTGGCTGCCTGTGAAAGTTTTAATGCTGGTAAAGCACTGCTTGGGTTCAGTTTCACTGCTGTCAAACTGGAGAGATCTACTGCCAGTTCTGTACTGGTTTGGAATGTTACCTTGCTCCAAAAAAGTGGGTGAAGCCCCTGAACAATGCCAGGCTTCGTGACATGGTTGGATGCATTTTTATAACTCCGATCCTGAAATTAGTCTGAGCTTTAAAGCGCTTCCTAATCTTCCAACAGCTGATCATAGGAGGCCTGGATAAGATCGACCTGAATGACTGGAAGTCCAACACCCGCCTAAAGCACTGCATGGCCGACAGCAACATCGTCAAGTGGTTCTGGCAGGCAGTGGAAACGTTTGATGAGGAAAGAAGGGCAAGGCTGCTGCAGTTCGTGACGGGCTCGACGCGTGTCCCACTTCAAGGTTTCAAGGCTTTACAAGGTGACTGATGTGGAGGCTGAGTTAATCTGTGGTTGGAGAAGGAGATAAAAGTGGTGTGGTATTTACAGGCCCCTTGTAAAATATCAGCGTGTTACTGGATAAGTCAAGCACTTGCAAACTTTAGAGCCTGAGAGCAGTTTTATATTTGTCAGCAGCTCAGCTGCTGCTGCACACTTTGGCTGTTGCTGATAGTGATGGAAGCTGGTAAATCTGTTACTGTGCAGTGCTTTGACTGCTGTCAATTTTGGCTTGTCAGTCTCCTACAGCTCTGTGCTCTGACGTTCAAATCATTCCATACAAATGTGCACAGGGATATTTGACTGGCTAAAGAGGTTTTTCTTGTGAGAACTGTATGCCCCTCAATGTTTGGCAATAAATCACTAGACTTTAAAGCAAATTTCTGAAAATCGCAGGTTTTTATCAAAAATGCAGCAGTGTCCTTGGCTGTTGTGATCTCCTGATCACATTCAATTTGTTGGCTGACAGTAAATTGATGTTCAGAATTAAAATACTAGTTCTGTTTTACGAGGAAAACCTTCATGTATTTTCATTTTCCATGGTGCAGCTTCATTAATATCAAATCTAGCAGCTTACCAAAATACCAGTCTGTAAAATGATTGTCACAAACAGCTCTATCTCTTCTGCCATCCCTTCATCAGCTGCAAATATCTACAGATTTAGTCTAGGACATACTTAGGCTTGCAGCTGGAACTGTAATTTTCTCTCTTGCCTTTTTATATGCAACAAAATGCGTGTGTGTGGATGATGCTTTGTTGAAGTGCATTAACTAGAATGTCTGTCTAAGGTTCTACAGGCGCTGCAGGACCCAGACTGTTCACCATCCATTTAATAGATGCAAATACAGACAACCTTCCAAAAGCCCACACTTGGTAAGATGGAAACACTCTGCTTCCTCTCCCTTTTTCTTGATTTAAAGGAGTCATCTCTGTTTGTCCTGGGCAGGGGTTAGGCATGGGATACACGTGGATGACTCCAAGTGTGCTATGTTAGCTTGGATATATCTGTATTCTGCAACCAGCAAAATATTTTGTTTTTCTTAAAGCTTAATTTGTCTTCTGTACTATCTGTGGTTTTCATTTATTCCAGAAGTGATTATTCTGGGTAGTGAGACGTTTGTAAGTTTATTTCTTTATTTCTTTATTACGAAGAAGTGTTGTCAGATGTCAAATGTTGGAAGCTCGTGCCGTTGGTGCAGTATAGGCACAGCCTGAGCCCTTGCACGGAAATCTCACTCCATCAGAGGCAGGAAATGTGTCAGCAGCAGCAGCAGACTGTCTGCAGGCAGGGCAGGGAGTGGGCCTGCCTGATGTGTTGCTTTTTCTTTGCAAGTCTCCTGCATCTGCCTCTTCCTCCTCCTCATCCCAAACGCTGCCCTATTAAGCTGTGCGTCCCTGCTGTAGAAATAGTTGTTTTTCATCTTGTCTCGTTTGGCCACTGAGGCAGCTGAGAGATTTTACAATTTCTATCTATATGTAGCTTCTTTACATCTTTCCCCCAATAAGCACTTGAGATCCATCCATGCTTTGTTACTTTCCCTGCAGCTTTAACCGGATCGACATTCCGCCTTATGAGTCATACGAGAAGCTTTATGAGAAGCTGTTGACAGCTGTGGAAGAGACGTGTGGGTTTGCTGTGGAATGAAAAAGCAACCAAAGGAAACAGATGCTAGCTCATGGACCACCAAATCAAAAGCTAGAAGAAGCTTGCTGTGAACTTCCTGCTAAGCTGTCTGAAACATCTGAACTCTGACAACTTAGAGATGGGGCTGTTTCCCTTCTGCCTCTGGTGGATTACGGGGGGAGGGTCGGGGCTCTTTTTGGTGGTTCCCAACTCAATTTTCTCCCCTTTGTTACAATAACCCCTTCCCTCTTCTTCCATCCCCCCTGAAACGAAATGCAGCCAAGTTCAGCATTTGGCTTTGGTTACACAGGATATTCTGCTAGATTTGTAACACATATTGTGATAGGGTCAGCGACCTGTGGGGTTTTTTGAATAGGAAAATCAAAGTGTATTTGAGAATGAGCTTAATTTGCTGAGGACTTGCAAGTGGTAGGTGCACCTGGTTAGTCTGTCTTAAATCAAGCTTGAGCCTTTGTAGAGTCCAGCAGGTGCAGAGTGTCTGACTGGCACCAGAATTTGCATTGCACATTTTAAACATCTGTTTAAAAAGTAAACTTCTAGCAGAAAATACCTCCATATGAACACTTAACTGAAAGGTAAAGAAATCCAAGTTCTGCCTTAGCAGGAAGCTCCCGCTGGAAGCTGTGGCTCACCTTGAGAAAAGTGAAGGAATCTGGGAGAGCTTAAACGGTATTGTATGATTTCTTTTTGGTTGTTCTGGCTGAAATCTAATTGTTTTGCACGTGAAAACAATTCTTTCCTCCTGCAGAATTACTTTTCATAGTTTGTTCAGATGTAAGTACTTTGCAGAGAAGCCTTGTGAGGAGGAGACAGAGGATAAAAATCCATTCAATCCCAAAGCTGTGATTTCGCTGCCACTGTTTTACCCAAGATGTGTTTGTGTGACTTTAAATTCTAAAACTCACATGGAAATCACAAAAAGTCAAGTTAACAGAGCAAGCTTCTGCTTCAAATTTTTTGGCCTTGTGAAAGGTTTTAGAGATTGAGGTAAAGGGGGAACTATATAGTGGATGCATTCTAAATGTTACAGAAAGCTATTGGAAGAATTTATGACTTCAGTTCTGTAGGGATGAAAATTTCTCCAGGGAGCCATATAAGGCTAGTTTTTCCAATATCTGAAACTAATATTAAAAGATTTGTTCTCTAACACAGGGGAAACAAAAGCAAATCCAGTACCTGAATGTCTTGGTTTGAAAGACAGGTGTCTGCTAAGGAAGGCAGAAGCCTCCCTTGCAATGGAAAATGTAACCCCCTTCCCTCCAAATTATTGTAATTTTGAAATTAAGAGACTTTCAGGCAAAGGTACAAGATATAGGAATAATGGTTCTTTACTAGTATATATAACAAGGCAATAATACAGAAACAGTGGCTTAAACTGCCAGAGTCAGGCTAGGAGCTGACACCCTGTTGGTCAGGGTGGTGGTGGCAGTTCCTCTTGGAGTGACAGATATGGTTCTGATGAAGCAGTGATCCTGTAGCAGGATCTGCTCTCCCTCTGACAGTCCAGTGGTGGTGATGTAGCTCTTGTCCTCTGGGAATGCAGGAGATAAGGGCTGACTGTGGTGTTCCAAAGCTCAGATTATATCCAGGTAGGAATGCTTGGCTCCTCCCGCTGGGCAGAACGGTTCACAATGGGATGATGTAATTTTATCAATCATGCAGTGAGGCTTGATGGCTCATTAACAGAAAATATCCCCAGAGAGAGTTATCAAGGATGTGCCATGGAAGAGATAAAGTACACTGCCCCACTTGGTTTTAACAGATGGTGATGGAATACATATTTTGGTTACGTCTTGCATTGTAACCTAAGACACTGAATCACTAACATTTTTCCAGTTTGCACACCAAGATGAGACAATACTTTAACAAATAACATGGCTTCAGAGACACCCAGTTATCTATCAAACATGTCTAAACTTATGCAGACTTGCTTGTATAGGATTTTTTTTTTTCTTTGACAAGTCTGATTTTTAGAGAGATTCATGACTGAAACACTTAACAGATGTTACGTTTATGGAATAGTGCATTGAAATTTGGCTGTGGGTAAGAGCCTATCCTTAAGAGATGTCTACAGGAATACTTCTATTTTGTCTTTTTTTTTTTTAATTGAATTTGGTAATAGCTTTAAACTGTGATAGGACAGAAAGTAGACACTTGTCAAAACCCTGGCATCTTTCTTTGTTTTGTTTGTGGTTTTCTTTTTGCCATTGACCATAATTCTTGTGATTTGTTGTCGGGAGTCGCATCGGAGGTGTAAAATTGTATCATATTGTGAGATTTGCACAGGGTGGCTAAAGATGCTCATCCTGCAGGACTGTACAGGAGAGACATGTTCAGCCACATGTTCTGGAGGGGTCTTTTGGCACTTGGAGACCAGTTTCTGCAGTTCTGGCTGTGTGGATGTGCAGCAGTTGGCAGGCAGCATCCCCACGGTCCTGGGCTGAGCAGCAGAGTCCCCACAACCCTGGATTTTCAGAATTGCTTTGGAGTCAAACCTGTTCATAGAGTGTATTTAATCCTTTCAGTACGTTTGAATGTGCAATAAACCAGTCAGATAGGAAAAATGCAAAATGGATTATTGCCCAAAAGCTTTGCATGCAGTCTCATGTGGACTTTTCACTTTAAAAAGTGTAAAAAAACCCCAACCCCAAACCCAGATACTAAAGCCCACCCCTAATAAAAATCCTGTCACACCTGCAGCACAACTGGCTCAGCACAAACCAAGTGAGGTGAAGGGAAAGGCCCCTGATTTGGAGATCTATAGGTCAAGTAGCTTTATGTCAATGACCCAGTTGACATAAGATAGTTCCTAATGTCTTTGCTAGGTCAGTGTTTTATTGAATGCACAAAATAAGAATAGGCAAGGATTGTTGTTTCGAAAAGTCCGTCTGTTTTTTGCTGTATTTAAAAGCCCTTGTCAAGGTACCTCCTCCGTGCTGACAGTAACGAGAATAGGGCACTGTCTTTTAAATTATTTCAGTTCTCTTTTCAACAGCTTCACCACCTCTCCCGTCGTTTTGTCTTTGCAATTTTGTGCCACTTCAGTGACGACAAAGACATTTTTTGTCGTGTTCTGTATATGCATTTGAGGCAGGCCTTAAAGCCGGTTGGGTGGATGGAGGAACAGCAAGAAGCGAGGCAGAATGGCTTTGGAGCCATGGCCTGTTCTTCCTGTGCCCAGTTCCAAGGCCAGGGAAGGACAAAATGCCAACAGGAGTTAGTGTGGCTTGGGCCAGTGGCTCTCAGAGGTCTGGGATAACCTCAGCTGTCTGAATTTGTGCGTCCATTCCCACTCGGTCTGCCAGCACTTGAACTTGGTTGTGACTTCTCAAACTTGCCCAAAGAATACCATCGAGTCCCGTGTTCGTTTTGTCATTCCACGTCCCACCTTGTGCGCGGATACTCTTGGATGTGACCCGAAGGAAATGCAAGGTACAGCGTGTCTGTCGTTCCTGTGCCGCGGCAAACCCCGCAGCCGCTCCATCAGCAGTGCCCCGATGCTGCTCCTCAGCCTCTACTCTACGCTCAGGGATGTAGGAAACAACCACTCTGCTCGTGTGTTCCGCCGGGAAGGAACGAGACTGTCGGATGGGTGTGGGTGTTCACTTGGGCATTACGTTAGACGAGACCCTGCTCCAAAAAGGCTGCTCGAAGCTTCAGACGGTGCCGTCGGCGCTCGCTCAGCGGTTCGTCCTCAGTTCAAGTCGAGGTGGTTGTAAAATCCAGCAGATTCTGTAAATTACTGATCCAGCCACCAGGCTCTCTGCAGCCAGTGCTTGGGTTCGGGGCCGTGTGGCACAGCAAATTCCCAGAAACACAGTATGGATCTGGTTTTAATATGTTAAATTTTTTTGTTGTTATTGTTGTTGTTGTTCCTCGACCACTTTATAATGTATTTTTTTAATTTATTATTTTGTAATGTCATGTTTAAGTATTGCTGCTATCCTTGTTATTCTTCCCACTGTTTTTATTGCAGATTTATTTTGTGGAAGTTGTACACTAATGTTTCATTTTATGTCTAAATCAAAGTATTTAAAGAAATACTAGTTCTATTTAATGTGGTTATGGAACCAGCTGGAATAAACAGTGATTGTATAGTAGGCTGGACCCAGGAGGTCATGTTCATTTTTGTTACATATGCAATAAACTCACAACTTTAAACTCTTGGTAGCCACTGTTTTGTGAGAGTCAAAGGAAAAAAGTGGACAAAGTATCAAAATGCAACTGATTTAACAGATCTGTATCGACTGCCCAGATGAAACTCCTCCTCTGCAAGGAAAACACTGTTTCATTAATTCACCTTAATCTTTTTCCCTTCTTACCTCATTATCTGTCCTGATACTTTTCCAAAACCTCAGTTTACAGAAAGAAACTATAATCTCCCCCTTAATGAAAGCTGGAGAAAGAGTCGCTAATGTTGATGAATCCTTGCTTTCCTGTTTGGTTTTTTTTCCTAATTACTGCTGCTTTGCAAGTGGAGAAGGGCAGGAGCGTGTCTGAGGATGGTGCTCAGTGTTGGTGGGTGCTGCAGCAGTGCCTTCCCTCCCTCATGCTGAAGCTGGGGTTTCTTCTGGCCGTAATTTGAAATAAGAAATAAATAAAAAAGGAGGGAGCACAAATAAAATGCTTTTTATTCTTCGAGTAATTTCAGAATATGAACAAATGACTGGGAAGCTGCTGTTGCTCACCCCTCGTGAGCAACAGGGACTGAACAATTTCATTGCGTGGAGCAGGAAATCGTGTCAGTCCTTCCGTGCTCTGTCAAACACTGCCACTGTTTTCTTTAATAACTGCTTTTTGTGAAGTTTTCCTGATTTCCGCTTTCCTTTTGGTGCTCAGAGACTGTAGTCTGCTCCAGTGGATGGGCTGTGCTGTAGAGGGACTGCTCCAGGACTTCTCCACGACGTGAACCTCTTGTAAACGCAATTAAAATGTTCCCATTTCTCTTGGGAACTCAATGAGTCGGCTGCCTCCTTTCCTGGCAGCTTGGTAAGTCCCTTTAATCCCTCAAATTCAATTTCCTACTCTTCCTGGAGGACGTTTGCAGCTACAAACGCGGTGTCCTGTCACTCCGCGAGGGCTGAGGGGGACAGGGCGGGATCCGTGCGGGGCCCCGCCATTGCTGAGGGCCCCAAACAGCCCCGGCCACGCCCCCCGGGCCCCGCCCCGAACACACGTGCAGCCCTGGCCACGCCCCCTCCCCACGGGAACACCGCCCGCCCGGCAGGGGGCGTGGCGCGGCGCTGCCCGGCCGCCCCCTCTCTCTATGGTAGATTCGCCGGGCCCGGCCCGCCCGCACAGCCCGTCCCTCCGCGCCGCTCTGTATCTCCCTCGCCGTCTCTCTATGGTGCGGGGCGGCGCGGTCACGTGGCGCGGGCCGGGCGGAAGCGGCGGGAGCGGCGGTTAAATGAAGCGGGGCCGGAGGGGCGGCGGGGCCGGTGAGTGCCGGGGTGACCCTTCCGTCCCGTGGAGCCGGTGAGTGCCGGGACAGCCCTGCCGCCCGACGGACAGAGGGGCCGCCTCGGGGCGTTCCTGGGCCTCGCCGGACCCCTGGCTGCGGGGTCGGGCGCTGCTCCCGGCTGGGGCCTGTCCTCAGGGACGGGTCGTTCCGCCCCCCCACCCACCCCCCCACTCGCGTCCCCTCAGGGCTCGGTGTCCGTTTCGTCCGTTCCTCTTCCCTCGCGTCCGTTCAGGGCCGGTCCTTCCTCTCTCTTCCCGTCAGGGACGGGTCGTTCCCCCCCAGCGCTTCCCTTCAGGGACGGGTCTCCCGCGTCGTGGTCCCCGTGTTCGTCCTCCCGTACCCCTCCACTTTCATTTAGGGCCGAGTCCTTCCTCGTCGCTTTCTCTCAGGATAGGGGACACCCCCTCCCCCTCCAGCTCCCCTCAGGACTGGGTCCTTCCCTCCGGCCCTCAGGGCCGGTCCGTTCTCCCCCTTCCCGAGGGTCCCTTCCCCTCCGTGCAGCACCCCTGTGCCCCCCGCAGCCCCGAGGGACAGCCGGGGACAGCGTTGCTCTCCGGGAGCTCCTTACGGCTGTCCCGGTACCCCGGGCCGGGGGTCGGGGATAACCCAGCGCCGGAGCTCGTGGGGAGAGGAGGGTAAGAGATCGTTCTCTCCTGACCCCAGTTCAGTGTGGGAGCACTCGGTGCCATTGGGACATCTCGACATTTCAGGCATCTGCTGTGGGAGCTGCTGCAGGAAAGAAACCCCAAACACAGCTGTCCTCGGAGCTGAGGGATCAGTGTAAGAGATACTCCTCTTCCTCCTCCTCTTTCCTTTCTCTGTTGATCCAAGTGCCAGCCCGGCTTGGTAGACAGAGTACAGCCTGGAAGTGTCAATGTACTCTGCATTTATTATGTAATGAGTTTTTCTGCCCCTGGAGCTGACCTTGTTCCCCCAGATGTGGCTGGAGGCAGGTTGGGATCCCACCGAGGTCATCTGAGGCTGAAGAGCTGTGGGCAGCTCCAGCGTGTGTGTGAAGAGAGAAGTGTGAGCTCGCCCGGGGCAGTGCTTTGGGGTGGGCAAAATGTAGATTGGCTTAAAGAGCCATCCCATGGATCCCCGGCTTTCCAGCTGTGCTGGCTGGAACCTGGGTGGATAACAGCTGCTTGCACCTGCCAGCCCAGCCTGGGAGGTTTTTCCTTTCATCTCACATGTGCTTTATGACCTGGAGTGTTGTCTTTGAGTGTCCTCCAATACCTTACTTTGGAATCTTATTGATAGATACTTAGAACACTTTTCATACAAATAAGTTTAGTAGTTGATGTTTCTGTTCAGTTTCTTACGGTTTAGTCGCTGTCCTGAGACCTCTGATGCTTTGAAAGAGGAAAGCTAGTGTGGCTGCTGTGCACTTTTATTTCCACAATCCAGGCATGATGCTAAGGGACTAAAGCTTGATGTCCATGTGCTTTTCAGAGCATTCCCTCTTGTGTTTCTTTCCCTATGGAACAGCAGGCTCTTGCTTTGCCTCAGGCAGCAGTTCTAGGGGGAATCTCTCAGTGCCTTGGTGCCTGAGAGGCAGAGCCAGTCCTGGTCCTAAGACCTGTGGGCAGATCTCTGTTTCTCTGTTCTGTCTCTGTGGAGATTGATTCCTCTTTCTTAACAACCTCTACTCTCCCACTTGATGCACTTTGGAGCTGTTGCAGGTTTCCAGTGGAGCAGTGGAGGGAAAGGCAGGTGTCCCCTGTCAGGCATTTAGCCTGGCCTTTGCATGCTCAGCTAACGTGGCCTCTCCTGCTTTCAGAGAGGATGGCTTGAGGGTTTTTCCTCCACCAACCTGTTTGGAAGGTGAGGCAGGAAATCTGAGGGTCATCATTCTGCAGACCCAAATCTTGGGCAGGTTCTGGTACATCCCTGAACAGGTACAGGGCCATAGGAATGTGCAGCTCAAACCATGTCATAGAACCCATTTTGTTTAGAACTAGTAGGATTCCAGGGATAGCTTTTAATTCCAGAACTGTGGGATTCACAGCTTTAGTATGTGCTTTTAATTTCTAGGATGAATGCTGTGCAAAAATTCCACTGCCTTACATCAGGCCTTCTGCAATTGTAAACATGTTAATAGATTTCATGTGGTGTGACTGGATGTTAATAAACAATCATCTTGACAGGAGTTTGTGCCTGGAACACCAAGACTTGGGAAGGGACTCAGACAGATTTCCTGAAGATCTGTAGACATTCAGGCTGCTTGGAGATGCTGCATTGTGGTAACAGGCTTTCTTCCATCTCTTTTTCTTGCTTCCTAGGATGTTTTCCTTCTGGCTGCAGGCAGACAGGGCAGGAACAGCAGTTCCTAGAAGAACACTTGGGGCAGGTGTTCCTGGTGAGAAGGTGCAGTCTGGATTCAGCAGGGTGCTGGCAGCCTGGCCCTGGCCTGGAGTTTCAGGAGCTGCCTCGGAAGTTCAAATTCCGGGGTAGAGCAGTGCTTTGTCTGCCTGAGAATGCAGTGGGCGTTCCTGCCACCGGCGAGACTTGTGCTTTGAAATTGGACACAAATCTCTGAGAAGTCCTGTGGCAAGAATAGGTGGGGCAAACACACAACCCCGGCGGCTCTGGCGCAGCTGGAGAGGGACAGGAAGCACATCCCAGGGGCCAGGAGCTGATTAGCAACCTGCAGTAGCACAAACCCAAGTGCAAGAGATGTGGAGCCCTTCAGGTGTTGTTTAGTGCCTGCTGGAAGAAGCTCCCAGTCATTAATTTGGAATGGGTGTCTTATTTATATCTTTCTAAAGCCATTGTGAGTGGTTTACTGTGTCTTAGCGCTGGCAGTGCTGGGTGTTGGGGCTTGCCACTGGCTGCATTCTTTCTGCAACAGTCAGAACTGCACAACTAATTCCTCTCACTGGAAGTTTGGGATTGTTTTTTGGTTTTTTGCAGATGGATTTGATCTGGAGATATTTTAAGACTCCCTTTAAATTATTGAATTGGACGTCCTTGTAACTTTTTAAGGATGAGGCGTTATTGTCTCCAAAGTCTGTGTGTGCACTGAAGTGATGGTGGGGTTTCAAGCTGCTCCATGGAACTGGGATTACTCTCAGTGGGACCAGTCCCAGGGGGATAGGTGCCTTTTTAAATACAGCAGAAGGTGTCAAACACACACAGCTGCCTGGGGACAGCAGCTGTCTCCCTACTGGAGATAAGGTCATGTGTGTTCAGGCTGGGAGTTCCTGTGTTGGAAAAGGAGCTGAAGAACGGGCTGGTCAACATTACTCCAGAGTATTTTTGTTTTTAAGCAGGATAGGCAGAGAAAACAGGAAAAAGAGGTGGAAAAAAGCCACTTAGCAGTGTCCTGGTGGCTTGAATAAGTTATCCTTGCCAAAGCAGCAAGATGAGAGATAATGAGTGTCTCACTGAGCTGGGGTAATCTCGTTCTCAGCAGCCTTCATGTCACTTTTATAGAATTTCAGGTTTATTTTGGACTATCTCGGGAGTGATGTTTTTCCTCTGGGTCAGTGCTTAAGGGCTTGCAGTAGTTTCAAATTCGTGACAATCCTTGAGAAAGCTTAATTCCTGACGATAGGAAATGATATTCCTTCTGAATGACACCTCTCTCCTAATTACCAACCCTGCTGTGGTTCCCTCCCTGTGTTCATGAGGGGAGCTGTCAGTGCCTGATTAAGTGGAAAAAGCATTGGGCTTTAGGGAAAGATTTCACCATGGGGCAACTGCTACCCTGAGCCACGATGTCACCTCACAGTGCTCCTGGCCCAGGTCAGTGGGAATTTAAATTAAATGTGTGGCTTCCTCTCTGGCTTTAGGGAGCCCTATCACCGTGGAGGCCCAACCAGGAAAACAGACTGGGGACACAGATCGGGGTGCATCAACAGCAGCAGGGCAGAAGACCCTGCCCTTAGTTTATTTTTCCATTATATATCTGTGTCAAGGTGACCATGGATTGGAGAAGGGTATCGCCACCTCTCCTGTCACATTGGTCCAGGAGGCTGTCATTCAACCTCCCCTTGTCTTGGAGAAAGAATTCATAACATTGCCAATATTTACAAAACATGGTCCTGTGTTTACAATTCACCAGCGTGAGAAACTGCACATTTCTCCTTTAATATGAACGCTCAGCAAACCAGGAAAATTCATGGCAACAGAGCCTCACTCGTGTGCTGATGCTGGTGGTGCCCAGCTGCTCCCAGGGTGAGTTTTGGAGGCTGTGGTTGCCCCTCATGATATGGAGTGAAGTTGATGAGCTGAAACGAAACTGGGAGTGTTTGTGGGTGCCAGGGTGATGTGAGGTGCTTTCAGTTGGCCTCAGAGGCCAAGCGTGGTGTTGCTCACCCTCAGCCTGCTCTCCCCTCCAAGGAGGCCAAGCCACTGTGTGCATTATTCAGAGAAACGTTTGGATGGGATCTGTAGAGGCATCACGTGATCCTGCTCTGCAGTAAAAGGTGGTCAGGATCTGTGCTGGCTGGAATCTCTTTTTGGATGAATATAAGAATGAAAAATGGCCTCAAGTAAAACGTTTTGTCCAAAGCACTCTGTGCACAAGGCTCCTGTACTGCTTTATCCAGACTGACGTGCTCTCACCAAGCTGTGGGCACTGCTCCTGTTACTCCTTGAAGGAAAGCAGGCAGAGGTTGGGTTTGTGCAGCCCTTGCAAAACCAGCGTGAGGAACGGATTTCCACTTCTGCTTCCAAATCCCATCCCAAAGACACGCATTTTCGTGTGATGGAGGGGGAAGGAAAACCTCTCCCTGATACTTCTTGCAGATCATTTTTGCTTGAAGGCTGGTCTTGGAAAGAGCACTGGCCCAGGTACCCCTTGGCAAGTACAAGCTCTGTCGGGCAAACTCATCTCAGGGGGTTGGCAGAGGAAAGGGACAGCAGTGCTGACAGCTGCCTGCAGCACAGCCATGATGCTGCTGAGGACTTTCCTCCTCTCCCTGCTCTGCTGTCGAGTGCTGAAATGCAGTTAGAGGGAGATGACAGCAGCAGCATAATGGGGAGGCAGGAAAAGCAGCTCTTTCCTTCTTTCAGGAAACCAGCAGGGCAGGGCGTTTAATGCCTCCTGTGCTGCTGGGATTTCCAGGTACGGATGAGCAAGACCTGGGAGCAGTAACTTGCTAATGTAAATAGTTCTCTGGAGATTGTTAAAGCACAATCCTTTGGTAGTGGAGCAGGCTTCATTGTGTATCAACTGGGAGGTGCCCTTGGATCTGCCAGGACTAGCACAGACCAGCTCACAACGGCTGGAGCGCGCCTCTGCCTTGGACACAGTGTCTGGAGAGTGCTCCTCAGCTCAATGTGTTTGTTTATTTAGCAGTTTGTGGCTGTTTTTACTGACCCACCAACCCAGGTGGTTAAATAATCTGATATTGCAACACCCAGGAAGAGAATTTCTGTTCGCTGTGAGGACTCACCTGGTGTTGGACACGAGTGTATTGACCAAGGGTGGGCACAGGATTCACTGCCTGAAACAGTCTGTCCTTAGCAGCTGCTCTGAGTGCAGCCTGCGTAACCTCCTGGCTGTGGCCTGTGGTGGTTTTTGTAGTCCTGTGTCTGTGAAATGTTTGTTTGCCTTGGAATTAGTGGTTACCACACAGTCTTGTTAATTTACAGGACTATGGGCCTGGAGAATTCATGTGCAGCTCTTCTTTCCTTGCCTTTTACCTCATAATTCATTCATCTGTGAGCTTTAGTAGTCTCAGAAGGGATTCATGCTGAATGTGGAGCATCTCTAAATCCAGCCACCATCCAATTTCACTGTTTTCTGTTCTGATACAGTGATACTTACCTCAAATGCAGCCTCTTAGCTTTTCTACTATTTTAACTCACTCAAACTCCACAGTGGCCACTGCCACGTGACATGGATGAAGTCAGGCTGGACAACTGTCATGAGTCTGGAAGGCTGCCCTGGGTTTTCACTGGGAGTTTGCTGGGCTGGAATTGGCCACAAGGCTACACGTGGCTGTAAACAAAACTAAACCCAGTTTTACAAAGGCTGTTGCTGGCTGTCTGGAAAATCTTTTGACAAGTGATCATCTGCGGTGCTGGAGCAGTAAGGAAGTAGTTGCAGTTCTTCTGTGGCAGTGCTCCTCCTGCAGCAGTTGTTGGGTGCAAGAGGCAGCTTATTTTTTACTCTCTCCAGCAGAAATTGGTGCAAAGCATGGATTTGTTGCTCAGGTGATGGCACCTGTCTTACAAGGTTTCTGTCAGTATTTTACTCTCAGTAGGCAAGGCCATTTAAGACTTATCACTGTGAGTTTGGCCCATTGGCCCAGTCTGGCTCTATACTGGCTGTTGTATATATTTAAACCCTTAATTGATTGTGTAAAAACATCTTTCAAAGTGCCTGACCTTGCAGTAGGAGCACGTGTAGTTTGAGTGTTGGGGATAGGCTGTGGCTGTATCAGCTTAAGCTGTAGTTTAAGATCTTGCCCCTTCTTGCAGTTTATTTTACCACCTTAATTCTGTTCTCCCAATTCCACCATACTGGATGTGTGGAGGGTATCTGATCTAAATCCTACAGTTTTCCAGGGCATTTCCTTTCAAATCTGTAAGGAATGCTGGAGGAGCTCAGTGTGAGAGGAAGAAACAAGCTGTGGTATGGGAACATGACTATCCTTAACAGGTATTGAAGTGAAACCTTCTGAACATGAAGCCACAGCTTCTGGCCACTGACCTTTGGAATTGTGGCAAGTGCAGCTGCTTAATGTGGCCCTAAAGAAGGGCATGGCTGTTGTAACCAGGATATGTGACCTGGGGAGTCATTCTTTTTGGAAGTCACTCACTCTGGGATGTTTGACACCTGCAAGGGTTGGGGGCAGGCTTTTAAGTCAATAGTTCTGAAAGTGCTGTGCAGATTGACAGAGACCTTTTTTTGCCAGGGTGGGCTGCTGCAGTAAGTCAGGTTTTTTTCCCTGTGTGCCACCTCAAGGTCAAGTCTCAGCTTTTGTGTTGTCAGCAGCTTTGTGAACGAGGTGAGGTGTGCTGTGCTTGAAAGCAAAGTTTTTTGTGATAAGTTTGGGTCACATTTAAAATGATATAAAATACAAAAATACCCCATTTCCTTCCACATTTTTTTCCTGGTGGGGCATTATGCTAGTAATTTTTTCTGGAACACAGCTTCCCAAGTGCAGCTTAGGCAGTTTCCTGAGCTGGTCTGATGGGAAGCTGCCCAACATCCAGGATGCAATCAGAGCCTATCAGTTCCATGTGATTTTCAAGTCCTCTGGCTGCCACTGGAACTAAACCTGACTGTGCTTTCCAGCCCTCTTGGTTTTGGTCTATTTATCCCTCACTGCTTCTTTTCACAGCAGTTTGCTGGTTGTGTGCAGCCTGGTTTTCCCTGCTCTCAGTGTCCCTGCAAACAGAGCTGTGAGCTGAGCAGGCTGCTGGTTGTTCACCAGTGTGAGTGTCAGTGCCACTGCCTGTCCCAGCAACCTTAAATCCCTTATTTCTGTTTCCTCTCCAGTGAAAACAGTACTAAGATAAGAACCTGAGTGCTCCTGAAGATGTTCATCCAACTTGTTAAATAACTGCTTAAAAGGTTGCACTTGGATTTCTTTGTTCTGTTAAGCTCTTTAAAGTGGCATTCAGGATCCCTTAAAAAAAGAAAAGAAAAAAGGTAGGAAAACTACTGAGGATTTGGAGAGGAAATGCTCTGTCCTTTCTCCTGGAGGGATCTGTGAAGTACAAGTAACAGAGGAGTACTCTGCTCTGTATCCTGGGGCTCACAGGGCATTTCTGCTGCTCTTTTCCATGTGGCTGCTGGGTTTATGGACAAGAGAAGGCAGCTGCAGTAAATGCTGTGTGGAGCTGTGCAGGTGTGTGCAGCACCTGGGGGTTTGTGCAGTCCAGCTCTTTAAACCCACTGGTGTCTGAATCTTGGTGCTGATCAAAGCAGCCCCTGGCCTCTCCCTGGAGGGGAAAGGACATGTAAGTTCAGGGAAAAGAAACTGGAAGTAAAACTCGCTCTGGAAGCAACAGAGCTGCAAAATCAATGTGGTTTCACATGCTCTTCATTCTTCCCCACCCTTACAAAATCAGAACGTCTAAATGATGTCTGGGAAATGGGCTGTGAGCAGAGCAGGGCTGGGTTTGTGTGTAGGTCTGTAGCCAAGTGTCTGAATTGTTGCATCAACATGAAATGCCAAGCTGGCACCTGTGTTTGTGATGTGGGAGGGAGGTTTTGGATTTAGGGGATTACAGTGGATGATCTTGCACATGCCAGAAGTCTGAGGCAGTCAGAGTACTGCCCTTTACAGGAACTAACTCCAGGAGCACCTCTTTCTCCCTCAAATCCTTGGTTTTTCACTTCACTCTTAAAATGAGCTGCTCAAGGTAATGGCATTAACTCTCCTTTCCAACTAGATTTAACTGTTTTCTTCAGGACTCAGTTGGATGGCAGGGAAGGGGAATGACAGATCCAAAGGTTTCCACCTCTTGTGCAGAGTGGTTTTTTGCTAGCATCAAAACCAGGAGTCTCGTGCTGGTCAGGGAGATGGGGTGACATGGAGCCCTGTTATTTGGCAGAGGGACTGAAGGGGGTCATGGGAAGGCACTGAAGTGTCCAGAAGTTGATTTTGATGCCAATCACCAGGGAATAGCTCAGAGGAATGGGAAACTTCCGTTTGAGTTGTCTAGTTTTGGAAAATGAATGTAGCAGTTTCAAAACAGTCTTACATTTTAGTGAGTAGCTCATAGAGCAGATATTTTGCTAGGGAAATACAAGTATTTTGCAGGATTGGGAAGGAAAACTGGTGCCAATGTATGTGGCCAGCTATTAGGTGAATTAGGTAGAACTGGGTGCATTTCTTTCCTCTTGTACTTTGTGTTTCAGGTAAAAATGATGATTGGGTACTTCAAACAATTATGATTAATAATTATGATACTGCGACCTTGATGAAATGAACTGCAAGTAAGGTTGATGAGAAGTCTTGTGATGTACAGACAGCCAAGATATTGCCTGTAAATCCTGAGCAGACGTTAAAAAATGGGGAAAAATCTAGTTGGGGATTTGAAGCCAAGTAATCCCTAAATATCTGCTCTCTTGATTGCTCCTGAGTAAGCAATTTTCATTAGCCTGGAGCAGTAACAGGGAGATGTAGCCTGTGTTAATCTGTTGCCTCTCTTTTTGGAGCATCTCTTTTTGGCCACCCTCCTGACTCTGCAGTTGCCAGTGGTGAGCCTGGGAGGAAAGGGCATCACTCCCTGCAGTGCTTTTCTCCTTGGCTAAGAGAGGATGAGGAACAGGGAACTTTTGGGAGGTAACTGGAAGCTGTGATTGCTGCCAGATTCATTCCTCTTTTCCATCTTCATTCATGACCTGCCCTGGAGCTGCTGGAGCCAGTTGCAGGCTGGTGTGGTTTTGGAAATAGTAGCTGCTCTGCTGGGATTCTTTCTGAACTGTGTGTGTTGGGTGTCTTGTCTGTCAGGGGAGGTGAACATTCAGGTTGGATTTATTTGCCACAAAACATTTCTTGTATTATATTGTCTTATGTTTTGGGGTGGTGAAACCAGTTCTGTGGCTTTCTGCCCTAGAGATGTTACCTGGCTCTTTCTATTGTTCATTTCAGTTTCTGTTCCTTGATTTTTTCTCACATCTCAGGAATTGTCTTCCCCTTCTCAGAAAGTGTGTGTGTGGTAAACCAAGCCAGCTGCTAATGTGGGGAACGCTTTGGGAATACTTTATAACTCACCAGCCAGATCTGTTATTAAATGATCTTCAGGTTTGTTGTTTCTCTTCAGCACGTGCTGTGGGTCCAAAAATTGGTGGCAGAGCTGTGTGGATGCTCTTGTGATCAGTCTGGCCCTGGTCTGTGCTCCTGAGAGGAGCTTTTGGCCAATACCTGTAGGAGATTGTGCTGTTGGAAACCAGGTGGTCCTTCCTGCGAGCCACTGCCCACACACTCCTGCCTTCAGAGGCCTGGGTAAGGCTTTTGGGCTGGAATCACTGCTTTTTCCACTTTTCTCAGGCTTGGAACTGAGCAAACCTGCTGGCAGGAGCCCTGCTGCAGCCCCACGTGTTGACCTCTGGCTCTGTCCCTTTGCAGGGTGTGAGGCAGTGGCAGTAGCTGCCTTGTGCATAGCAAATAGGATTTGTTTGTGCCCAGCAGTTCTTGTTGGGCTTATGATCAGGGGATTTCTAATTTTCAGTTGGGATGATGCTGCTTAACACTATCAACCACTGTCAAACTCCCCCTGCTTTTGCTCAGAGCCTGTTACAAGGAGCAGCCCCCAGCAAATCGTGAACTCTTTGAAATGTTTCAGTGAAGTGCTTGACAGTAAGTCAGGCTGGTATATTTCCCTTCTGCTTTTTTGTTGTGTTTTTTTTAAGGACTGAATTTTTAGCTTTTCATTTTGGTGGTTGTCATAAGCCCTGCATTATTTAAGTAGCTTGTTTTAGCAGCTTGAAATGAGCCAGAAATTCACCTTGCTCGCAGGCTACCAGCAGACACGTTTGCTGCCTGCAGGCACAAAGTAGGAGTTGATGCTCTTCTGTCAGTGTAGGTGAGCAACAGTGGTGTTCTGTATGGGGGAGAGGCTAAAACACAGTGATTTGATGTTGCTGACATCTCTTTCAAGTTGCTCTTTTTTTTCCCTCCCCCCTGTTCGTTTGGGATCTCAGTTCCTACCTCCCCTGCTTTCAGTCTAGTCCTGTTGCCTTGAGCTGGAGCCAGACGAGCACTTTGAGTCTAGTCCCATCTTGGATATGTGGGAGTTCAAGATTTCAAATGCTGTAAGTGGGGGGAAAAAATTACATTACACTGTGTTGAGAAGGGGGGGAGTATCCCCTTGACTGTCAGTTTAAATTCCAGCACCATCTGAAGATGCTCATCACAGCACAAATGTGGGGTGGAGGGAGCAGATTTGAGTTCTGCTCCAGTTACTGCAGTCCAGAAACGCCTTCAAATATCAGGAGATTAAATATATGCACAGCACCGATGGTGGCTATTTTTAGGTTAAGCTAAAAATATGTCATGTGGTCTTTAAAAGGATTTTGAATGGGTTTTGGAAATCCTTGTGTAAGCGTTCTGTGTGCTCCTGAGACCTGTTTCACCTCGTAGCAGCTGATCCCTTACCTCATAGTAGTGGTTGGGAGCAGTGGTTTTGTGGATGATATTTTTGCATGTTTGAAGAGCTTGTCCGGGAAGTCCCTGTGACCTCAGCTGTCAGTCTGAGGTCCTGTCAGTTCAGAGAACTGTTAAACCCAAGTCCCTGGTGGGCTCTGGTTTTCCTGGTAGCTGTTCTGTTAATGCATTCTTCTCCTCTCAATTCGCTGTAGGAAAAGCCATAATAGGGAGGATTTTATTGTGTGCACAGTGAAACAACTTGGGTGTGCTGTGTCAGAGGGTGGTGAGGCACTGCCCAGGCTCCCCAGGGAATGGGCACGGCCCCAAGGCTGCCACAGCTCCAGAAGCATTTGGACAACGCTCTCAGGCACGGGGTGGGATTATTGGGATGTCCTGTGCAGGGCCAGGAGCTGGACTCTGATCCTTGTGGGTCCCTTCCAAGTCAGGATGTTCTGTGGCTGAGCTATGAGTACGTGGAGTAATATAGAGATGAAATCGGGTGGGACCACATCTTCAGCATGGTGGGTCCCCACTGCACAGTCAGTGAGTGTCAGAGAAGTCATGATGAGAATTTTGTGTCACCTGGATACTGCTACAGGGATTCAAGTCCTAATCCAGTTTGATGGGCTGTAGTGCAGGTGGGAGCCTTTTAAGAAAAGAAGAAAAAGTAAAAAGCTTGGAAAGTGTTTATTGACACTTTGCTGTTAAAACAGCTCTAATTTCCTGTCCTTGACTGTGTTGCAGAAAAGCTGATGGGCATGTTAGAGCCTGCTTATAGGTAGCTTTATTCTTTGCCTATAAATAGGCACTGAAATCACTGAGGTAGTGTAGAAGAGCTTCTTTCCATCTGTCTTCCTTGCTTTTTTATTATTGTTTATGTAGGGCAAGACCCCAGGGTGGCTTTGATCTTGTTACTTCACATTCTTGGTGGCCTGGTGCTATAAACATGAATAAACTTCTTATTCACGCCACTAGATGGAACTGGCCCATGCTTATGGATATTTGTTTAAACTCCAGCTCTGTATTGAGTATTGACAAAATGAATTGCTAGCTCTTGGTGGAATCTTGGCTTTTACCCTCAAAGCAGGGCTTTATAAGCTGCTTGGGGTTTTATTCAGTCTGTTTTGAAGTAGGAAGAATTGCCAGTTCTTTCCAGCCTTGGCTTTTTTTGTTGTTGCCTTGACTGTGTATTACAGTTAATGCTATTTATTATATTCCTGCTTTTAAACCACTGAGTCTTTTGGTGATGTGTGCACACTTTCTTGTATGGAAGTGCAGATGGTTTTCTATCCCAAATTTAATTTCAGATTATTCCCTGTACCCCTTTCTCTCTGCTGAAGGTTTAAGTGTGCAAGTTCTTCTCTACCGGAACCAGAGTGACCTGAGAAAATACAACCTTAGTCTTGTGGCTTGTACATCATTCTTGGATCTGAACAGCTGGGGTTTAGCCAGCACTGGACAAAGCATCATTTGAGCTATTTGGGAGAAGATTTTTTTTTAATATTATTTTTCTTTTTCTTTTTTTCTTTTTTTTTTTGATGGCTGTGCTGAGCATTTACGATGTCACCCTACTGTGAAGTAGCCAGCCCTGGAGGGGAGAAATATCCAACCACTCAGCTTTGCTTGGAACAGATCTGAGCAGACACCTGTCCTGCCTGTCTGCACCACTTGATGCTGCAAGGGCTGATTTGTGGCTCTCACAAATGTCCTTGTTCCTCCCCAGCCAGTCTCAGAGCAATCCTTTGCTGTGTTTGCTTGGCAACCTTGGCCACGCTGGGCTTATCCCTGCCTCTGTTTCCCCACCTTTTAAATGGCAAGAGACAAATTGATTTTGTTTGCTGAAGGAGTCAGCTAAGGATGGAAAAGTGCTGTGCAGGGCTAGGTGATTGCTATTCACAAGTACCAGGGAAAATACAACTGTAATAATGTGGATGTGACCTTTTAGAAAGGCCAGAGTTTGCACAACAAGTTTGCACTTACAATCACCCAGCTCCTGAGCTGCAGCTCCAGCACCTGCCTGTGATGGTGGAACAGTACTTCCGTGCCATTCTGCCAAATAAAGATTTATTTCTCTTTATAAGGCAAAAGATGAAGAATCTAGAGGAAACACTCCCAAAATCTTGCTTTTCAGGTGTTTTCAAAGCACCAGTATGTCCATAATAATCTCAGAGCTGATTACTGGAATTTGGATGTGCTACTGTGGTATCAGGGCTCAAACACAGGGGTAGTTGCATGTTTGTGGTAATGCTGGTTAGAAGAGGCCTCTTCCTGTTCCCTCACCCAATTTCCCACTCAAAACTGGACCATCACCAGATCAGGAATCAGGTGAATGTGGCTGTTTGTAGACAAGCCTTGAAATCTTATGCTGGAGGTGCTCTCTGAAGAAGGTTCCCTCAGGCTCTAAGCCCAGGCTCTTGGGCTTTTTTAAGTGCTAAATTATACATTTTCATTTTTTTTTATTATTGTATCTTGTGCATCTGAATTCATTTCTTCATTTAACTGTCCTAGCTGCAAATCCTGTTCCCTGCAGAGGAAGTTAAGTAGAATTACTGAGGGGGAATTTATATTGCTCTTGTGTACTAGCAAACAGGATTTTATAGCAGACCCACCATTTTCTTCTAGCTTATGCATCAGTAAATATTTAATAGTACAGATTCCTGTATGCTGCAATAAGGAGATGAATACTTTCCAATAAAAAAACCCTCTTTCCTCCTTCCCATGATCAAATTGTGCTTGGAGTTCCTGTATGTGTTCAGCCTCTCTCTGATAGGGGGAATGGAGAGCTATAAGCTGACAGAGCATAAAATGGAAACCTCCTGTTTAGTTTGCAGTGATTTCTTTGGCCCCCTAATCCTGTTTGGGAGCTTCTGGCCTGTTCACTGTGACTCTTTGAGAACAGGTGGGGGTAGCAAAGTTTAGTTCCAAAAAGCCCAGTCCTGTGAAGGAACCTGATTCCTGTCATGCTCTCCTTTTGGTGTGAGAACAGATGGTGTTTCCTGGAATTTGTACCAAACCCTCACTGTAAATCAGGGAAATCTCTTCTTTAGGGTAGCAGATGGTGGTAAGGAAGTGTTCTCTGGAATGTTCCTGTGCTGGTTCACAGGGCAGGCACAAACCATGCACTGACACTGCTCTGCCTGGGGTGCAGCTTCCTTCTGGCATGCCAATAACGTGGGGGCTGTGGGGGTGAGTTTGGAGCATCTCTGATGGCTCTGGAAGTTGGCCTCAGCTTGGCAGCACTCAGGGGATTCAGGCTGGCATGGTGATATCCCTGTTGGCTGTTCCCCTCAGGGCTGTGCAGGACTTCCCTGGCATTAAGTGTGACAGGGATGGTTCCAGTGGGGGTGTGAGATGCAGGTGGATGTGGGGATGCCCTGGGACAGCTCAGGCAAGGGGATTTTGCCCCTCTCACCAATTGATGGTGGCAGAAACACCACTGTGTGGGTTGGTGCATTGGATTTTGACTGGAAACAAGAGAAGATGCACAGACTCAGTGGGTTTGAGTCCTGCTTGGATAGAACTGCATCTCTCCTCCTTTTCTGTGACAGCATAGCTCCTCCAGTGAGACTTCTCAGGGCTAATTGCACTCTTCAGTCAACTGTCTTAATTGTTGGAATACAAGATAATAAATATATCTCCTTTCAGGTCCTGAGAGGGGGGTACGGAAAAATGCTCATGTGGAGAGACTGCTGGGAGAGCCAGGAGAACCCTTAGCAGCTAAATCTTGGAAAATCCCCCTTAGAATCAATCTGAGTTTGCCTGACCCCTTTGTGGTTTTATTTTATCTTCCAGTTCCTCATGTGAGCCTGACTGCCATGCTGGAACACTGACACTCTGGGGTGCAGCTGTTTAAAATGGCAGAGAGAGGTGGGAATGAAGAAGTCATTAACTTGAACAGTTTCAGCAGTCACAGAGGGAAAGGTGAGTACTGACTTGTGCCTGTTTCCAAAACATTCTTGTGAAGCTCCTCCTGAGCTGCAGGATTCACAGACACTGAACTTTCAGGGAGCTGCTGGAGGTCTGTTCTGCCATATCACACACTACTCTGTTACACTGACTTAGCCACCTACAGAAACTCTTTCATGTTATGCAGGCATGCAAAATATTTGGCTCTTATCTTACTCATGTTGTACTGCCTCAAGGGAGATTGCTGACTTCTTGAGAACACTGTGTAGAGGTGTTTCAGCAGATCCAAGGAGGAGCCATCCTTCTGAGAACCCCATAGGAGACAGGCTGACCCTAAATTTGTGCCCTCATGGGGCTGTGTGCATTGGCACCCATTCCCTCAAGAGTGGAATTCAAAATGAGGCTTTCTCTGTATGCCTGAGAGGTGATAAATGAACACTCACGCTAAAAAATAAGCCAAAACATATCAGATTTTAGGGAAAGCATAGTTGTATGTTCTCTGTGCTGTACAGAAATCCTCTATTTCTGCTTGAATGTCTCTCCAGCATTCCAGCAGCTGTGTTGAGTAGCATCTATATTCCATTCTTGACAAACCTTGGGGCACAAGGTTGTCATCTAATAGCAGGATATCTTCTGCACCCACAGCCACAAGCCTTATCTCACCCCTGCATGAGGTATTCCTGCAAAGTCTCACTCTTTCAGAAGAGGCTGAACTGCACAAAGACCCTTATCTCTGCTAGAATGCACTGCACTTTAACCAAAAAACTGCAATGTCCCTGAGATACTGAAAGTTCAGGATTTCTCTGCAAAAGTATTCCCTACATGTCTTGTCTGTAATAACTTTTGCAGCAGCTTGACTTGTGAAGAGTTTGGGGTAGAAGATTCTTTGTGAGTGTCAGTGTCTGTGCCTGCAGTGCTGTTGTGATGAGCTGAAGCTGGGCAGGTGTTTTGCTGGAGGCTGAGGGATGCAGGAGTGGCTGTAACGATGCCTTGCAGAGGAATTGGTGACCTCTGAATGCTTCTTCCTGCAGTGCAAATGGGAAAATTGCTTTCTCAGATGTTTCAGTGCTACGTGGGCCCTGTAATTCCAGTTATTGACCTTGAGCTAACATCTAACTTTAAGTTTACTTACTGTTCTGCAGACTGGATAAACCACAGAGATGAAAGTCTTATCACGATATCGGATTCCTCAGATGAAGATCTGCCTTTGTTGCTGGAAATGCCAGAAAAGCAGCAGGCTGAGGATGATGATGATGATGATATAGTCATCTTAGCAGAGGTGATTTTTCATTGTTGCAGCTGCTGTGCTGTATTCCTGGCCTGTATAGCCAAGTCTTGTGCAAATACGTGATGCATTCTTTTGAGTCCTGCCTGGTGATAGCAATCTGCTTAGAATGGCTGAAATAACAGTGAAATGATGGCATTTTGCTGGCTTAATTTAGTCATATTTTGGGCACAGGAGGTGAGAACCAGACCATGAAACTGCATTGTGTAGTTTTAAGTTCTACTTGATGAAGGTTTTAGCTCAAAGTTGTCTGTATGAATCCAGCAAGGTGATGCTTGGCAAGAGGACTTGATCTTCCATTGACGATGTTTTCAAACCAAGCCTTGTTTGATTTATATATCTACTTTGTGTGCTTTATATTCCTCTATGCTATTCGCATTCATGTTGGGCTGTTGCAGGCACTGATATTTTTGCAGCATTTCATATCTATCTTGTATTAAGAATATATTCCACTTTCCTGGTAAATTAACCAGAAGCACTGAGAAAATGGGTTGCAAAGCTGACCTTTCTGCTTCTTGGTTGAAAACAGCAGCAGAGAACACTCAGGCTCTGTTGGCATACAGCAGTCTGTCTGCCAGAGGCAAGAACAAGGCCAGAGATCAATGTTTGGAGCTTTGGTTCCTGCCTGTTTAAATAAATTGGTGAGAACACAAATATGTCATCAGTTAATTCTTCCTTCCCACACTATTTTACTGGAAGGGAAGTGGGTACTGAGGTGAGCTTAGGAAATGATTCCATTTTGAAAGTCCTGTGCATCCCCAGTTCTGCCAAGGGTTCTCGTAGCACCTGGGGACAGACTGATGACACAGATATGTGGGTTGCAGTTCTGTGCTTTATTAAATATCTGGCTGAACAGACTGTTTATTGGTTTCCCATCAGAGGTTTTTTTAGATGCAGAAGTATCTGGAGCCAGGATTCTGACATGCAGACAAGAATTCCTACTTTCTCTTGTTGGTGTCCTTTTCAGACCCCAAAGCATCAGCAGCCTCTGCGTCCCAATGTCATCAGACCTGCTGCTCCGTGGCAGGGTGCAGACACTGTGGGAGAAGGAGGATCTAAAAGTGCTGTGGAGCCTTTGAGCAGAGACCTGCAGGATGAGCAGGATTCAGCTCTGCCCAGTGAGGGAGGTGGAAATAACCTCATGGTGGAGAGCAATGCTGGCCCAAGCAGGGATGGGAGTGTGGACATTGCCCTGCAGCAGCCTGGATTGTCCGAGCTGAATGGCCCCAGCTCTGAACTTACAGGTAACCGGGAGCCTGGCCCAAGTTTGCTGCCACTGATCAAGAGGAGTCCACAGCCTGCTGATAACACAGAAACCATTAGCCTGGAGAATGGAGACCTTCCACTTCAACAGGAGGAAAGGATGGAAGCTCGACAATGGCAAGGGGGGCCAGAGCAGAAGCTGGAAGGAATAGCTGCTAAAAGTGGCACGGTGCAGGAGGAGACCCGAGAGAACAGCCAGCTGCAACCCCGGCACCTCCCACCGCCGGGGGATGAGCCGCGGGCTGTAGCGAATGGTTGTGCCCCGCAGCGAGGGCAGCCAGAGGCAGACCCGGCATCTTTGAGGCCGTGTGGAGATCAGGCTCCCGGGCCAGCCTTCCCCCGGCCCGAGCCGCAGCAGGACGGGATTCCGGGCCCTGCCTCCCCGCAGCCGGCGCATCCCCCCGAGGAATCGGCTCAGCAGGCAGGGGGAGACCAGGAGCAGCCAGGGCCCGCCTTCCCCGCACGGGGCTCGCACGAACTTGGCTCGGGGGATGTGCCAGAGCAGGGAGCTGCTGGGCAGGAGCAGGACCTCACTGCGTTGCTCATCAGAGAGACAGTAAGTATTGCCAGGGCTCCTCTGCGTCCTGTGTGCGTGATGTTTTCAGGTTTTTCAAGGTGTGTGGAGTCTCACATGCTGGGAACACACAGCTGTAAATCCTCTTTGTTTGACTGAGACTCAGCCATGCACGGTGAGGAGCCTGTGATGAGCTGCCTTGAAAACTTTCATTTAACGTGAAATAATCTGTGTCTGTTCCCTGAAAGGCCGCCTTGGATCTGCTGGTCTGGTTTTGTCTGGTTAATTCCGAACCCAGCACTGTAAAGGTGCTTTAGGATTGGATATAAAGCTAAATGAGTAAACCTGGGACACTAAACAGAGGAATACAGGGCAAAATAGAGTTTAGAGACATGTCTGAGAGCCAGGACTGCTTTCAGCTGCCTCTCCTACAGGAGTTGGTCCATGCCCATGTTAATGCCACCATTATGGCCAGGGTAAAGTTTGCCCTTGCAGTGTGCATTTCCAAGCAGCACTACCAAGAAGTGGATAAGCACCATGAGGACTTGTGTATGTAAATTCCACATGCTCCATGAGTGAAGCTTAGCATGAGGGACACTGATATGACAACAGCCACCAGGAAGGACACTCCTTATCCTTTGGTATATTCAGCAGCTTGGGCAGCATGGTGTATATATGATAAAGCTAAATAAAAATGTGGTGGTTCATGTGTTTAATGTTTGCACACTCCTCCCTTTGATTGCTAGAGAGGAAAGCTCTCTTTTAATGGCTTATTGAATATTTTTTCTTGCAAACAGGCATGTTCTTAGGTGTCTGTATCTTCCACCACCAGCCCATCCTCTCCAGGTCTTCCCTCCACATCCCATTCTACTTGGGAAGACTCGAGTTGACAAAAATATTTCTTTAAGTAGCGGTGCAATAAAATTCAGTTCTTTCCAAGTAAGACCTCGTTGATCAGTGCCTTTGAGATGGGTAAGAGGCTATTCTTGCATGGTCAGGGTTGCTTGACAACCCTGACCAGTCCAGTCTTGCAAAGCAAAATACCACATGGTTGCAGTCCCTGTACAGAAACCCCAGAGAGGGCAGCAAACACTGGGAGAGCCTTCACAGAAATGACACTAAAAGGTTTGTTGTCTGTTCTGGTCTCCTTGCTGGTGTGTCTGGGTTCATTGCGTGGGTGTACATGTTGTTGGTTTATTTCCTTTTGCTTTGGAATGTTGTATTTCAGCACATAATCTGGAATTCCTTGATGGTCATGCTGAAGGTGAATATTCCCTTTTCTTTGTTGTAGTTCATTCATATGGAGCCTGAATCTCTCATTAGGCCATGTGCTCTTGGCTTTTCACATCCCTACCCTCACTCTTCCTTTGAGAGAGAGCTGTTAGCAGTCATCCTGTGGAGCAAGGCTGGATGGCTGTAAATGATCTCTTGACCATTTTGCCCTGAGTCTCAGAATTCTGTTGGTTAATGACATGTAAATCCCTGTCCAGGGTGCTACGTCTGTTACACAGCTTCTTTAATATCTGCATAACCTTTAGCTTTTCCTACTGTAGGAAGCAAGATTCCCAGATGTGAAGAAGGAATATATTGAAGAATTAATCATCCTCAAGAACTGCTATGACTTAAATGTGTAAGTATGGAGCCAAGAGCCACAGTGTGTCACACAACTGCAGCACTTTCCCATGTCCCCACCTGCCAGGGGTGCTGCTTTAGAGCACATCCAGGCTGGGGCTTCAGCACTCCCTTGACAGAATCTGTGGTCTTTGGCACTTTTATTTGTACTTCTAATAGAGCTGGTTTTAAGTCCTTTCTAGTTCTGTTGTGCTGTAGCTTCTCTGCTTTTTAGATAATTTACTTATTTAAAGATACTACATATAATTTTATCTTATCTATTACTAGGGCTCTTAAAAAGAGTGTCAGGATTAAGGTGTTGACTGCTATAAAACATAGTATGGAGATGGATTGGTGAGTTTTGAGTTGGGAGAAATGGTTCCCTCCTTCATTTCACTGATTTTTGGACTTTTCCAGGTAAAGCTGACACTGGCTTGGAGTCCATTATTTAGTGTCATGATATTGACTTTTATCCCATTTACTTGCTCAAGTAGCAGTGGTGCTGTTTGAATTATCTCACATCACTTTTTGGGGGTAGAATAGAGCAAACACATTTAAGGGCTGGTAGGATTGGTTCTGGAGATCTGATGAGGGACTGATTTTGGTCAAACTGAGCAGAAACATGAGCAAGAAAATGAAATAAAACGAGAGGAAAGCTAAGGTGAAGATTTGCATTCCAAATTACATTAACAGGAATACCTTAATGTTCATCATGCTGGAGATTTCTGGGGGTCATGTTAGAGTCAAAAGTTTTTTTTAAAAAGTGGTTAACCTTACTGCTGAGTTGCATCATCTCCCTGCCCTTCTGGGTAAAGCTGGGGAGTGCAGGATTGCGTGTGCTGGCATCAGCAGCACCGTGGGGAGATGGTTTGAAGTAAATCACTTGTGACTGGTGTCTGATGCTTGGTGGCCTCTCTTTTCTCTCTCTGCAGCTCTCTCTGTTATCTCCAGCATGTCCAAACTGGTTGCTGTGTGATCCAAGAATGAGGAATAGGTGTTGGTTGCCAGAGTATTCATTTGTATAAATCCAAGGCCCTTTCCAGCTAACTAGGGCACTAATCAAGCAGCATTTAAGGCTTAGAATTTCGTGAGGCTTAAAATTAGTCATTGGGCCATAAATAAGTTAACTGGTGAGGAGCTGATGATCCCATCCACTGGGCATAGGTTTCCTATTCTGCTACTTTGCTTGTGCTGTGGAGCTGTGCCTCCCAAGCAGGCATTCTTGGTTAGAAAGTCAACTAGAACAAGACTAGAACTTCTTTCTGGTCTTTCAAAGGGCTTTCCCTGCAGTGGTGGAGCAGCTTTGGGGTGCCCACAGCATCAAGGTGGATGGTAGTGGTGGGAATGTAGGAGACAAGCAGAGCCATTCCTAGGGGCAGTTGGGTTGTTGAAGTTGTGCATCTGGCTGCAGGACCCTCCCAGACTGTGTGAAAAACCTCGGGTTTGTGTCCTGGGGGGATTTAGCAAAGCCTGATGGAATTAAATCCCACTCTTGGCTTCTGTCGGTCTTAATGTGTTCCTTCCCTTTTTGCTCCGAAATCTCTTCTCTCCCATTGTGTGCCACAGACCCAGTGAGATGAAAAGGTGCTTCCAGGCTTCCCTGTAGGCCAGCTACAGTGTCTGCTCAGCGGTGCGTTACCCACTTACTGGATGATAAAGATTTCTTCTCCATATTTTTATTCCTTTAACCAAACCATCTTTTTAGTTGTCACTGCAGCTTTTGTGTGAGAACAAATGGGTCAAAGCACTGGTCAGCCTCGCTGGCAGGGTCTTTTTGATCTCTATGGTGTGTCAGGCTGAATCAGGCTTGAAATATAATAACTAAGGGTGAGTGGTTTTGGGCAGGGGTGAGGCTTTTAACCAGCTCTGTGTCCTGTGGTGCAGATATTAATGAACAGTGCCGTGAGTGTGGGTGTGCTGTGCGCCGGGACCCACTTAACTAATTGTCACACACTGAAGGTCAACGTCCCCCAAAATCCTCAGCGTTGAAATGGCAACATGCAGGATAGTTCAAATGTACCCTGGCCGTGCCCCTGCTGAAACCCTTTCGTTAGAGCCACAATCTGAGCTCCTTGAAGTTTCTGTTTTGTTGGATTAAAACAGTTATCTTTTACCAAAGGGATGGCAGGAGGTGGGAGCTGGAAGCTATTAAATGCTCAGTGCCAAGATATTTGTTGTTTTCCCCTGAAATGATCTTCTTAAAACTTTCAACTGATGTGAAAGATAAGATGTGGGAGCCCCTCTTAGCAGGGTATCATCTATTCAGCTTTTGTGTGCAGGAGCATTCACACTCAGTCAAAAGCTTCTGGCTCAATATGTCAATACCTGATTAAACAAAAAGAAATGCCCCTGCTTTGAATGTGAAAGCAGAGCTAAAGTAATAGTGCCTTGATAGTGGGTTAATGCTTCAAGCCAGTTCAGATTTCTTAATTAGGGCCTGATTTCTGACATCAGGAATGTAAATTAGCTGCAATTATGTCTTTGCTGCAGCCTAGCACCTTCTCATTCCTATAGTTTTACAAATGTTAATTGCTTGTCCTGGCTCTTTTCAGAAGGATCTTATTCTGCAGCTGGGGAAACTGAGGAACAGCTTGTGTTACTTGCCCCAGCCAGCACAGCTGCTTGGTGAGGGTTGAGAAAGAGCTGTGGGAGCCTGATTCAGGCAGCCCTTTGAGAAAGGTTCCTGGAGTGTTTGTGGCTCTCCACCAATGGGACATTTGAAAACCCTTTTCCGAGTCTTTTCTAAGGTAAAATACTCAGTTAAGCTACACTTACCTGGCAGTTATGACTGTTTGTGGTAGGACCTCAGATATGCTGCATTTACAGGCTATTAGGCAAATTTTCATCAATTTTAGTGGTTATTTTCTAAGTGCTTAATTCTCAGTCATTTACTTGAAGTTTGTTCTAGTCCAGAACCACCCTTGGTCCTTACAGGGCAGGCTTTGACTGTGACCTCATAATTATACGATACTGAAAATTGGACAAATGAGAAATGAACCTGAGCTTCCCAACCCTGAAGTAACTATATTTATCTTTTCAGACTTTGTAACTTTCTTCTGGAAAATCCAGATTACCCAAAGAAGGAAGGCAGAGTGGTTTTAAACCCCAGCAGCAGCCTGCTTGCCAGCCAAGATGAGACAAAGGCAAGTGAGAGTATCCACATCCACTGCTGCCTCTGGGCAGTCTGTTCAGCTTGAGTGGACCTTGGGATGTCTGCTTTGATTAGTGTGTGTTTGCAGAGTGCTTGACTGAGCCTGGCTTTCACAGGAGGCCTCTGGGTATGTGTAAGGCGCGTTAAATAGCAATAATTAGTTGCTTGCAAGATGACTTCCAAGCCTTTCCTGTTTGGCTGTGCCAGAGATGCACAGTGCCTGCTCCTTTGCCTCCAGCGAGCCCCTCTTCCCTGCCTGCCTATCACTGCCCCATCTCAAGTGTTCATTTTGATAACTGAGACAAGAATTCCACAATCATTCTGTCACATGAAGTAGCCTTGGCCCTCGGGTCTCTCTTGTGAGGCCTTTAGGCATTGCCTTGCAGCCTCCTAACTGCAAATCTCCCTACAGATGCTTGATTTTATTTGTATTTTAAAACGTTCATTTAACAAAAAATTCTCTCTGAGCTGCTTTGAGGGTATGGAAATAGCTCTTTGTAGCCTGAGAGAGATGTTGAATACCTCATTCTGCTCTTGGAAGAAGCATCTCTCTACCTTGAGCTAATAAAGCTGGTCACTCTCATAGTAATTTAAATATTTCTTCTTACTGTCTCAGGCAGCCACACACTGTGGTTTTAAACTACATTTTACCTTGTGTAGGTCACCTGCAGAGGTGCCTGGGCCAGTAGACTTTGCACCCACACTGTACTAAGTGCTCAGAGCTGGGTGCCACCTGAATTTTGGGTAGTCTTGCAGAAACTCCTGATCACTGAGAGAGCCATTTCTGGCATTCCTGTGTATATTTATAGCAGCCTTTTAACCTTTTCCATTTTCTCCTTAGGTGCCTAAAGTGGACTACTTTGACTTTTCCAAACTCGCCCCCCTTGACCAGCGGTGCTTTATTCAGGCAGCTGATCTCCTCATGGCAGACTTCAAAATGCTGAGCAGCCAGGACATCAAGTGGGCGCTGCACGAGCTCAAGGGACACTATGCAATCACACGGAAGGTGCTCCAGTTCAAGTCTGCTTTCTTTCCTGGGCTTATCTCCCACGTCTGCAGAGAGCACTGTGATGGCTTTGGCCTCGCTGTACCATCTGCTGCTGCGTGGTTATGGGTTTTATAATAATCTTCCTTTGCTTTTAAGAAGTTTTAATCCATTTAGTAGAGATTTTCGAAATTTATTGGCCAGACAGAAGGCTGCAGGAAGTTTTTACTTTCCCTAATAGGAGAGCTGGGGAAACACGAGCTGGCTCATGGTGGGTGATGCATTAAACTGGGAAGTGCTCCTGTATGTCGCCACTGAAGTGCAGTATAATTGCCAATAAAACTCTGACATTTTGTTAAATCTTAAAACGTTGAACTGCTGCTGCTGGTTAACTGACTGCATGGAATTAAGAAGCAGCCTGAGTATCACTGTCCTGTTTTGTCTTATTATAACTTGTGCCATGAGTTCTGTATTCCTTATAAAAGAGTTTCACTGTCATGGAGATGCAAAGACACTTGTTTGAAGGATCAGCAAACTCAGTGTCACCATAGGGTCAAGTTTTTGCCTTAGATCTGCTCCTCTGATATTCCCTTGCTTGAGCTTCTTTCTCTGCTCTTCCAGGACGTAACTAAAACCAAACTTCTTGTCTGTTCACTTGATTGATTGAGCACTGAGTATTTGAACCTCACCTATTTAAACAAAATGCCAAACCCAGCAACAAATAAAGCCAAACCAGCTCTGATTATTACAGCTAGTGCCTACTTTGATATTAACAGCTGAGCTGTTACGAGGTATCATTCACCTGCTTTGCTTTTATGGTGTAATTACTTTGAGTACGTAAAGCAACAAGGTGGGCAGAGGAAGGATGTATATTTGCCTCTCTTTGGAGTGTTTGGCTTTCCAGTTTTTCATCAGTCCTGTGCCCATGTTTGTACTGTGCTTCAGCTTGAATTAAGTGCTCCTGCTTTCTTCCAGGCACTGGATTTAAGCCTGTATGTTGTTTTCTAGGCCTTTTCAGATGCTATCAAAAAGTGGCAGGAGCTGTCTCCGGAAACCAGCGGGAAACGAAAAAGAAGGAAAGAAATGAATCAATATTCATATATAGACTTCAAATTTGAGCAAGGTAAATGCCAAGCTATGAGTATTGTGCTCTCTGCATCGTTATTGTAAGCAGAACTGGCTTGCAGCAGAAAGCAACTCTTGAAAGGGGATGTGGTCCCAAAAGAGCTGAGTTTCTGTCACTGGTATCTGTTTTGGAGATGCTCTTCATTAGCACCTCTGCTTGGTAAAGTGCTGTGTGAGCTGCTGGAAGTCTGCAGCTGGTGGTGTATGCAGGAAGAAGGGTTTAAGCTTTGTTCTGGCTGCTCCATTCCTTTTTACTGAGCCTTTAACTCTGCTTCAGGGGATGTGAAGATTGAGAAGCGCATGTTCTTCCTGGAGAATAAGCGACGGCACTGGAGGTCCTATGACAAGCTCTCCCTCCTGCCACCTGTGCTACTGGAGCAGGAGTTCTATGAGCAGAAAGTGAAAGAAATGGCAGAGGTGAGTGATAGGAGCTGCTTTGATCATGTGCAAATCTTCAACAGTTGTCAAAGTTTTGGCCCTAAACATGAAAAATCTGTCTCTTACAGAAATTCAAACACTGAACCAAATATTGAATAACTCTGTTTTCCCCTTCCCTACCTGTTAACACAAATCTCTTCCCAAGTAACTCAAAGGAAAGAAGCCTCACAGAATTTCATATTTACTTAAATATGTATCTGCTGCTTGTGCAAACACCATTCTGGAGGGGGGTTTTGCTATAAAGTGGTAAAAACTCTACTAATTAACTCTTTCCTCTAATTGTTAGCAGGCTTCTCTGCTGCTTTAGGGCTTGTAATTGCAGCTTAGTGTTGGTAGTGAGTAATGGCCAGGCCCAAGGCAGTGTGGCCACTCAGTCTGCCTTCCCCAGGCTGGCAGTGCTGTGGCTCCAGAACGGTTTGTGCTGAGAGCTGAGTGTTTTGAAGCAGAACCTGCAGCACCCACTGCTGTGTTGTCTTCATCTCCTAGGCTGAGGAAGGACTGAACTCACAGCTCTGCACCCACAGTCCTTTGTAAAGTATCTCTTTAAAGATCCTTGTCTCTTAGGCAGATGGATAAGGGCTCCTTTGAGACAAAAAGCTCATGTTCTCTGGTGGGGCCCATTGGGTGAGATCATCTCTGCCCATGGAAACCTGAACCAGCAGCCCTCCACAGTACAGAATTTGGTTCTTTGTTCTTGCTGCCTTTGCTTCTCCCATCTGTTTTAGCTGAATCATAAATAGCTTAATGGATTGGAGGGATGGGCTGAGTGATGCTACAAGCAGACAGCGAGCCTTTATAGTGGTTTGTGAGTCCTGAGATAATGTAAATGAGTGGAGAATTTGGAAAATTGCTTTATGTATTCTGTAAATACAGATGCACATGTCTCTTGCAGCATGCAGACTTCCTCCTGGCTCTGCAGATGAATGAGGAGCAGTATCAGAAGGTCAGTATCTGTAATGTTGTAAATTGAGTTCAGCTTATGCACAGACACTGTTTTGCACTTCCTGCTTCACAGATTCTTTTAGCTCTGGAATGGAGCTTTTCTGAAGTTGCATTTCACTGTGCTGCTTTTGCTGAGCTGGCAAAACCTGTGTAATGTGTGTTGGCTGGCTTTTAGGAAAGGTAGACAGGAGCTGAGGCCAGCAAGACAGTATTGATGCATGTAATGATCTGCAGTAATTCAGCTTGTATCTTCACTGCTCAGAACAAATATTGCAGTAGAGTAGCATCAGGTTTGCTTTCATTCTTGCCATTATGGCTGTATAAAACAGATCCACTGTTGTTGGAGCTTGGCCAGTGGGAAGGCCTTCCTTGTTTGCAGAAAGAATTCTTTAAAAACCTGAAAATCAGCTCTCACGCTTCAGAGAAAATGTAGAGAACTGTTCAGCAGCTGTGCATTACATTTTGATTTCAAAGCTCATTTCCTTTTCAAACTTTGGAAAAGCGGGCTGTACTTTTTAGCAATGGCAAACTTCTCCACCCTCACAGTTAAGAGGCCAAGACAGGGTCTGCCCAGGCAGATGGTAAATGTTCCTTTAGAGGGTAACAGATCTGAATCTTGGTTTTCCCCATGAGAGTGGTGTGTACACTCAAGCTGCTTCCCTGTGACTACAGCTTCCCAAACCCAAGATGCTGCTCTGCCTGTGAGCTAAGAATTATTAATTACTGTGTGTTCTGTAGCTTCTTGGAACCTGTCAAGCAGGACATGTAGATACAAAGTGACTTCAAACTGAGTTTCTGTTGCACTTAGGGAATTTGGACCACCAAACAGGATATCTAATGGCATGATGTGTATCTGTAGCTGTGTTTTAGAATTAATGCTGGCAATTTTTTCTGGCTTGCAGTTGTGTGTGTGTGTTGCTATAGCTGTTGATGTCTTGATGTTGATTCCTCTGGTGGCTGCAGGACGGGCAGATGATCGAGTGCCGCTGCTGCTACGGGGAGTTTGCCTTTGAAGAGTTGACTCAGTGTGCAGATGGTCACTTGTTCTGCAAGGAGTGCCTAATTAAATATGCTCAGGAGGCAGTTTTTGGCTCTGGGAAGGTAAGGATTTCACAACTGGACAAGGGGGAAATGGGTAATTGCTGCTGGGAGATGACATTGCTGTTTGTGTAGTGTTGTTGCTTAAAACAGATGTAACTGCACTTCCCAGCAAATATTTGAATGGAATGGTGTCCTGAAATCCAAGCCAGTCTTGCCACAAGTGAAGCCAACAACTTCACAATGTGATCTTTGCACAGGATTTCAGGGTTACTAACCCCCCTTTTTTTTTATTTTGCCCTGTGCTTAGCAATTTGATTATTATGAAAACTTTCTACAGCATTCATAGTAAAACAGTAACTTGTTTGGCTTTTATTTTCTACTAAATCAAGCATTGGTATCTGCACAGAAAACACTTATCTCTGACTTGGCCTTTCTCCTTCTACCAAAGAGTGTTTGTCCTTCATAATATCACTATGATCCCAACTTAATTGGGGGATTGATTCCTCTATGGTGCTACTAACCTCCTTAGTCTCTGATTTAGCTAGCAATTATCCTAGTACTTAGCTGAGCTATAAACAAGTCATTAACCTGCTCTGAAGTGTCTGCTCCTTTGCCTCAGGATATGGTGCTCAAACTGTGAGATGCTGTTGTACTCTGGGATCCATTTCATGTAAATGTAGAAACTGGCAGCTGTATTTTATATGACTTTATTGAAAAGAATGTAGCACAGGAGTGCTGGTTCTCAGCAGAGACTGAACAATAATAACAGGCTGATACATGGTCACAGTGGACTTGAAGTGAATTGTGATCCTAGCTGGCAACAGCATCTTCCTGCCCAGTGTTTGTTTGAGGCCTGATTTAATTAGGCTTGTTCTTTCCATAGCGAACCCATTCTCTGGCAGTCATCTTAGGTAGATTTAGATGAGATATTGGGAAAAAAAAATTATTATAGGGCACTGGCACAGGTTACCCAGACAAGTTATGGATGCCCCATCCCTGGAAGTGTTCAAGGCCAAGTTGGACAAGGCTTGGAGCAAGCTGGGATAGTGGAAGCTGTGCCTGCCCATGGCAGAGATTTAGAACTGGAGGATTTTTAAAGTCCCAAAACCCAAGTCATTCTGAGATCTTCTGACTTTAGTTCTTACTCTGTCTGGGCAAAGCTCTGCACTGATTTGCTTGGAAATGTTCTGGATCCTGAGTTGCTTTTTGCTAATGTCATACTGAGCCTGAGCTCTCTTTCCAACCCCAGTCAGAGCTCAGCTGCATGGAAGGCAGTTGCACGTGTTCCTTCCCCACCAGTGAGCTGGAGAAAGTTCTTCCAGAGAACATCCTGTGTAAATACTACGAGCGGAAGGCCGAGGAGGAGGTGGCTGCTGCCTGTGCAGATGAGCTTGTCAGGTGAGTGTCCCACAGAGAATGCTGCACTTACTGCTGTGGAAAATTGTTCCCTAAAACCCTACGTTTGTGCTGACTCTGAGATAGGTAGCTTTTAAAGAGCTGGAATATAAATTCAGACTTCTGCCTTCCCAGGTCTGTTTTTATTCTGCCTTTGACTAGGAGCAGATTAAAATTCAATAGACTTGTCTTCCCCCAAGACTTGCTTGCCAGCTCTGTGCTGATCCACTAAATTACATGGTCAAAAGCAGTGCTGAGCATATAATATTTTGATTGCAAACGGGGAAGTGATTGAAGAAATATGAGCAAAAAGGCAATAGTCAGCACATCCTGGCAACAGGCATTGGGTTGGCAGCCTTAGCAACTTCCACTCTGCTATTTGACTAAATCAGCTTTCAGCAAAGCTGTGTTTGGCACTCTGCATTGATGGCATCTCATTTTGGGCTACAGGTGTCCCTTCTGTAACTTCCCAGCTCTACTGGACAGCGATGTGAAGCGCTTCAGCTGCCCCAATCCCCGCTGCAGAAAGGTAACTGGGGGCTGCTTCACATTTGGTCTCTTCTGGAGTGTTGGGCAGGAGAGATGGGAGGACAACTCACCCTTCCTATTGTCAGTATCTCATGTGACTGCACAGAGCAGCAGTCTAAGTGTTTGCTGGATCCTACTGATGTTCTATAAAACTGGGTGCCTGGACAGGGGAATTTCAGGGCACTGTTGATAAAAGACAGCAGGAATCTTGTCTTTTCTTGGAAGATGTTGGCTAAAAAGGCCTAAGGATGCCAGAGCTTGCTGTGTTGCATATACAGAAATGTTCTGGTTGAACATGGAACTGGGTGTTTGTAAGTCAAAACCAAATTCTAATCTTGTATCTAATAAAACTTCTGGAGAATGAGCTGGAGCAGCCTTACATGCTGTATTTGAGGGAATTGGTATCTGCATTTTTCTTTTATGGCATAGCTTGAATACAGATTGAGTTTGAAGTAACAAAAAAACTTGTTGAAAGTGCTGGCTGAAATGTCAGCCATTCAAGGCAGATCTTTATTCTCTCCCCAGTTGCTAATGGCCATAACAGGAGAATCATCAGGCCAAGTGGGGGGATGGAATGGGGAAAACTTGCTGCTTCTGCACCATCAGTTCTGGGGGAGAAACAGAAGCACAGAAATGTATCCCACTCTCATGAACAGATGCAGGACCCTGCTTACATCTGGTCCCAGCAAGGCAGGGCAGGATCAGTGCTTGGCATGAAGCTGCAAGGCCTCTTGCATTGCTGTAGCCATAACAGGGAATTCTCATGAGATCTGAGATTCCTGCTAATCACTGAAATTTCTCCTGAGGGCATTAACCTTACACTTGTGGCTACCAGAGCTTTGGGTTCTCTCGTTGATGTGGTATCACCTTTTGCCTGTATTAAGAAGTTCACAGAAATTTAAATTCAGTTGTCTGGAGAAGCTGAAGTTGCCAGTGCTGAACTCTGCGGTCTGATGTGGAAATTGAACTCACTTCGGGGGAGAAATCTGTGTATGAAATATGCACAATTCCATTTTAGATCCTGATCTCCTGATAGGTTTTGTTGACATCTACCCTTCACAATGGGAAAGGGAATGTAGTGCTGATGGATTGTCCCAGTGTTGGAGCAACGAGGTTTGCTAGGCACTAGGTGGCAATGTTGGTTCACGTTTAAGTCTCAATTTTTTCTAACTGTTTTTGCAAAAGCCGAGTTGTTTTCAAAATGTACATATGTCAGCAATACAGAACAGAATTTGGGCTTGAAAAACATGAACCCTTCAATGGGCAAAATGAATTGAAGTTGCTTTTTCCCTGGAATGTGTAATGCAGCAGAGTAACCGTGGTAAGAGGGATCAGTGCTGAAATGTTCCTTTCCTAGTGCTTCACTGTTTCATTTCCTTCCTAGTGTACTGCCTGTTCCCCCCGCTCCCTGGGGTTACAGCATTCCAGTGGGCTGGATTTCTGGTTTCCTGGACAGCTTGTGTTGATTCATTAGCTGAAAATCTGCTGAGTAGCTTTGTGCTCTTCTTAGAAGTCTTTAACGACTTTAGGATTTGAAGCTGAGGGTGAGGAATTTGGATAGCAGGATGTGGTGTCTTGCAGCATCAGCTGCAGTGGTTCTTCATATTCCTGCTATCTCCTCTCTCTCCAGAATGAGGAATTTCAGTTAATGCTCTTGCTTGCAGGAAATGGTTGCCTTAAGGGAGGAAGGGGCTAATCTAGGGAACTCCACAGAGGCTGGAGAGGATGCATTGGCTTTGCTAGCACTGCCTCTGGCAGACTTGGTGGTGGTGATGACTGATCCTGGAAGGAGTCCCTCTCTGGTTGGAAGGACTGCACTCACACAGCTGAACCTAAAGCCAGGGGAAGTATGGAAAGAGGAAGGTCGAAATGTGTCTCTCCCAAAATCTCAGAGCTCTTTGAGGGTGGGGAGAGGAGGACCAGATGGTGGACCTGTTGTATCCCTGTGCTCCTTCACTGAATCCTTTGTCTGGCTTGGGGAGTTTGTGTTGATACCCTCAGGGTCTCCATTAAATCTTGCAGGGAGGTTCATTCATATTTGGGGCAGCTATGGATACGTTGTAAAGCAAGTGATGTGAACCAGCTGGCAGCCTTCACTTGGGCTGTGTGTCTGTATGCTGGGCTCAACAATAAGAGCTCTACACACACCCGGGTCTCACCTGTAGTTCCAGTCACCTTCCAGGACCAGAATGTGGCTAATTGTAACCTGAGCAAGGGGTGGAGCTGCCCTGCCTCGTGTGAGTGCCTGGCTGCACGGGGAGCATGCAGATGAGCTGGCACGGTCTGCCAGGGCTGCTGTGGCTCCAGCTGTGTGGCATCAAGTTTGGCTCCTGGTTAGGTGGCCAGGGCTTGAATCTTAGTATGACAAAGAGCAGGGTGAAGAAAAAGCTTAGACAGCCAAGGAGAAATGTTGTTCAAGCCACCCTATGGATGCATTCTGTGTGTGTGCAGTCTGAGCTGGTGATGGGGCAGAGGCAGCTTTCACTCAGGTTTGTCTGAGAATTGAGGTTTTGCTCTATAATAAGCTGCTGACTGCACATGGAGTCAGGCTTCCTGGTGACATTAGGGCTTTCCAGCCTGCTTGTTCAGCCTCCATCTTGGAGGGATCCCCGCATGGAAGCAATGCTGAAATTTCTCGTCTCTAAGGATGTACATTTCTCCTCCCAGCTCTGCAGAGCAACCCAAAAGTGGCAGCTGTGGTAAAACAAGGAAAGGCACATGTTACTGGTTGAGTTGTGCAGCACTGGGAGGTGAGTGTGCACTTCTGCATGGTGGGGGAAGTGCTGTTTTCCACCAGAAAAGGAAATCCATCCTCTCTGCTCAGCCTCCCTTCTCCCAAGACCCCACAATGTTGAAGACAAGGCTTTTGTTCCCAGCTGCTGCTGCCGTCCCTGGCGCCGTGTTGTGGGAGAGGGAGATGGTTTCCCTTCTTTGCAGTCTCAGCACAAAGCACTGCGGGGCTTTCAGCCAGCAAGAGATGGGGAGCTGAAAGCTGCTGTTGCCATGGAAATAATGCATGCACAGAGCAGAGGAGAGCTTGAAACCCCCAGCACTCATTTCATAGCCAGGCCACATTGCAGGGACTTGCATTTCCAAGACTTTTCCTTAAAACTCCTTTTCACAGTGTAGAATTTTTATTGCTTTATGGTACCCAGTTGTCTGGATCAGTGCTGGCTGGGTGTAAGAGGTGATGGCATGTGGCTGCATGGTGTGGGATGGCATTGCCCTTGGCCTGGGCAGCTGCCATTCCTGTGCATCCACAGTGGGCTTGGGGCCTGCCTTTGAGCATTGATGTGCTTATCTCAGATGGATAAAATCTCTGCTCTTGCCTTTTCTCTTCGGCTTAGGCTCTCTGGCCACCAGCAATCCTCACGTGTTTTAATTAGCAGCACTGTTTAATTAGCAGCGTGTTTTAGGGCACGCCTTTTTAAGCTGCTCTGTGTCTTGAGATTGATTTGGAGGTGCTGGCTAGGAACAGATGCACCCAGCTGCTTTTAGCCTTCATTTTCTGCTGGGAGTGAGACAGGTTTAAACTTGCACCAAGCTGTGCCTGAACACGGCTGTTCTTGGCAGGGCACCACCGCTGGTAACGAGCGCGAGTCGCGCTGCGCGCTTTGCATGGCTCTGAGAGGAGTGGTCTCGCTGAAATAAATTATTGCTTCATCAACAAGACCTGAAGGTGCAGAAGGAGGGGAGGGGGATACTGTGACACCCGTGATCTCTGTACCTGGTGCAGCAAGGCACATGCAGCTGCCTGTGGTTCAGAGGTGGGTAACAAAGCGATGATCCGGTTAGGAGTGTTTTATGGAGTGAGGGGAAACTGTTTGTATAATCCAGCACCCAGCACCAGGGGATGTGTTTAGGATGACACAGCTGTCCAAGGATGTCATCCAACACATACCACAGGGCCCATTAGTTCTGTGCTAAAGGCTGGGCCATGCTGCCCAGAGCTGTCCTGCCTGACTCCAGATGTGCTGTGGGTTTAGGCTTAAACTGTATCAGGATTTGTAGCTGGCAGGCTGCGTGTGCAACATGGAAAAAAAGATTGTCCTGGTTGGAGAAACTGAGCTTGTCCAGAATGCCTCAGAGTAGGATATACATATGGAGAATTACTTAATTCTCCTTGTTTTGCAACATGTTTTCCCAGCTGTTGAAGTCGGCTGTCTCATTCAGCTTCCTGACAGCAGTGCAAACATTTTGAAAGTCCCGTGGCCCCTTCTCATTCTCTATTCAGACATTCTTATTGCTATTATCCATATGTTTTTCCTTGAGCCTGTTTATTTGGATTTGATTGTTACTTGGAGCTCAGTCCCGCAGCTTTAGTACAGAGCAGAGACAAAGGTGGCATTTGCCGTGGCAGACCCCTCACTAATTTCTTCTTGGTGGCAATGACCTCGAGTCCCAACTCCTGTGTTTAAATTCCCATCCTCCTGTGTCTCTTAAGAAAATTTGTTGGGACAAGGAAGAGAAGGAAATATGGTGTGGATGACCTTGTTATATGTCTTCATAGAGCTACAGAATAGTTTGAATTGAAAAGTCCCTTAAAGACCATTTGTTTTCACCCCCCTCACCGTGGGCAGGGACACCTTACACTAGACCAGGTTGCTTAGGGCTCTATCCAGCCTGGCCTTGAACACTTCCAGGGACAGGGCTTGGGAATGGAGCAGGCGTGCCTGTGTCCACTTGTTCTGGAAGGGATTCCACATGTCCATGTCAGCAGAATTCTCTAAGCCATCTTTTCATGGCTCTACCACCTTCCTCCAGAGCACTGCATCCCGGACCTCTCCTGCTCTGGAGCTCTCGGCTGCACCCTTTTTAAACTTGCAGCGCACATGGGAACCCGCTGGGCTCTGTCGGTGCCAAAACCACAACAAATGGCGAGTTTCCGTCTGTCAGCTCGGCTCAGCCCGGCTCAGGCTCTCCACGGCTGGGCAGGCGATTTTCATTTTTCTTCCATAAAAGGACATTGAAGCTCGGCTGCAGCAGCGGTGCCGGTGCCGAGCCGCAGGCAGGGCGAGCGCGATGCTATCGGAGCGCGGCTCATTCCCTATCTCTGCAAAGGGATGGGCCGGAGGGAGGGACCAAGGTCGAAGGTGGGGTTGAGGTGATTGTAGGCAGCAGATAACACCTCAGTAGGTTTTATTGCCAGGTCCTAGAGGGAGGTAGATAACAGCAGAGAGCTTGTGGTAGATCAAACCTTAAAAGTACAGTCCCGTGGAGGACAGGCACGTGCGCTGAGCCATGTGGGCCGTCCCATCGAGGCGGGGAGCGTCAGAGTTGCTCAGGGGCTGCTGAGAGTCAGGAGATCTTCTCATCCCCAGATTTATGCTGGGCAATCTGCTTATCCTGGGAGGAAACTGCAAGGGGAACAAGGGAGAGCCACGTGCCAGGGGTACTGTCTTACACCTTGATTTTTGCTGTATGCTTGGACTGGGCAGGAGCAGTTGCAAGAATTGAGTGGTGCCAGCAGTAAGTTGGTCCTAAATGCCCCTTTCCAGAGAAGGAGGCACAATAATCAGCACCAAATCACTGCTTGCCAACTTGTCACCCTTTGAGACACATAGGAAAGGGCTGTAGAAGCTCTGAGAATACCCCACCTGGAAAGAGGGTAGGAGTGGACTGGGTTAATTGCTGAGGTGGGGTGGAGAGACTCCATCAGTGGGAGCTCAGGTGCTGCTGCTGCTTTAACAAGGTCAAGTCTATTTATGCAGTGGTATGTGGAAATGCTTCACTTGATAAATGAGTCTGACAGAGGAGGAGAGGGTGAGGCCCAGCCTGGAAATGGACCTGAGGAAAGAGGTCAGATTAAATGGGGTATCTGTCTCTTGCAGGAGGGAAAAAAAAAAAAAAAAAAAGCTGCTGAAAGCAGGAACCCAGACTAGTTCCTTTAAAAATGCAGTGTGTTAGGCAGTGCAATTTTGAGCAACAAAGCTTACTCCTGTGCTTGCTTTCTGCCTTGTACAGCAATATCCAGTCAGTGAAAAGCCAATTGAAAAGGCTATTCACTGACCAGTGAGGGCCTCTGTGTCAGGTCCATACGAGGCAGCAGTGCTACCTTCCATTCATAGCTTTGTCGTTTGCTGGGGAAAGGTTCAGAAATAACTGAGTGCAACTTCATGTGGAGATGGAAATTTAAGCTTCAGCATCTTGTTTAGCCTTTTGTCCCTGGGCACAGGGACTCTTTAGGCAAAGGGAGCACTGAGAGAAGCAGCCACCTGTGGTGGTCAGTTCTGGTTTATGATAACTCTTTGGAGATAAGTGAGGAGTTCATGAGGAATTGGAAAGGAGCACCCTGAGCGGGTTGTGAAAGACCCTTGGGTGTCTTGAACGTGGAGAATCAGTGGAGTGGCCTCATAGCCAAACTTGTGGGGCTGGAAGGACCCTGAAAGCTGTAGCTGTGCTGCAACTGAGAAACCTGCTGCAGGCTGAGATGAGCTGGCAGCTTTGCCTTTTCCTCCTCAATCCCTTTGAAAATGCAAGAGACCAAGAGGGTTTTCTTCCATGTCATGCAGACAAGAGGGGGAGTGATGTAACATGGTTGCCCTAACATCAGGGAGAAGCCCTAAATCTCTGTATGGACCAGAGTACTCAGATTACTTCATTTGTTTGATTTTGAAACAGTAAAGCAACTTTGCTCAGTCACTTGTCTGTCCCTACAACACGGTAGCAGTGCCTCTGAGTGTTCCTGACACTGCTGTGAGCTTGGTACAGGTCCTTTCCCCAGCAGTTCAAGGTTAAAACCCTGCCTGGTGTATTTGCACTAGAGTGCTGGAGTGTTGCAGCAGGGTTATCATTTTGCTGCTGCAGTGGAAATGGACCTTGGAGGGGCTGGAAAAAGGCTGTTCCCAAGGCAAATTAAAAACATTGTTCTGACCTTAGTCAAGAAGCTGTATCTTCCTTCTCTTTCCTCCCCCTCACATTCCTGTCGTAGTAATCACTGATCTCTAACCTCAGCTTCATCTGCCACAGCTAACCACTTAAAAAATGCACTTAAAAAACCCCATCCACCTCATTTTGCTGTACCTCAGTGCTTCCAGGGCAGAGTTATCTTTGAAGGGACATGAGTCAGCAGCAGAGGTTTGGAATAGCATCGAGTCAGGGCACTGATGACTCCTCAGGCCAGAGCCCGAGGTGGCCTAACCTTGCGCAGGGAGTGTGGGGAGGTGTTTTGTGTCTCCTTTCTGTTTGCACATAAACAGATTTCAGCAGATGACACAGCCATCAGACTTCCTGAGCTAACACAAGGCTGCTGCAGACGATGGCCATTCTGGAGGCTGTCAGTGGAGTTCTTTTCCTAATTTGGTCACAGTGTGTTCAGGGCCAGCCTGCTTTCCTTTTTTCTTTCTTTCTTTTTTTTTTTTTTTTTCCCTTTTTAAAACCCCCCATCCTTTTCTCTCATTGTCGTTGAGGGGAAGCTGTTAGTATCTGAGAACCTCCAGCTTCTCTCACTTCCTCTCCACAGAGGAAGTGATACTTGAAAGGCCCAAAACACCATGCAGTTCTGAAGCTGATCCTTCCTTTATTTTTTTTTCCTTCCTTTGCCATTCTTCCATGAGTTTATCTCAATCAGCCTGTTAGGTTTTTATGCTTTCTGGGGAGTCATCCAAGCACTTTGTGCTGGAGGACTTTGGAGTAGTCCTCTTAAGTGTCAGAATGAGCTGTGCTGCAGTTAAATTAGAGCATTGATAAGCTTGATTTATTGAAATTTATATTTCAAGAGGGAGTGACGTGTGTGGTTTCAGGTAATGGAAAAGAGCACATGTGTTGCTTTGTACATCATCACTCACAAGAGGCCTGGTACCATGTAGGAAGTCATAAATGCCAAACAGGAGAGAAGACCTTTCAGAGTGAGTTCAGTTGTCTTTCAAATCTTCCTGTAGAAGATCCCTGCTTTTCAGTGTTGGACCAGAGTCAGCCCCAAGCCAGCCACCTTCCTGACATGCAGAGACACTTCAGCCCTTCCACTCTTCATGTGAGTTTTCATTCAGCAGTAGCAACAGCCAAGGAATCATCACCAAACCTATCGGCTCCTTTATTGCTTTTTGTTCTATGCTGCACTTAGCAGGAGAAAATAAAAGAAAAAAAACAAGTTCCCAGGTGATGCAGTTGAGGATGCAGTTCCAGCAGCTTTATTCAATGTCATGGGGAGGATTGTGTGCCTTAGGTGGGGATGAAGCTTTTGCTCTTGAGGGAGCTGCTGTCAGTCAGAGGAGATTCCCAAGCCTTGGAATCCTGAGGAAATGCTGGGTTACCTATTCAAACCCAGCTCTATTTTAGGTTCATAGTCCATGTCATAAACAGCTTCAGCAGAGCCTGGGGTTAAGGTGTGCCCAGAGCAGATGGATTAGTGGCATTAAAGGTTTGGCTGTAGATGGGCAGGTATAGGCTGGTCTCAGCAGAGATTCTCTGCAGAGAGGAAACCTCAGTGTGTGTCATGTGTGGGATCCCAGGTTACCTTACTCAAAACATGAGTAACGGAGAGACAGGAACACCAAGTGGTGAGGCAGCAGGTTTAGAGGGGCAAAGGGAGGGTGAAACACAAGTGTACTTCTCATTTAGTAAAAATCACCTCTGTATGTCATTCTAATTTGCATATTATCCTCTAATTAGCCATGACTGACTCACCCACCACTTCCACCTGAAAGGAATGATATGTTTTGAAGTGTATGGTTTATAATCTCAGTAGGCCAGCAATTCTCCTCCTCTTCTCCACTCCCCTTCCAATGTCCCCCAAAATGTATTCTCTTATTGCTTTTAACCTTCAAGCCTCTGTTCTTCTGCTTTCTCTCTGTTACTACTCTTGCATTATTAATGGACTATAGCAATTCAGCCAGAACACTGACATTACTAATTACTACTTGTAGCAGAGGAATGGGGAGCAAGATAGAAACTGGGTCAGGAAATGTTGTCATCATAAAATGATAGTATCAGAATTGGAGAGCAGAACTGTTTGTATGGGCAGGTTTGCATTGGAAATGCCTCCTTCATCCTGGAGCACACCTGTGCACACTTACCATGCACATCCTCTTTGCGTATTTGCTGTGTGCAGATGGGAAAAGCATCTCACACACAGAGAAGGGTTAATGGACCTGTAATTTCCAGCAGCAGACAAACAGAGTGATGGGTTGTGTTCTGCCTGGCAGCACTTCAAGCATCGCAAAATTCACGTGCTCCTCGTTGCTGTAGCAGGAAGCCCCTTCCCCTGTTGGTGTCAAAGGCTGAGGAAGCAAAGTGGCTGCATTTATTTTTGCATTCAGTGAGAGCCTGTCATGCTCAGCGTGATCAGATTGTCCTTGGTAGCACCAAGGGCATCCTACAGCAGCAAACAGCTCACTCTGCTCCATGCGAGAGAATACGGCTGCTATTAAACCAGAACGTTATTTTGGGGATGCAGCAATTAACCTGTGAATATTGGGCATGAGGAATTGCCTGCTTCTGGTTAATGGAGCTGTGCCTCTTCACTCAATTGGGCAAAGCATCCACTTGGGAATCTGGCATGCCTTGGAGGCCTTGTGTGAACAGTTGTCTGTTGTGTTAGCTTTCCCCTTGAGAGGGGGGCATGTGTGAAGATGGGAGTGTCACTGACTGTAAAATGTATCAGCTCCTATGGTAAGTGACAGTCAGAGAAGGTCATCTCTAAATTCACCATCGTCTCTGAATAGTCAAAACAGCTGAAATGCATAGGTCAGCAGTAACCTACAAACCCAGAACTCATCAGTGTGTCCTGGCAAAAGACAAGTCCCTCTCTCAAAAACATGCTTACAAAGAAAACAGACAAACTGAAGGCTGATCCCTCCCAGAGGCATAACTTCAGTTGCTAGTGATGAGAGCACATCTCTGGGTGAAATGTCTGGCTCGAGGTGGCAGATTCCTGAGGAGTCTCTTGGAGACAACAAAGGGACCGTGTGTGTCTTCCCTCTGCGTGCTGCTGGTCCCAGAACGTGTGACCGCCTGCCCGTGCATCAGCTGGGAGCCCCTGCTCGGGATGGATGTGGGGAAGCATCAAAGCAGTGGGAGCTCGGATCGGCTGCATTGACATTCCCGGGAGGGCGGGAGGCCAGCGCAGGAGCGGCGTGACTCCCTCACCAGTCAGATGGTGACTCGCACAAAGCCAGCTCGATATTTAGGCTGGGCAGACTTGACAATATCCCCTTTCAAAGATTATCCGCTAAACTGTCCTGTCACACACCGCCTTGGGCGCCTGCGGAGCCTTTTGTAAGGATGAGCAGTATTTAAAAGAGAGGCTGGCTGCTCTAATCTCTGCTCCGTGGGCTGTAAAACCTATCCCGCTGTAGCTCACCAACTTTATTTCTCTTACTGATCGTAATAAGTGTAGGGCTCTTAAATCCTGGCTCATGTTTTATCCGTGGTGTTGGTGGGGCTGTCTGTTATCTTGAGGCAAGCCCAAAGCAGAGCTTTGCTGGTGCATTTGAGGGAGAGCAGACGTTCCCATGAAGTGGGAGCTGGTGATAGGCAGTAATTTCTACTGTATTTAATAAAGCCATTGTGAAGCTGGAGAGGTCTAGAGTTTTCAATCCCAGTGTACTTTTTTTTTTTAAAAAAGGCAAGTACTGATTTGCCACTAAAATTGAGCATTGTCAGTGAGGCAAGTACTCTGTCCAAAATTTCATGTGCACGTATTTAATTAAAAGGCAAGAGGGTTAATGAAGCTTTGAGTGCATAAGGCCTCGTTCCCTGAATTTAATTTTCTTTAATTGCTCCAGAGATTGAAATTCCCAGCTGTGGTTGTCCCCTAACATGTGAATTAAGGAACCGGAAAGGGACAATTTGATTTGTCTCATTCAGTGCCAGCTTCTTCCCCTCTGACTGAATGTTCATCTTTTTGGTTGAAAGGGGACCAGATAAAAATCCTTAAGTAAGTGTTTCAGCTTTGTGGTAGAATTGGCAAAGCTGTGACCTGCTGATGCTTTGGACACTGGAAATGAGCTGAAAAACAGGGAGTATTTGAGCAGATTGTGTTGCTCTTCCCTTATGTATTGCAGAAGATCACAAGCAAATACAGTTTTTATTCTTTTCCCTCCACAATACCTGTCATTGCATTCAGGATTGGTGGGGTTAAGTCAACGGAATTGTGTGGCACAGCCCCAATCAAACCAGGCTTCATTAGTGTGCAGTTTCAAAATTAAAAAAAATTAAAAGGGTGGTTTAGGGGTTTGTTGCTTGTTTATAGGGGTGTTGGAATGGTGGTCAGCCCTCTGTGAGTGTCAGGGTCTTTTGTGTGAGTTCATAGTCCAAGCTTTGTCAAAGAGCAAGGCAAAAATCTAAAATGCAGCAAATTCGTGAACTGTTGAGATGCTCAGTGGTGGGAAAAACCTGTTCCTGAATTCATTGTAACAAAAGCTGATGTCCCTTGCTGAATGCCCTGTATGTGGTGTGCTGGGCCTCTATTGTGGCTGTTGCTGTTGGATATTCCAAGGCTGCTGCACATTTTTGTGTCCTGGTGGGCTTGTTAGCAGCTATAGCCTTGACTGTGTGCTTAATAGTAAAGAAAGCTTCCAGTAGTAGCAGAAGACATCGGGGGTTAATTTAATGCACACCTAACACAGGAACAACAGCAGCAACAAATGTTTGGGGTTTGCCTTTTGGAGGTCTTAGCTGTCAGAAATCTTTGGGGAAATACAGAATAACATTCCCCCTTGATCTGGTGGAGACTTGCCCTAAGCCTCCAGCACGTAATACTGACACATAAGCATCCCCTGCCTGAACAGGTATTTCAGAGCTGTTGGGCTCTCCCAGGTGGCTGCAGCTAAGCTGTGCTGTGGTTCCTGCAGTGCTTTTGGGGGGGATTGTTTTGGATGAACTGTACTTTGCTTTCAGGAAGATGTCCTGTCCCTCTGCTGTGGGACAAACCGCCCTGCAGGGATCCCTTCCCTGGTCATGGAGCTGCAGGGATATGAGGGTGGCTTTGGCATCCAGCAGCACCCTGGAGTGCACATTTTATTTATTAAGATGGACCATTAACCATCCATATCCATTGAATCTCTGCCTTAGTCTGTAAAACCATTTGGATTTAAAAAATTGATCATTTTCTGACATTCTTTCATCCATCCTTATTTCCAGTCAGCTGCTCATCTTCAGCTAGGGTCAGCACGAATTCCCCTCTCAAACTTGCACTTCTGGCCTGGAGGGATTCACCTTCTTTGCTACTTCCCAACACCTCTCCCGTGCCTCGATGGTGTGGGTGACCTGTGCCCTGTGGAATAACTGATGGCCGGGTTGGAGTGCGGGGTCAGGGCCTGCCCCGTGCCCGGCTGCTGCTCCTGCTGCGGGCTGGGGGAGCAAAGGTGCTGCTTTAAGTGTTCTCAGTGCTGCTACCAGTGTAAACAGAGCAGATGTTTCCCTGAGCCAGGGGAGCATTAATGGAATGTGTCGGCCCCGGCTGATGTAAAACATGGCAGCGAGTTTTGGGGATGAGGTCAGCGGGACTGAAAGCCGATGGGAGTTTAATGTCGAGGCTGCCTCTCCGAGCCCAGGGGTCAACTCAGAGAGCTGTGGCTAATGGAAAGGCAAGTGCACTTGTCATAAATCAGTGCCAAAATACTGAACAGGCTGGATGCCACAGCCAAGGATGGCTCTGTAACCACCCATGAGCTCTTGTTCCTCATTCTTAGTGTCTCTGTTTGATTTTAGAAGGGACAAAGAAGCTAAAAATGGAAGGTTTGGGGAAAGTTTTACCTGCATGTACTGTGAGAGCCCTGCCTGCCTCACCTCCTTCACTCTATTGTTCATGGAATCCAGTGGTTGTTGCATCCTATCCATGTGGGGAATGCCAGGAGGGCAGCCAGGATATTGTTGGGAGACCATTTTAAACAAGTTGTCCCCCTGTTCAGAGGAGATGGATCGTGTTTCTGCTGTGAGGTTGCTAGGAAGTCCTGAGGCATCCAGGAAAGCGTTTAGAGGCAGGAGGCAAAGCAGGCTTGGCACTGCTTAGAGATCATGTGATTTTTTTAAAAACAAACAAGTCTTGTAAAAAGTAAAGAGCAGCATTTTCCAAGACAATGAGAAATCAGTGTGCTCTCCGACCAAGCAGCGCATTATGCTGTAATGTGCCATTGGCCAACGAGATAAGATGGCTGTATTTGTTCGGTGATTTATCCCCTGTGAAGCCAATCTGAAAGAATGCTTTATTGCTCTATTTATTTTCTCAAAAGAAGCTTCTTTGACCTCATTTTTTTTTTGTGTAGGGAGCATGCATGCCTTTAAGCTAAATCTCAAAGCCTGGTCAAAATTGGGGTCTGTCTTCAGGGTTGCAGCTTGAAACACAACATCCGTGATGCCATTCAGAAGCCGAGAGGTGAGCAGCTCTCCCTGAGGCTTTTGCTGATTGAAAACCTCATACACACCAACAAAGCCAGCCTGCAGCTTAAAGGGTTTGGGTTTTTTTTCCTTTCTGGGTCCTCCTTTAAGGGCAGAGGTTAAAACAAAACAGATGCTCTTGGATGGTGTCTCAGCTCTTAGAGGCGGTTGCTGTACGAGGACTTGGCTCCTGACACGTGAGGGGAGGATGCTCCCTCCTATTTGCGAGCGGATGTCAGGCTTAATAAAAATCCCCAATCTGAAAGAGCCTGATGATCCCCCTGAGTGAGAAGTATCAGTGCTGTTATTGCATTACCTCCATCCCTTAGTTTGTTTGTGCAATTATCCATGTAAGTAAAACCTGCAAGTGCCTCCTTCCAGCACGTTCTCCCCAAAGAAGGAAAAGGATCGCAGCTATCGGAGCGGCCTGGGGAGAGAGGGATGGATTTTCCAGGTAGCTGCAAGCTGTGCCAGGTTGGGTGTTTGCTGGTAGCCTGCTACTATATTTAGTTTTTCTTGGCCTCCCAGAATGAGCGCATTGAACCTTTCTAGATATGGAGATAGGCACAGCACCAGCCAGCCCTGAACACGGCCTGCCAGCTTCTGAGCTTTGTTGTTTAGTGCCTTGGTCTTCACTGTTCTGTGTCTGGGGCAGAGGATAACGAGATGAGGTTATGTGGACAAGAGTTGGTTTTGTAGCTGTTCTCTCTGCAGGTAACAACTGGGGTGTTTTTTAAGAAAAGCTTCTCTTTTGGAGGGTTTTATTGTCCTGTAGCTTTAACCCTTTGTGGTGTTTCAGGTGTGCAGAATGAAGAACAGGTGCTTTGCAGGAGTTATTAGTTGCCTTTCCAGTTTTGTACCACAAACTAGCCTGCAGATACTTTCAGACACAAATTTCCTGTACTCTGAGATCCTTTTAATATTTTTGACCTACCTACCTACCCATGTAGTTAAATGAAACATTTTTTTCTTCCTGGAACTTTATTCTGGTTGCAGCTGTTGTACACGCTATAGATTTCTGGATTTGTCAGAAAACCATGACTTCAGACCATTGGGATTTCGGTGGGTGGGTGAAAGTGCTAACAGATTAATGAGTCTCACTTAGCATCTCCATCTGCCAGACTAAACCGTGTTCTGCACAGGAGACTTAACACAGCTGGTTTGAGCTGGTCTCTGCAAGCAAAGCACCCTTTACCTAGTCCAGGTTGACCCCGATATTAAAAAAAATAAGCACTGCATTGTCCTGGATATAATTATATTTGCCCAGAAAAGTTGTGGATTCCCCATCTCTGGAAGTGTCCAAGGCCAGGCTGGACAGGGCTTGGAGCAACCTGGGATAGTGGAAGGTGTCCCTGCCATAGGAGTGAACAAGGTGAGCTTGAAGGTCCTTTCCAACCCAAACCGCTCTGTGATATATTTCCTTTCATTTTCCTGATCCAAGCACTTTAGTGAACTCAAGGTGCAAATGAGTAAAAACAACAGAAAAATGCAGAGAATCCCCTGAGAACCAGGTAGCAGCCCTGGGTCCTCACCAAACACGTGGATCAGGTCCCTTGTCTGACATTTGAACTCTCACGTACTGCTGTGACACTTCCAATTGCTTTCCCTGTGCCTTACCTCCATGAGGAGACAAATTAAAATGCGTGGTATAAATCAGATACCTCGATCCCAACAAGGGTGGCTCCTACCAGGGGGAAATGCTTGTGCACAGCCGTGTGTGCAGCAGTGCTCTCACACTGCAGTTGGCTCCAATCTCCGTCACTGCGAGGGGCAGCCTCGAGGTCCAGCTGTGAGCAGGAATGAGATGGCCTGATGAGGCAGGAGCTGCTGTGCATTAGCTGTAGCTGTTGGTTTTTCTGTTCCCTCCTGTGAGCTCTGAAAGTTAAATGGGAATGAAGTAGCTGCTGAATAAGAGATGTTATCCCTTGCCTGCATCCGTTTATAGATGGCAAGTTGCCATGGTTTAGACACCAATCAATTGTTCCTCTGAAATCAGGGGTTATTCTTCAGCTTATTTTGTAGAGAAATGGGATATCTGCCATCTCCAGTGCCCAGGAAGTATCTGCAGAAGTGAGTGTTGGTATTAGTGTGCGTGCTGTGTTTGCCTGCACATACACACTCTCCTGCTGTTCCTGGACACCCATTCTCTAATTTTTCCCTTGACTGTGAGACTGGATAAACAGCCCAGAGGCACTGGAGAGCTCCAGGGTGTGGGGGAAAGGCTGGCCTGGCTGATTTGGCTATGTAAAACTAAAAGGCATTTACTCAGTGCATTGGGTGGACTGTTCTTGTGTGTAATGAATTGTGCAACCGTACAGCCATAGCAAAGCAGACTGAGATCCTCTGCCAGTCCTCTGACTTGTCTCCCACATGGAATCATTGCAGCTGCTTGTCAGGAATATGCAAAATTCCCGTGATCTGCTTGCATGTGTTACTCCAGATTTCTTTCTGCTCAGAGTGCCTGTGCAGTATCAGTGAACCTTCTCGCTGCTCTCTGTGGGTTTGATGACATGCTATCCCGAAAATTTTGACTGGATCATTTTTCTGAAGTACTTCATCACTATGGAAAAGTAGAAGCTAGCAGTGCCAATTACCAGGAAAGCTGCTGTAGTCCTTGGACTTACATGGTGGGCATATGGAGTCAGATCACATTGACTTTATATTATGACATTAGTGACACCAAGGGTTTTGTTCTGGTCCTTAGTTAAGAATGACAGGAAGGTAGAAGACCCTTAGAAGAAATTTAAAATTATTCTCTGCAGTCTAGAAATCTGCCTTACAGACAGTAAGATGTTAAAGCCAAGCCTCTGAGGAGAAATGTTGAGATCACTTGATGAGTCTGTCAGGGTACACCTCCAGAGATGTGTGTAACATTTTAAATATAACAGATAATGAGAAGATAGTATTAAAAGTCTAAAAGGCAGAGCTGGCTGAAAACTCGTGCTTTGAGTCATCTTGGAGCTCTTGGATCAAGTTGGAGATCCTGATTGAGAAGGGGGATGGGGAAGAGTTTAGTCGTAGTTGTAAATGGAATAAAAGGAATAGATGCTTTTATAGGACACCCTATTTAACGGTCACTTTGGCTCATTCTGAGTTGAAATCTATTGCTGTAACATCATTACTCTGCAGCCCTGCCATTTGCAGCTGTGATCCAGCTCGACTGGCCAGGCTGAGCCAGCCTAGGTGTGAACACGTGGCTGAGTGAGAGCCGTGGAGCTGAGGGACTGCAGGGAATGGGAGCCTGGATTCAGTGGGTAACACTCTCCTGGGAATCCTGTGGTGTGTTAATTAGTGCTGCTGGGGGAGAGACAATCTCAGAACGTGTGTGATTCAAAGGCCACAGTGCAAATTCAAGGAAGAATTTATAGAGAGCTATTAGATAAAGTGCAGACTGTCCCTGGCCCATGGGAGCTGTGTGAGGAGCAGCATTCCTGCCCTGTCCATAAGGAGCTTCCTCCTTGCCCTCCAAACAGCACAGGTCTAGATGGACTTCCACTGACCCTACGCTGGGTCATGCTAATTATGCTGTTGAAGGAACTAAGCAGCATTTTAATATACAGGAGTAAGAGTTCTGTATGAAAAGGACTGTAGGTCATCACTGCATCCAGAACTCTGCTTTTGACCTGAACTCTGCAAAACAGCCTTTGTTTTTGTATGATGCTTTGTTAAATGGCTGTTTTTGAGGCTGAAGGTGCTTGTTCTTGTGTGTGTGTGTACTGAGAGAAAGGTTATGCTGTAAATTAGGGCTCCTGGATTTCTCTGCTCTGCTGAACCAATGCATGTGGGTGTGTGGGGAGGTCCTGCTCTGGGTTATTCTCTGCTCATTTCTGTTGGTGATTCTCCACTTAACACTGAATACAGATGTTTATGCATATATTTAGAAAAGACTGGTCTGGAAATAAACTTCTCTTTGCAGCACTCCACCTCCCTCAGCTTCATATTTTAAGACTCTTTGTTCTCTCGTAGTAATTTTCCAAGGGGATTAGCGCAGGTCACCAAGGCATCCACATCAGTGAAATACAGCAAGATGTTGCTGTCATCTCCCGAAACACTCCAGCACTCACCCCATTGCTTATCAACCCACACTCCAGTAATCCTAATAGCTGTGTCAGAGCAAGATTAACAGAAAATCCAGGCAAATATTTATGGTTCCCTTCAAGGTATGTATTAATCGGAGAATGTGGAGTAGATGCTTTATGAAGAGAGCTTGGAAACATTGTTCACATGGGCTGAGGAGGGATTCTGCCAGGCTGGGTAAGCTGCTGCCAGCTTGGGGAAGAGGCGTGGGGCAGACAACGCAGGAGGGGATGCAAGATTCCCCAGTGGAATGGGGAGAGAAGCAGCTACAAATTAAAAAACGAGGATAAGGAGCTGTGTTTGTTCTCCTTGGTGCTATAGCAGCATCGTATGGCAGCTTAGTAGTGAAAGAAAGCAGAAGAAACATAAAGACAAAGGAGAGGAGGAGCAGATTGAGAAGAAAGAAGCAGAAGACCCATGCAGCAGGGTGGCACCTGAGAAATGCCTGGGGAAGCAGCAGTGGGTGGGAGGTGGCAGTTTTTAACTGTGGTGAAAACTGGATCCCTTTTGTCTGTGGGGCTGTGCAGGTTCTTGAAGTTCATGGAGTGATATGAGAGGGCTGCTGAGATGCAGCTTCCTTCTGCAGTGAACTGCTAGACCCGGGAGGATTGGGTGCCTGGCTGCACTCTTGTAATGGTCAGGATACTTCCCCAGTTTTAAAACATCTCATAATAATATCTAAACTAATACTTTAACACAGGCATGTCAATGCTGACCAGAACTGTAGGAAAATCTAGCGAGGAGCGTGGTGGATGCTGCAGTTGAGCTAAAGTCAGGCAGACACCAGTCTCTGAAGGAAGAGCTGGAAAAGAAAAGAAATCTACTGGCTGTAGCTCTAGACTCTAGGAGATGTCTGTACTGTCTTTAGCACACTATAGTCAAAGACTGCTTTTTGCCTGGGAAAGGTAATCACTAATAATTACGAATTCCTCTTTTCCAGAGGGGGAAAAAAGCAGGATTTCTTGAGGTTTGTGTGAGTTTAGGGAGTGTTTTGTTCTGGCTCAGCTGCAGAGCTGTGACACCAGAGGGAGTAGGAGAGCCTCGAATAGCTGCTTTCAACAAAAACCAGCAGCAAATAATCACAGTCTTTGCAAGAGGTAAATTAAAACCATCTCCAGCCTGGAAAACATGCACAGCTCAGCATCTTTTCTCCATAAATATTTCCCTGCTGTTGAATCTCTGTAACCCCTTCGGAGCTCAGCAGCTATGCTCTTCCCAGCTTTAGGTGAGCCCCCTCCTCACCATGTGCTCCCTGAGTGGCTGCTGGGCAGGGATTTTTGGAACTGAGCTCTGTGGCTCTGTCAGAGCTTACTGGCTTGGAGAAATCAAGGAAGTGTTGGTATAAAACCAGTCTGGCACTTCCTGACATCCCCATGAGCAGTTATTAGCACCAGAGCAGTGAGTTTGTTTTTTCCTTACATGTTTCTGTTGCTGCAGCAGCACTTTAGCTGTGGGGGAGATTGGTCTCAGTGTCTTCTGTCCCACTTCAAACGTGGGGTTGTCCAGTCTTTGCACACCCAGCAGGACCACTGAAGGAGCTGGACGTGTGGGGTTTTACCATTTGTGTGATCAAAACCAGAGGATGTTCTTTCCCACCCTGTCTTAATGGCACTGCATCCTTGTCCTTTCAGACTGTGCGAGGCGTTGGTGGAGTTCTGCTCTGAGGCAGCTGAGAGCGAGCTGCCATAAGAGGGCATCAGAGCCCTGTTCTTGACTGTGCTCCTTTGTGGAGCGATCTTCCCCTTTTTCTTTATCAGTGTGTCCAAGCTGCCCTAGCAAAACCCTCTTACACCTGCTCTAAATGTTCTTTTTCATTGCACTGCTCAGACAGGTTATGAACCCGAGTCTCTACATTTTAATCAGCACAACAACAATGTCCATACTACAAAAATGCCTTGAGTAAAGCTTATTTCTTTAAACAGAGGAAATTTGACTTTTGAAGACTCTTTCCCTTCTTCTGGTTCAACTATAACCCCATAGCAGGGGCTGTGTCAGTCCAGCTGCAGAGAGCAGCCCACGTTGGGAGGTTGATCTGTATGCAAGGTGCTGCCTGTGGTAATGAGCACAATGAGCCTGGGGATGGGCTTTGGGCAGGGGAGGGAGAACTGTTGCCATGACAATACAAATTGCAATTGATGACTCTTCAGATAAAAGCATCACATTTTTAAAGGAGAAAAAAAATAGTGTGAAACAATAGCAGAAAGATGGTGTGAGAAAAAAAAGTGTTAAATAATAGCAGAAAGATATGGTGTGAGTTCTAGCTTTGAGATGCAGCTTGGGAGAAGAAGATGGGGCTGTAGATACTAATTCTGGACATGTTCCTCCCCTCAGGGTGTGGAGGAGCATTAAGAAAATCAGGCAGGAGCCAGGCCTCCTATGAATAAACATCTAGGAAGTTCTCCATGCAAATATTTGGCCGTGCAGTAATGAGTTCCAGTAACAGCTGAGTGCTGACTGCACCACAGGACCATGCAGTGATAGCCTGGTCACCATAAGGGTCCAGCTGGAGTGGCTGGGCACGGTGCAGATGAACAATTGTCCGTATTTCTGTTGTGCCTCGAGCAGATTCCTCTGTGTTACCACTCCCTGGAGCAAAGTCAATGTGCCCTGGAAGCCAGAGGCTGTAAGGATGTATTTACAGGAAAGGCAGAGAGGTCCAATAGACTACTCCTGCTCTAGGGGCGTTTTAGGAATCTGCCTGCTGATCCTGTTTAGGTGGAACATTTCTAATCCTACTGTGAATCCTTGTTACCAACAGATTTGGGTTTCAGCCATGGGCTAGTATGAGATCTGTTTCTGCTTTGAACTGGCACCTTTTTAACACAGACTCCAAAGATCACAGTAAAATGGGCTTTTTTTAACTGTCATTCTCTCAAAACTGTTCACAAGGTGAAACTAAACTTACCCACTGTAATTCAGGATGTGTTATGATTCCACTGCTGTCGCAGCCAGTTGTGTTGAGCACAAATAGACATTCCAAGGAAGGATGGGATAATTAGAAGCAATCCAGTGATTCTTGTGACTGTTTAAAAATAACTGGACTTTTTTAAGGATGAGTTATTTTTAGGAGCCTCGTGTCAAAAAGGGCTTGTAGGGTTTTGCATTCAAGAATAGTGAAGTCAGATGTTATACCTGCTTGGGTTTTTTTCTCCTTTTTTTGCTTTGTTTTTTGGGGGTTTTTTTCCCTAGGATCTCTGCTGAGAGTCTTGCTTTATTAAATAAATAAGCACTGGAAGTTGTTGGGTTAAATAACACAGGTCAGTGGCTTGCTGGCAAAGGGACATCAGCCTCCAGTTTAGCAGTGGAACCCAAGTGGCCCAACAGTAGGTAGTGAAGATCAGATTTAATAAGACTGTTTTAAACAATACACCAAACAAAGCTTGCAGCCTGGAGCTGGGTGATGCCTCTCTGACCTGTATTTACTTTGGTGGTTTATTGTGACTTGTGGAGAGGGAACATTCTCCTGTCCTGTAATGAGACTCTGCTGTAAGCCAGGGTGTTTTTCAAGCTACTCCTGAAAAGCTGCTCTTCCAAGAGAGAGATTCTGGGTTGGTGGTCAAAACCAAAAAGTGAAGTTTTTGTGTTTCCTCTTATAATATATCCCCTTTGTGCTCCTGGGAACTCAAGCAATATGTATTAAAAAAAGGAGAGAGAGTTGAGGGTCTTTGGCTGCTGTGCAGCATCTAACCCGTGACACCAAACCCTTTCACAAAGATACTGTGTTGTAAAATGTGTTACCAAAGGTTCAGCTTATGTACCTGCACATGAATAAATGGAATTGAAGATAAATATCAGAATATGCTCTACTAGTGGGACTTCCTGGAGATCAGTGGGAGACATTGCCCAGAGTAAAGCAGTTTGTTCTAAGGTCTGGTGTGGGGCAGAGTAGTATTTTCTTCAGTGTAAAGGGGGAGAGAACATCTTGTGTTGTTTGGTTCCCTTCTGACTGGAACTCTTTTGGTTTAAGAGGCTGGTGCTGGGAAGTGGGGAGGGCACCATTCATGCACATGGGAACCACTGTAAGGAAGAGACTTGGAGCCACTGCAACTACAAAGCAGTGATTCCTTGGCTTACCCTAAAATTATGAAGCTCCAACTATGATACCTCAGAAATAAAAAACTCCCCACACAAAAAAAAACCCTACAACATTTTGGTATTTTAAGATGCCCTATGAGCATCGCACTGACTTTGGTCCCCAAGCACCATTTTACTGTTAAGACTTGACACATAAGCCCAGGTTAATTTTTATTTCTGGGCTCATAATCAGTTTTGTGGTTTCCACCCAATACTGCTGCATTGTTTCATGTGATTCTGAAAGTGAAACAAAAATGAAATTGTCCTGTCAGCTTTTCTTGTTGATACAGCTGAAATACGAGGTCCAGTGTGTTGCTGGCGAGTGGTTTTCAGTGCAGGGGGCACCTCACCTTCATCTGTGTGTTGAGTGAGTTTAAGCGTGGCTGTGGTTAGTGGTGTAAATGTAAAAGAATGCTTTTTCATTAAAAAAAAGCAAAGTTAACATTCCTGAATGAAATGAGTTCTGACTCCCCATATTTTTGGATTGAGCATGCCCGTAGTTGAGGTCAGGAATTCAGAATAATATCTGATGGAAGAAACATAGAGGTTTTTAAGCTAACATAAACATGCCATAACTAAAAGGCCAAATGCATCCTTGATGTAAATGAAATTTTCAGCTTGTTAATTCCAGCAGATGCATCAGTAGGATCGCATGGAAAGGAGCACATCAGGTCACCAAGGAAAAGGGTTCATCTGCAGTGCCCTCACAGAGCAGAGGAGCCTGAGGCACAACTCCCTAAACTGCCTGTTCGCTGCTGCTTTTTTTCTCTCCTTTCCCTTTTGTCTTCCCTCGGAATAAGCCATCTGTGCTCCTGCACTGTCTGGTGTTGGTGCCCACGTGCATCCCTGACGGAAGCGGGAGAAAAGCCCTTTAATCCTTATAAGGGGGATTGCAGTGGCCTCTGGTGCTTCCGGAGTTTTAAGGAAGTCACTGAAGTTCCTCTTAGTTGACTCCCCTCCTCAGAAATGTGATAGATGAGTCTTTTCCTTTTATGGCCAATAACCCTGGTTTCCCTTTGCAATAAAATCCTGGGTCAGAAGTGGAAGGGAGAAGTCGGGCAGGAGGAAGGGGCTGGTCTTAGCAGAGCCCAATGGGTGGGGATGGCATTTGCAACATAGTAAATTCTAGGCTAAAATAAACCAAGTTACAACATCGACCCTGAGGTGATGGGTTTGTTTGTTTGAAGGGTGCCATAGATTTTCAGTCTTGTTGCTTAAGACAGCAATTAGGAATTGTGCCTCTCCTTAATTTCATGGGGAGAGGTTGCTCCAAACCCAAGATGGTTTTCAGTGTCTGATTGAGTTTAGATAACTTTGATTGAGTTAGATAAGTATAGGAGAACAATACACACTTCTTCTCTACAGTGTCCTTTACACCAAATGAGATGTCTTGGCTTCTTATGGAAGTCTCCGCATAGTTTTCTTCCTGAACCCTAAAGTGCCATTTTCTACCCCAGTTAATGTCTGTGCCTGATGTTTGGCACTGGTGTCACTCATTAGCTGAGAACAGGTAATGTTCCTCTGGGTGGTAATTGCTGATGGCTTGGACAGCCAAAAGCCAGCTTTGTCAGCCAATAATGTCTTTTACAAATCATCCCTGGCTACAAATGGTTTGATGAATTTGAGCCTTAAAAGTATTTTTCTAATAAAGTCAATCTCCTGTTTCTTGCTAAATGTGCTTCATATCCTGTTTCACGAGTTAATGCAAATGGCTCATTAGGCACTCGGTTAAACTGCTGCTTTTTTAAATGGTACAGCTCGTGTTTCTTCTGTGCCAAACCTATTGGCTGACACTTTACTTTTGGTTCTTATGTGGCACTTGAGCTCTGAAATTAGGACGAAAAAAAGACAGTAACTAATTAGGAGAGTCTCTCGTGATGCTCCTGGAATTGTTTCATTCCAGCCACCCCTCACTGGATCACAGTGCCCAGTTGCAGGGGTGCAATTGCAACTTCTGTCTTGGAGAAAGATGTTTCCATTCCTTGGTGGTTGACAGTAGGGTTTGCTGCCATGGAAAGCCTGTTCCCCAGGGTCACTAACTGGTCAGCAGGTTCCTGGAGAACCACTTTGGAAGTGGTTCTTAGTTGCATCCGCATATTCTTCAACTCTGTTTTAATGGTGATGTGTCTGTGATCATGCTTTTTTCTTTTTTCCTTCCTTTCCTTGTCTTTACAATAGACATCCTGGGAAAATGAGAACAGGATCTGGAAGTTGCTGTGGGGCTGGGGAAATGGCCGAAACCAGTCTGTGTCTAAACACCTCACTTGCATTGCCAAAATGGTTGATTTAATCTTTGGGTATCCCACCCTCTGCGTTCTTGCCTGTGGCTCATACCCCTGTGAGGGTGTTGGACTTAATCCTTTCAGAGGAACTGCATGCACAGCATAGTTTAATAATTCATGCTTTGGATAATGTAACCCCACAACACCAGTTTTGATCCTTACTTACATCCAGCCATGCCAAAGCTCTCTGTATTGCAGTTCTTGTCTTTTTTCCTTCTGTATGGGTGTCGGAGGAGGGAGAGATGGTTTGTGTGTGGTAAAAGTGACCAGTGGACCCCCATCCTGCACCAGGAGCATCATTCCTCTGTGGCCTGAGCTGTTAGGATGGCTTTCCTTCTCCTGAACCAGCCAGGATTCTCCCCTCAAAACTAAATTGTCATCAGCAGTACAACATGAAATACTCCATAGTTTTGCCGTTGTAGTTGGGGCATGGCAGAAATTACTGCTGCTGCTTGGGAATGAGCTGGGTCTCAAACGAATCCCTGGAGATGAGGCAACTTGTCTTTTGGGGGGGTTTTGAGGGTTTTTCTGCTTGTACAGATAACAGGCTTGCAGCATCTCCGGTTTGTAGACAAGTCATGCCATGCAAATCTTTGAGCAGCATGCTTAATTAACTCATGTGCTCGTGCAGAGGAAGAGGGGAACCAGTCTTCCTGATGGGTGTTTGTGAGCGTAGCAGAAAGGGAACTCTTCACTTGGGATTTCACAACGCTGAGGTTGCAGGCTGCTGTTGCAGTCTCACTCCTGTTGTGTAGGGCTGTGTCCCACACAGCTCTGGCATCCCACAAACCTTGCAGGGCTTCCAGGAGCTGTTGTTGGCCTCTTTTTCCCGGCCTCCTGCCTGGTCTCACGTGGCTGTGCAGAACTCAGCTTGTCTTGCTGCATTACCAGCTGTTGTTCAGAGCTGCTGCAGGTGCAGAGGCTCCTTTTGGAGTTGCTAACTCAGCTTAGCTTCAATGTCTGCAGATCTGAGGTGGTTTTTCTCTTACTCCAAAGCGTTTCCAAGCCCTGCATTTTTTCCACGACTAATAAAAAAGTGAATTGAAGGGGATTATATGACTTAGCTGAAAATTAAATTACAGGTTAAACAGTTTTTCTACTTAGAAGACAAAATGTGTCCTGAATTACCCTCATTTGGCAGGACATTTTAGTATTGCTCCATTAACCTGCCCGTCCCCCCATGGGAGTTAAGGCAGCTTGATCGGCTTTGGTCAAGATTAGGCTGGTCTGGGGCTCAGCAGCCACTCGGCTCGATGGCCTTAGGTGGCTCTGTCCCCTCTGCCCTGCTCCTTGTAGGGCTGGTAGGTCCTTCCCAGTGTCCCTCTGCTCCCTGCAGCCTTGGGAAGGCACATTGCCAAACACCCTTAGCAGAAGTTTAAAAATCACCCACAAATTGAGAGGTTTTTCACCACTTCTGCACCAAACAGAAACCCAGGCTCAGCTGGTGGGTGCTTTAAGTATGGGAAGGAATGAGAACATCACTCAGGGGCTCTAAGGAAGAGGAATCAGTAAGTTGCCAGCACATCTATTTCCCTGATTAGTTTTCTGCTTTGTTTTGTATACTTGTCTGCTTGATATATTTTGTTATTGTTATTCAGATACTGTACAAAACAATAGGTTTTATACTGCCCAAGGAAATCCAGTGCATTTCTGCACTGTAACTCAGGTGTGAACTCTTTTACCACATGGCACTTCTCAGTCGGTTTGGCTTTTTTATAAATTCCAGCAGGCTGCTGCAGTGACCTGGGTTCAGGTTTCTTCACTATCTTTTTTAAACACAGCGAACGAGCCGCAGATGACTCAGTGTCACATTGGTGAAAGGTGCAAGATGAAGGTTCGTGGTTCACAGGACCATTTTCGTACCTCTGTGGTCAATATTGTTGCTATAAATGTCACAGTCACAGGGGTGGCTGCCCTGTGGTTCAGTTCAGGGGTGCAAATGTGTCCTGTCTGCACAGTGCTCATGTGGGGAGCAGCAGGTAAGAAGTAACTGAAGCACACAGGTATTAAAGCAGTAAATAATCTGAATTTCTGAGTTTTCTAGAAGGCCACTTATCCCTTAGCTTTCTATTTTCTCGATCCTTGCTCATTCCCCAGCATTTTTCTGTTTATTTTTTGTTTAGTCTGGCCTGTTTAAAGCTAGGAACACATTACTTTGGGGGTTTCCTCTCATCTGGGTTTCATTTCCCAGGCAACACAAGCTGTGCTTGCCCAGTTTCTGAGGGTGGATTTGTACCCAGACAAAAGCTGTTTACCAACATCAGTTCACCTTCTCCCACCTTTGCTGGTTGTGATGATCTGGAGTGTGAACTTCTGTTGTAGGTAGAGATTGCAGTTAAAAAAGGCTCTAAATTGAAAACAAAGTGTGTTAATGCTGCTGAATTACCATCAAAATTGCTATATTGCAGAGACTCCTTAAAAAGGGTTGTAAGTGTGTTACATAAACCTGGGTCTCCATGCAATTTTTGATGGAGGAGAGGACATCTCTAACAGAGTTCCTCTTGCTCATCTTTTTGTGTTATAATAAAATCTGGGAAACTGTAGGGGGAGAGAAAACCACAGAAAAAATAGGACCAGTCTGGAAGAGGCTCTCTCCAGGTTCTGCCACCCAAAGGGTAGGGGTTTGTGTCTGGGGGGAGGTGATGGGGGAATTTGTTTATCATGTGGTGGTGTAAGAGGGAAGTTTCAAAATTAACTTCAGTAATTGTTCCTCCTCTCAGTCTCACAATGCATCGTTAGCAGGTACCTCTGGAAATAAGATATCTTGCTTTTATTAGCCTTTACCTTTTTGGCATCCTTGGGTGCAACCCTTGGTGTGACTTTCTGGAGTTATTCTTTAAAAATCAAGTTCCTTGTGTTGAAATCTAAATCTGTGCCTCACCCGAGGTCTCTATTGTTTCCACCAGTTCCACGGTCAGATTTCATCACTTGGTGTTGCAGCTATTGGAAGCAGCATCCCTTTTTCTGTGAGATTGTGCAGAGGATTATGTGGTAACCTGGATCTGCTCTGCTGAATTGAGTACGGGAATGTGCACTGGGGGAGGGCAGGAGGGGCAGCCGCTGAGGCTTTGAACTCCTCTGCTAGTATTTAATTATTTACCTTGGCTGGGAAGGGTAGCTGTTATCTGCAATCAGTCCAACACATCTCAAAGCTGTGCTAGACAGCTACAGATGTGCTTCCAGTAGCACGTGCTGGGATTCTCTTTTTCCCTGGGAAGGAGCAATATGACCTCAGGTACACTGATTTAGCCAACATAGTCGGTGTGAGGTCCTAGGATATTTAATCTGCCTTTCTAAAGTGGCCAAAAAGTGTTTTATTCTCCCTGCACTGCAGGTGGACTCAGGTAGGTGGGTGACAACCTCTGGGTATGTCACAGTCCACCCTGTATCCAGACTTCTCAGTGTGCTGGAGAGATGCTCTATGTAATACCAACCTGCTCAGGGCTGGGGACTAGCTTTTGGAAAAAAACCCCATAATTTTGGTGAGGAGAGCTTATCCTTGTGAGAAACACCTGTTCCTCAGCTCAGGGGAAGGCATCCTGCTGCAATGGATGGGATGCAAATACTCCAGTGCTCTTTTCTGCAGCCAACCTGCTGCCTGCACCTTTTGATGTATTTCTCACAGCCCTGGAGCTTGAGAGAAAGTAGCTTTGAAACAAACATACTTCTTTATAAACATTCCAGAGAATGAAAAAAAACACATAATTTTGTTCAAATTCAAATTAAATATGACCTTTCTCCATTGAAGAGCTGCTTCTCATCCTCAGGTTACCCTGAGTGGGAGATCAAGGATCAATTTCTTGTGCTGGTGCTGTTTCCACCTCTGGCCAGGCACAGGGTCAGTGATGCTGAGCAGCACTTCTTGTGTGAAGCTGCAGATATTTTTGCTTCATAGGTCTCTAACCACTTCACCCACACCAGCAGCTGTTCTGGCCTTTTAAAGTCAAACTCTCAGGAGGGAAAAGCTTCTTTTGGTTTGGTCTGTGTGTTTCAGAGACTTCTGAATTACAGATATGAGATAGTCCTACTGATTTAGACAAGAGGTGGGAGTTACCACACATTTCTGGTTTTGGGATTCTGTCACAGACAACCCAAACCTTCATGGGAACCAGCCTGGAAGGAAAAGGGCTTTGAGGATCTTCAGGGTCTTAGAGATGGGCTGGGACTAAAATATGCCAAATTTAACAAGAACAGACAAAACAGAAGACATTGGTTTGGGTCATTTTTTGTAATGTGCTTTAATATATGACTATATAAAAGCTTTTAACCACCCTTCTTAAAGATTGGACTCGATAGAGATGTTTTCCAATCTTAATAATTCTATGATTCTGGTCTATGTTTCTTGGTGGGTTTTGGTTATAAATGCATGTTTTCCTTATCCAGCTTTTAACTCCTGGTCACTCTTAGGTCTCTATTTTTATGCCTCAGCACATTCTTACAGCCTAGTCCAAGCCTGTGACCTCTCCCCTTGCAGAACAGCTCGTGGCAGTGCTCAGGAGAGGAAAGCTCAGTTTCTCCCCAGTTTCCCTTGCTGCTCTCTGTCCCTGCCGTGTGAGCGGCCGCCGCTGAGCGGCAGCGCTGCCTGGGGAACAGCCCAGCTCCCGGGGGAGCTCCAAACACACAGATGTCCTCCCAGCCCCTTGCTCCTTGCTCCATCATACACCCAAGCCATGGCATTGTGTTCTCCACCCTGCCTGCATTTTGTGTTTGGGGTTGGTACCTGCTGCCTGTCGCTCCCGTTGTGTGTGCAGCTCCAGGACCAGAATATTGCCACAGCAATTCACTCTGGAAGGAGCTTTCCCTGCACTGGGCAGTCAGGGATCTGTGCAGCTGGGGTCACCCCTCCCTGTCACCCCCTCTAAAGAGGGGTCTCTTACCCAAATGGATTGTCTTGGGCTGGATTATAGCCTCTTTATCCCGGCTTAACATATAGGAAATCCCAGAAACAGCCCTTAAGGAGTGTGTTCATGGGAGCTTATCCATGCTTAAAGGTTGGATTCATTTAGCCACTTCTGCATCAATTTTTAGTTAAGGTCAGTGCAGCTTTATGGACAGTGAGACTTTGTGGGGAGGAAGACTCAGTGGTTCTTTGTTTTCCCAGTAACTCATCTGGTTGGGAATTGCAGCTCTTTAATTAAAGCAGCACAGAACGGACTGGCCCTGAGGTGCTGTTCTGAGGCACTTGCATTCCCATCTGCTTTTGGGTAAAGCTTGGCCTGTTTGGGGTCAGCCTGTGCTATTGCATGTCTGAGAGCAGGAGGAAGCAGCAAATCAATCACTGGGGCTCTGTCCCAGGCTGCCTCAGCTCCCTCTCAGCCAACACCCCACGTGTGCCATGGGCAGAGACCGCTGCAGCATGCGCCTCGCCCTTCCTGGGGGATGCACCAGGATTTAATTACCCAGCATATGGAGAGCTGAGGGGCGCCCAGAGCCACACTGGGAACGGGGGCAGTGACGACAGCCGGGGCTGTCCCCTGCTGTTGTTGAAGTCGAGTTTCCCCCACCCTCCCCACATTTTGCTCAGTAAATGGCTCCGTGTAAACTCCTACGGCACAAGCCAGCACGCGGGAATGCCGTGGGCAGTCGGGCTGGGATCTGTGGGGATCATCTGATGTTTTTGTCCATGTGGCATTTGTTTAGCTTACAATCAGGAAAAGTGATTTCTGTTACTGACTCTGGCCAAGAGAGCACAGAGAGTGGCAATGAAAAGTTGATTACTTGGGATTTTTGCCCCCTGATGAGTGGACAGACTTTGGAGAGTTATTTTTAGTTGATGATAGAGTGGGGGAAAAAAACCTAGGCTGTGTTTAAAACTGTAGCATCCACTGGAAGTACCAACAGAAGTGCTGAGGAAGAAGATGGTAAATTCATATAAAACGCTCCCTGACACCTTCATTAGGCGCTGGGACAATTAACAAGTGTTGAAGTGTTGTGCTGCCCACACTAAAAGCAAAGTGTCCACCCTTGGCCAGGCTGGCCCTGAGCACAGAAAGCTGCACATCCAGCACTGACCCTGGGAACAAAGGATCCTCCTGAACCCAAACATGTTTGTGTTAATCCCGGCTGCTTCCTGGCGGGCAGCGAGAGGAAGCGGAGCCACTGCCTGTAACAGATGTACAGTGAGGAGATTACAGGGTGCGATTAAACACCCTCTCCATCACATCCTCCCTCGGCCCAGAGCAGCAGGAATGGACTGTCCCAGGCTGCCTGCCAAGCTGGGGCAGATGTAACAGGCAGTAGATTCTGAATCTCCAGTCTCCATGCCTGGTTTGGAGGCGTTTCCTAATGCCAAGACTTCTTCAGCACCTAAAGCGTGAGCTGCCTTAGCTGTACCTGCCTGCGAGGAGGAGTGGGCTGGGAGAAGGCAGAACACGTGGAATTCACAGCGTCCAGAAATGATGTATTCAGCTGAAGTGCTGTTAAAGCTAAAACAAAAATGCCCCTACCTGAGTACAGCAGGATTTACTAAGGGACCAAGTGCCAAAGAAGTTGGGAAAAATCTTTATTTTGGTGGACCGAATTGCTTTTTGGCCACTGCACTTGGAGTAGATGATTTCAGGACTAGGAAGGACTTGTTCTCTCCTTGTGGGTTTAGTTGGTGCCTTGTATTGCCATAGTCAGTCTTGGTGCCAAGTGCTGCTCTTCCTGTGGAAATAACCTAGGTTGGTTGCAAAAAATCAGCTATTCCACTGCATGTTTAGGTTAAATTAATATGGTAATGGGAGAGTATCCTCCATTATCAAACAAAGGGCTGGTTCTGAAGTAAAAGAACCCCTTGTGGAAATTGTAGAGTTCAGAACTGTCATTGTGTGAGATGTGCAAAATCCTCATCAGCCAAGTGGGTTGGGTTTGACTCAGTAGAAATTTTAAAAATGTCACTTTCCTTGGGCAAGGGCTGTGATCTCAGTTGTGGTACCGGAGCAGTAGCTGTTGTCTGAACCATGGGCTTCCTCCCCAGTTCTGTGTGAAGGGATCCAACAATGTGCCATTATTTTGGGTAGAATAAGGGGAAAAAACCACAACAGGTTCTGCTAATGACACGTGTGGTGCACATTCCCAAGCCTCCCATGGAGAGGACATGGCTCAGGCAGAGGCAGCACCAGGTGACACTCGAGAGTCGAGAAGCCACAGGACTGTCCCCTTCATGGGGTGCATTGGCACAGGCACAGCTGCCTGTGGGTTTGCAGCTCCTTGAGGACGACACAACTTGGGAGGGATCCCAGAAATGTGCACAGCTGCGGTGGCGCCCGCTGCGCCGCAGCCACGCGGGGAACCGGACACCAGCCCAGGAATCTACACAGCCGTGCCTCCTCCCTTTCTCCTTGCCTGCACAGAAGTCCCTTTTCCTGAGTGCAGGGGACAACTGTTTGGCAAATAACATCAGCCTGGGCTCCAGGGAGAGCATTGTTTCCAACAGCCACCAGGCTGGAGGCAGGAGCAAAAGGGAAGGACTTGGGCTGAGGGTCTAAGCGGCACCATCTGCTTCAGAAGGACATCGTTTGGGCAGCAGAGGAGGCTCCTGGAGTTAAATAATTGGGAATAGCAGGCTCCTGGCTGGAAAATGTGCCAGCCCTCTTGGCAAAAAGCTGTTAAATCTCTGTTGCTGGCGTGTGGAAGTGGTTCTGTGTAACAGGGCTCCAAAGGCTCTTTTTAACCCTTGGTGTACATAAAAAAAAAAACAACCTAAGGCACTTTTGATCTCAGAATGGCATGTGGCCAGGTGTTGGGAATAAAGGGGAAGGTGGGTCCTCATGGAGGTTTGTGAACAGCTCCAAGTCTGATCCTCCTGTGCCGCCAGCAGCCAGATGTGGCCTGCCAAAAATGCGCACAAAATGGTGCCTGTTTTAACAGCTTTAACAGGAAAACACAGAGTGTGATGAATGATTCATGAGAACCAATAGAACCCGAGGCATTTACTGCCCCTTAAAACCAGTGCCTGCCTGCCAAGGGGTGCATTTGCTAGGTGAGTGAGCACAAAATCCTCTGCTGAGTTTTGGGATGCAGTCACACGCTTGGCTCCACGCTTGCTCCAGCCCTAACCCCACTGTCTGCAGACACGTCCGGCTCACCAGCCAGGCCCAGGAGCCTTTCATTCTCCAGATGAAAGCACGAGCAGTTGGGCATCTCCCAGCGAGCACAGATACAAACAAGGCTCCATTTTGCATCCCCCCTCCTAGGGTGGCTTCCTTGGAAGCTTTGGCCTTCATCCTGTTTGTCTGATTCACGATCAAAAGAGTGTTGCTGCCTACGTGTGTCTTGAAGCATTTTCTTCTTTCATATCTCACATAAACATCCAATTTCTTCATTAAAATAAAATGAAGGTAATGCAATCAAGTAAGATCTGTCTCTGCAGTGGTCATATTTTGCTGATGGTGAGACCAGGGCTGGGCAAAGCTCTTTTGGGGATTTTTCTGGAGTGCAGGAGAAGAGGATGCTGCATAGCCAGATGGATTTTCCTGCCAGGGGGAAGGTTGCATCTCAGAGTCCAAGCCCCAGCCGTCCTGAAGATGAAACAGTTGGATTGTAAAACATGTACTTTTTTCAAGTCTGATCTGGATGTTTTTTAATCTTCCTCAAATTAAAGGAAAATCTCTTGTTTGACCCAAAAGAAAATTGTTTTCTTTGGCCAGCCAACTGAAAAAATCAGCTCTGTCCCCAGTGTTGGTCCAAGCTCCCTTCCCAATTGTGCCTCCACAGCAATCCTGCTCCATGCAACTTTAGCAATCCTGGATTAGAGCCTTGTTGCTAAAGAATTTGCAAGAACAAGAGAGTTTAGCCACTTGCTCTAAGTTTAGTCCAGCTATTATGGTTAAGTTTGTAAATATTTGTTCATGTTCCACTTTGGGTTTTTTGGATGTTTGTCCACATTCTGTGTTTTTCAGCTATTTAATCATTTTGTGAGATTTTGCAAAACTATATATATATATATATATATATATATATATATTTGCTTGTGTGCCTGGTGAAGCTGAGGTTTTGATGGAACTGCAGGGTTTCCATCAATGGTGGAATTAGAAGCCCTTTATATGAAAGTGAAGGATTTTGGTCAGGAAACAGATGAAGTTCATGTCTTTTGGCACCACATTTTTACCTTTACAGTCTCCTCTGTGTTGTGACTGATGAACCTGGTAGCTGTCCCATGAATTTTAGGTGATTAAAATTTATGGATTCATTTTCTATTTATTTTCTTGTGGAAAGACCTTTGGCTCCCATTGTCTGTGCCCTTCGGTCTCCAGTGGAGGACAAACCTGGAGACCACTGCACCATCCTGGCAGCCCCACCCTCACCTGAGAACCTGCAGCTTGATGGGGGGATTTTTACAGTTCTTAAAGCTGTTAGTGGTGTGCTGGGTCTTTTTTTTTATTCCTTTAATTTTGTTATTCTCCTCAGGAAACATGTCGGAAGTGCCAGGGGCTGTGGAAGGAGCACATGAATCTCACCTGTGAGCAGCTGGCTGAGAAGGATGACATCAAATACAGGACATCCATGTAAGTGAACCTCCACAAGCAGGGGAAAACAGGGAGGTGAATGAACTGGGAATCACAGTTCACTGTCCCTCAGTTCCTGCTGGCTGTCACTACCTTCCCCACGAAGGGATGGCAGAGCTGAGGGGTCAGACGGCTCCCAGGATGGGATTTCTGTCTCTGAAAGATACTTGGCAGCAGATCCAGCGGGTAATTTGAGAACGTGGGAAAGTTGTCACCAGCCCAGCCTGCTCCTCTGGCTGGCCCAGTGTCTGCAGGCTGGCACCTGGTCCCTCTCCGAGGTGAGAAACCCCCATTAGCATTGCTGGGGGGAGAAGGGAGGTGGTGTGTGGAGGCAGAGGAGTGGATTGAGTCACAGCAGGTCGTTATTACCCTTTGAAATCCGGAGTGGAGACCTGCACTGTTTGCTCAGCTGCTGTTTTGTGGGAGAGGATGTGTTTTCTTCCAGAGGCTTTTGTCTGTTTTTAACCAGTTTGTAGGAATTGTTACAAAGTGCAGTCGTATTTTGATATATGCAGATATATCCTGATTGATAGCCTAAAATCTTTTGCAGTTTGATTTCTCTCATATTTACAGTAAATGACAAAATCCTCTGCCTTTAGGAAACAAGGGAATTTTCATCCATGGAGCTAAATGTCTGGTGCAGCCAAGTGGGACTTGCCCACATTGCCCAATCCCTTCCTCTCTGATTTAGAGTCTGTCTGACACAAGTAGAAATTGGAAAGCTCCACCACTGGTACTTGAGTGACTGGTGCTTGCTCATCCCACAATCCCTAATTCAGAGCAAAATCTTCACAGATTTGATAAGACTTTTTTTTCTCTGCTGATCCCTTTCCCTGTAGGAAAGAGGGATGAGAGGGAGGAGGAATGAGTTGTCATGTCCCTAATAAGGAAAAAAAAACCAGTTTCAAAACCTTCAGCAGATTGTGTCTGTGGATAGATGAGTCTAACTGCCTGATACAATAAAAACTTCCTTTTGAAGCCCTGCGTAAGGAAAGGGAAGCCCAGCTGGATTCAGGCTAAACTTCCTGCCTTGCTCAAAGTTTCCAAAAAAAAATCTGCATCCACAGCATCCTGTTGAGTGGCAGAGGGAAGAGCAGCTGCAGCTCCAAGGAAAGTCACTCTCAAGTTGGGTTATTGTGTCTATTCTTAGCACTACTCCACATGCCTGGGTGCAGGTCACGCTGGGTGTAACCGTGTGGGAACCTTGGGAAGTTCCCACCTCACCATTCCCTGCTTCTCTGGTTGTGCTGATGGAGCAGTTTGTGGGGCTGTGTTGAACCCTGGTTCACTGCTGTGCTCCTCAAAAATACCTCCCTGCCATCTCCCAAACATTTGTTAACTTTGCAGATGCACTGAAGCAGCTGGGTGGAGATGCCTGGCTGAGGATGATCCTTCCCCAGTGTCGGAAGAATTGTGCTTCCCTCCATGAAAACAAGCTGGCTCTGCTCTGCTGTCATCAAATTTCACTTCTAGGTTGTGAATTAAAGTGTAACCTGATCTCCAGCGGTCAGAAAATTGGCCCTCAGGATGATAATTTATATTCTTAAGTCTTTTAATTAAATGACCCGGCCTTTCTTCATTTCTGTGCCAAAATAGTCTTGCTGTGAGCTGAGCCTGTGCTGGAGCATGTGTCACTGCCAGGGTGTCCCTTGGGAACAAGGACTGAGCTTCGTCCTGCATTCCCACTTGTGCTCTGTTAGCTGAAAACTCCTCTCTTAAACCTAAAGCAATAACCACTGCAAAATTTACATAGGGAATCTTAGAGAAAAGATAACGCCTCTGTGGGGAAATGTGATTATTTTTCAGTTACTGGATTAAATTTAACAAACACTAAGTAAGTCTGGAGCGTAGCAGCCAGGCTTGGAAAAGAAATATATGGTCGTGGCAACTTTGTAGCCAGAGCAACAGGCAAACATGAAAGCTAGAGGTGACAGCCAAATGTTTGCTTTTCCTGAACTTTATCTCCCTGGCTGTATTTTCCTTCAGCCAACTCAAGCATCCGTGTGCCCTTTGGCCCTTGAACTTGCATCTCAAATTCCTCCCAAGCCAGAGCCTGGTGCTTTGGCTCTCATGGAAACCAGGATCAGGGCTACAGCATGCAGCCAGTGATTGACTTTTTTACACTTATTTTGTTCTTGAGTTGTCATGGGCTGGCTCCAAGTGGAGCTGAGCCCAGACCTCCTTGGAACAGCGGAGAACTTGGGGATGGAATCAGAGGAAAGAGGAGGGGGTTAAATCCTAGCTGGGGCAGTGTAACAGTAATTTTATCACAGGCTGGTGAGTGCAAACAACCCTTTGCTAATTCTCCCTCATCTTGCAGAGAGGAGAAGATGACAGCTGCCCGGATTAGGAAGTGCCACAAGTGTGGGACGGGGCTGATCAAGTCGGAGGGCTGTAACCGCATGTCGTGCCGCTGCGGCGCCCAGATGTGCTACCTGTGCCGGGCTGCCATCAACGGCTACGACCACTTCTGCCAGCACCCCCGCTCTCCTGGGGCACCCTGCCAGGACTGTGCCAAGTGCTCCCTCTGGACAGACCCCACAGTAAGTAATGAAGGATTTTTGTGAATGATTCTCACCCCAGTTTCAATCACCGTCCACACCGGCGTGTTGAAGTACATGCATTCCACTGGGGGGAATGGTTTTAGCCAGCGCAGCTTTTACCTTTCCTAAGACAGGTAAAAAACCACACTGGGATCCTGCAGCAGCACAGAGTCACATCTGACCACAGATGTGGAAGGAGCTGGTGTTGCTTTAGGAAAAATCAGCTCCTGTCAGATGAGGGCTTTGGCTGTAAGTGCTCTGAGTGCTGTTCTGGAGAGCGAGGCTTGTGGAAGGAGCTGGTGGGGAGCAAGTGCTGGCACCAGGCACAGTAGCCAGCATTGGGATTATTGGGACTCATTCCTACTTTTGCAGCTGAGATGGTATTGGCATGCCTTGGCATCTGGAGGCAAGGGGAATTGTGGGTTTGGTGCCCAGATGATCTGACTGCTGGCTGTGAATCCTGTCACAGAGACAGACCCATCACAAAACCGTCTGCAAGCCCGGAGTTGTAGTTGGGTCCATTCTCAGGGCTGTTGTCAGCAGCTGCAGAGGGAAAGCTGGAGCGTGGAGTGAGCTGTGAGAGAAGCTGTAGTAATTTAATACAGCTCGTATCTGTGACAGGCTTGAGAAAACTTGCTGCAGCAAGTGAGTCTCTGTAAATAGAGGTCCTCAATACTGTAAATCCAGGAGCATTGGGAGGAGCAGGAGTTGAATTTCCTGATTTTAGCAAAGCTGTAGAGCAACATGAATGTGGATCTGCCTTCCCAGGGCATCTCTGAACTTCCTCTTTCCTAGCAGTTCTTTGTCTTGGGTCTCTGCAGCTTTCCAGGCTGTTCCCAGCCCCCCTCTCTGCAGGGAATGTGCACAATCCTGCATCTGCACAGAGCCAGGGAAAAGCCACTCTAAATCTCTCCCTTCTACCTCCAGGCTCTTGGGGATCTCCCAGCAATGTCACAACCAGCAGAAGCTTCCAAGTCTTGTGCTTGCCTGCTTTTATTCCCTGAATTATCCTGTCAATGTGAGCTGTTAAACTACACACAGACACCTCCTTGCAGGCACCCCTGTAGCGTTTCTGACACCTGGTTCTGAGTTTGGATTCCTGTCCCACTCCTCCTCCTTTTCCAGCAGGATGTGATTTGGGGCTGGCATCCGTTGTTCCCGTCGGGCTGCTGATTGTGCTGGGGGATGGCATTTGTTCAGAGCCAGAGAAAACATGAGGCCTCTCAAAAAAAGCTCGTACTGTACTTTCAAATAAATATATAAATAAGCAGCACAAAGAGGCCACTGTCACCAGGCCTTTCCCACCTCTCTAATTAACCAATGTTGTGGCAAAGAAAAATTTCCCACTGTCAGCACAGAGCTGGCACTGCCTGCTCTTTTATTATTTAACTATTTTTTGGATGATGGAGTGCTGGTGGGGTGGGGAGGTGAAGCTGGGTGACTGTCCTTGCTGCAGTGCAGAGAGTAACACAAAACTCAACTGTTGGCTTGAAGCTGCAATAATGGTGGGTACCTGTGTGTGTGGTCCTTCCTCATAAGGGGCTTAGGGACACCAACACAACCCCTCTAGTGTGATCTATGCTCTCATATGGGACGTGGAAAAACAAGAGTTAGCCTGGTAGATGTAAAGAAGGAAATGGAATTTGAGTCTTGACATGGAGATTTGAAAGAGCAAAAGACCATTGCATCAGTAGTGTTCTGTCCTTTGCCAGGGATAACGTCCATCCAAGGCAGGATCTTTGAAGGATCTGGTTTGAGTCTAAATCCCTACTATTTACAGCAAAATTCAAGTTTCTTTAAAATAGGGAACCTTTGTTCTTTTCCAAATGTTTAATGTTTTCCCAGTCTGAAACAATTCTTGTGAAAGTATAAGTAAACCTATTCATTAGCTTGGGTTAAAAACAAATTAAAGACAGTCCTCTAGGAATGGCAGCATCTGTTAGTCTTTGTCTCAAATGATCTTGAGAGACTAAAGCAGAGGCTTCAAAATTTCCCATAATTAAAGGTTAGTTAAAATCTTGTCCCTAAGCTGTAATCAGGCTGGAGTCTGATTTAAAAGTATTGGTGCAATATTTGCTGGCTCCGAGACAAGCTGCAGTTGTGCTGTGGTGAGCAGCTTCCAGGGAGGCCAGGCAGGAATTGTTTCATCCCTGAATTTCATCTGGAGCTAACTGGAGCCCTGCACCCCTGTAGGAGGTGCCAGGAGCCCTTCCCAGGCAGCTGCTTGGCCAAAAGTCCTCGTGTCCCCCAGTCCAGGCGGGCTCTGGCTCTGCTCTGCAGGAGGGGCTGATGCAACATTGCCAGAGACAAAGCTCGGGAGGGAGCAGAGGGAATTAAGCTGTTAGAAAGCATCCAGAGGAGAGATGGTGGAGAGCCTGGAGGGGAAGCTGTCTATTGGGTTTGTTCAGCTGGAGAAGAAGAGACTGAGGGGAGACTCATGGGGGGCTGCAGCTCCTCCTGAGGGGCAGCACGTGGGAACAGAGACAGAACCCAAGGGAATGGCTGGAGCCGTGTCAGGGAGGTGTAGGTTGGATACCAGGAAAAGATTCTTCACCCAGAGGGTGCTGGGGCACTGAAGAGGCTCTCCAGGGAAGGGTCACAGCCCCACGGCTGTCAGAGCTCCAGGGGTGTTTGGACAACACCAGGCACAGGGTGGGATTGTTGGGTGTCCTATGCAGAGCCAGGAGTTGGACTTGATGATCCTCGTGCATCCCTCCCAACTCAGGACATTTTATGGTTCTGCAAATTATCTCTGGGTTGTAGGGGCTGTATTTGTCCTGATTTCTAAATATCTGTAGCAAACCTACAGCTCCTTTTGTGCATTTCATCCAGTTTTTACAAATCCTGGGATGCAATGTGATAAATGCATTCTGGCTGTTTTGGTCAACCAGGTTCTGCTCTTGAACGTATTATTTTGAGTTTAATACCCATCTTTGGGCTATCAGTAATATTACACAGAGGGGTTTTTTTGGCTTTAAAGTTTTAAGATGTTTTCAGTAAACTCTTGAAACCCTCCCAAAGGCCCAGCATTAAAGTTCAAAGCAGAGGACTAATCATCATGAGGTGTTTGCAATTATCCCTCCTTCTGGTGTTATAAAAAGATGATGTTGAGAAAAGACTGTAAAACTTCAAATGCATCAAGGAAATGCATGAAGTGCACAGTGCTGCCTTTAGGATTTGGAGGGGAGAGGGGGGGAAGCTCCCCTAAATTTAGGATGTGGCATTTGTGGTGAGTTCAGGGTTTTTTTAACTGCCATAAAATGCCTCAATCACAAGCATATGGTTAATCCAGGGGATTCACAGACAGCCATGGATATGGAATGCCTGTTGCTAAAATAACTCTGCATTTCTTGAGCGCCGTCCCCATGCCGGCCCCCCTTTTCCTGCAGCACTGCGGATGCCCTGTTCCAGTTACAGCACAGGCTGCTTTCATCCCTGCTTCCTGCTGCATGGAGGAGCACGCCGGAGACAGCCCCTGCCTGTTCTTGCTCAGGCTCTCCGCAGCTGATCTGGGAATGATTTGAAACAAAACCCCTTAGTCCTTTGGAAGCCTCCGTCGTGAAAAATCATTTCAAGTTTATTAGGAACGGCTGCGGCCACACGTATGTGGAAAAAAAGAAGGCAGTAAAGAGGCAGAAAGGGGGAGGCAGCAGTGCTGAAGCACTTTCTGAAGTAGGGGAGGGGTTGCAGAGCCCAGAAATAGGCACCAGGACTCTTGTTTTCCCTCTTTTCAGGAGGCGGCAGCCGCTTCCTGGTGACACTTAATAATTAAAGATAACGAGAAGCACAGGAGATAAAAACAGAGCTTTCAAAAGCTCCCTGGATGGCACTTTTGTTCTGGGCAGAGGAGGTTTTATTTGGGGGGAGGTTGTCTCTGTGTGACTTGCTGAGCTTTTATCTCCTTTGCTGCTGTATTTTCTCATTCCCAAGGGCAGTTTGTTTCTCCAGGAGCTCTTTCTGCTTGTGGCAGGGCCCTGTGTGGGTGCTGATGAGGCTCCTCTGCAGCAGCATTGTTGTAGCAGGCCTCCCTGCCATGGAGAGGTGCCTCTCTTAGCAACCCAGCCCTGCTCCTCAGCTAATCCATCCACAGACCGAGCCATCCGTTCTGCTGTGATTGGCTCCGTGCTCTCTGCATTCCCTGCATTCAATGGCAGAGGGCTGAAAGGAAAAGCTTCCTCCATGGAGAGCCTTTCCCAGGTGGGGGATGGCCAGGGCAGGCTCCCACACTGCTCAGGGATGAGCATTTGTTTTCCTTGGCTACAGGCTGGGGTGCACAGAGCATCCCACTGCCGGGTCTGGGGCAAAGCTTTGCTCCTGTTTTGTCACTTGAAAACACAGCTGCTGCTAATGCCACATCTGGTTTCTGCAGATAAAGAGGGTGAGTGCAGCTCAGAGATCCCTTGCATTTTCCTCTTGGCCACCTCCCTTCTCCTGAGATGCAGCAGAGTGTGGAAGAGCCACGTTGTAGAATTGCCCTGCATTTCCTCTCCAGGAGAAAAGCCAAGTTACATCTTTGCTCAAAAAAACTAAAAAACTGCCCAGTTCTGAGACCCACCCCCAGGGTTGGGAAGCTGCATTTTTCTTTTTTCTTCTTTATTTTATTTCTTTTTTTTTTTTTTTTTTTTTTTTTTTTTTTTTTTTTTTTTTTTTTTTGTCTTGCTGTAGGCAAGGCAGCTGACAGGAAGATGACTGTTAACTTGACAAGATAAATGCCTTCAATCCACACAGCCTGTGAACAGGCCATTAAAATTATAATCTAATCCTTTATTAAGGGACTTGAACCCGCTCAGGGAAACGGACACAAGAAGCTTTTGAAATCCTTCTGCAGCCTCCACCCCATGTGATGTTAAAAGGTTTCTCACCACAAAACCAGCCATGAGTGTGGTAATGAAATCTTAATTTTCGGTGTGGGTGCTTTACCCCTCGATGAATCTGTCATCTTTCTAATTACTGTGGTATTAAAAAACAGCCTTTGGTTCCAAAGAATTAGAAATGTTTTGTGAGATTCACTAAAATAGCACCAGGAGTTCTTTGTTTATTTTTTTTTAAATTCTGACCTGCCCAGTATGTATTAGGCAGAATTAGTGGCATCAGCTTTCTTTCAGAACATCCTAAAATTATTTTGCTGTTTATATATCATCAATTCTTTTGTTCCATCTGGGACGTGGATCTTTCCTAAATACTGCAGGTATTGAACGGTGCTGTGTATTCATCACGTGCCAAATTTAATGTCAGCCTCTTAAGCAGGAAGGTGCTTGTTGTGCAGTGCATTTTTTTTGATATTAATGGATACCAGTCTTGCAGAAATACTGTTGCAAAAAAAAAAAAATTCCAAGCTGAGTCTTGGTATGTGGGATTAAGTGTAAGCACTTCTTAACCTTCCAATGGGAAAATACACTTTTATCAGCAGAGAAGCAACAGGGCTGATAAGTTCTGTTCTTGGAGATGTGTTTTGTGGTGGCTCTGCTGTGATTTGTGGTTTCAGAGCTAGTCAGGAACTCGTCATCCTGATCCAGGTCTGTTCCTGGCAGGTTTCTGCATCCAGGGTGTGCTGTGAGCCCTGCCCCTCTTGAAACCCCCGAGGGATGGAGCTGAGTGGGGGTCTGTGGCTGCTGCTCTTTGGGGGATGTGTTTTATGCTGTCCCAGGGAGCTCCAGGGGTCAGTTTGGAGGGCTGCCAGATGGGGTTTGCTGTTCCCTATTTCTCCCCAGAGCCGCAGTAATCGAATCCAGCATCACCCTGGGCCAGTGCAGCTGCTGCAGCCTGGGGCAGATGGATGTGTCCAGCCCATTAGAGGGAGGTCAGCTGCAGTTTAAACTGGGAGGCTGGAGCAGCCCTGACTGCAGAAGGGGCTGGTAAAGTTGTCTTTGATGTGTCCAATTCTGTGCAGGACTGACCAGAGCTGCAGCGTCAGGGGTAGGACAGGAAGGGGTGTCCCTGGGAAGCAGCATTTCACAGGATTAATCTTAGATTTTTGTTGGAAAGATCTTTAAAGCTCATTTTATTCCACCTCCTGCCACTATCCCAGGCTGCTCCAAGTCCCATCCAGCCTGGCCTTGGACACTTGAAGGGATGTAGCAGCCACAGCTTCTCTGGGCAGCCTGTGCCAGGGCCTGCCCACTCTCACAGGAAAGAATTTACTCTGTAATCACAGACTTAGACTACAGTAAAAACATTTTATTAAGTTAAAGGGCACATTTCTAGGCTCTAAGGTGAGGTTTATCCTCTGTGAGGAAAGGAGATACTGGGTGATCTTGCTCAGCTGAGCTTAAAATGTATTTCTTGTTACATAAACCTTTAGGTGCATCTTCTCCAATAAGTGGCAATAAAATGGGAGTGGTGGCTATGTCCACTTTCAACTGCATTACAAAATACAGTCTGAGAAGGAAAAATAAAAATGAAAGCTTTTTAAAGCTTAAAACTAAGCTCTGAGAGAGCACATCTGGGGCTGCAAAAGAGCAGGAGATATTTGGTTGCCTGTGGAGTATGCCCAGGTAGTTTTCCAGCCAGGAAAACTGATATTTGGGGAGTAGTTAGGCATTCCATGTAGGCTCAGAAGAGCCATTCTTCAGCAGGTTTATGGAGACAGATAGGCTGTAATTAACACCCCATGCAAGCAGCCTGCTTGGGAGAGAAAAAAAAAATAAGCATGTCCTGGAAAGTCTTAATTTTAACCATAGACTCACAGAATAATAAAAGGGAGGGAAGTATTGAGTTTTTGGCTTTCTGCACATCAAGATAACTTCAGTCTCCCAGGGAAACCTTATCTGGTGGTGGAGGAGGGGACTTCTCCACAAGCTTCCCAGGCTGTACATGTACAGGACTGTCAGCTGGGGACTGGGAAGCTTAAAATCATTTCAGTGTAGCTGCATGCACGAAGCATATTTTAGATTTAGTTCCAGAGCACTCTTCAAAATAAGGGTTATTTTTCATATTAAGAGTGTTCAGGAGGAAATTTGTGTGTTTTGGCAGTACTGAAATTAGGGTGACTAAAACAAGCAGAGTCTTGTGCTTTGTGGAGTACTTGGGGCTCAGGGTTCCAAACACTGTCCTGGAGGTTTGGCTGCTCTCCCTGAAATCTCCAGGTTTGGTTTCATCCCCACAAACATGCAGAAACTCACCTGAGGCTTCATTGCCTCATTGGATCTCACTGATTCTCCTTTGAGTTAAGATGATGAGAGGCAGAAGGACAATTTCAATTTCTGGCTTGTCCTTCTGTTCTTAGTGAGCAGCAGCCCTGAATATTCTTGCTATAACCTCTAGACAGACATTAAAGAAACATATTTCGATTTATGCCCTTCTCAGAGTTACAGATAAGATCTAAATGGCACCATTTAGCTACTAGAGCCAGGATTTAAGTTGTGTTAATTCCAGCTGTTGGGCCAAAAACTCTACAAGTGCTAGGATAATGTAAATATTTAATAGACTATTGCCATTAAAAAGATTAACAGCTCTTCAGAGGGGTGGAGCCGGGTCGCAGTCCTCTGGTTTCCATCAAGTCAATGAATTTTAGTGCTGATCTCCCTGGAAAGCTGATCCAAGCATTGTGGTCATACTCCATAGAGTGCAGATTATTTGTGCTGCTGCAGTTCCCCCATCACAGCTTTGCTTTTGGGTAAATGTAGGCCAGCCCCAAACGAGGACAATTCAGGCAAATTAGTTTCTCTTGGTTTTCCCTGTGAAAATGTGCTGGAAAGAAAAGCAGCATTGAGAGAACAGAAACCTGCTGCAATAGGGATTATCCCACTGATCCCTGGTATTCCTTGATTTCTAGGAAGATGATGAGAAGATAATTCATGAGATTCAGAAGGAGGCTGAAGAGGAGCAAAGGAAGAAGAACGGGGGTAAGTCACTGTGGGGATCCGACTGAGGATGGGTGATGGGACAGCACAGGGTTCCCAGCTACTGATGGGTCTCTGCACCTTCTCTGGGTCCTGTTCCTCCTGAGAACTGGTCTGTTTTTAAAGTGCTGCTGCCTGCAGGCTTTTGCTGGGATTGTGAGCAAGCACAGGATTTGTGTGCAGCTCTCACTGGTGTTGTGGAGGTCTCTGCTTGGCAGAGTAGCAGAGGGGCAGCAAAACCTCTGAGCTGCGTCGTGGGGGGCACAGGGGCTGCCCCACACCCCTCAGAAGGAAATGTTCCCCCTTTGTGGGGTGGTGTCACTGAAAGGAGCCAGGCTGGAGAGCTCAGGGAGCAAGGGGCGGGCAGTGGATGTGCTGGAACGGGGGATGCCACAGGAAATGCCAGTGCTGAGCCTGTGGGGTGACTGCTCTGTGCTCTCCTCCCCGTGCAGAGAACAGCTTCAAGCGCATCGGCCCTCCCGTGGAGAAACCCGTGGAGAAAATCCAGAGGATCGAGGTCATCCCCAGGCCGGTTCCTCAGAACTTCCACCAGCCCCGGATGCCCCCGTACCCCTTCGTGCACCCCCCGTTCCCGCTGCCCCCCGTGCGCCCCATGTACAACAACATCCCCCTCAACATCGGGCCCATCCCCGCCCCCTACGTGCCCCCCCTGCCCAACATGAGGGTGAATTTTGATTTTCCCCAGATCAACGTGCAGCTGGAGCACAACCTGCCTATGCACTTTGGCCCTCAGCCCCGGCACCGCTTCTGACCTGGCCCCACAGCGCTGGGCAGAGTCACTGCAGGGCAAAGCCACCCCCAGAACGTCACCCCCTCCCCGCTCCAGCCCCTCTGGAGTTGAGCCAGCAGCCAGGGGACTCCGTGTCCCTGCACTGCAGCCTCTCCAGGGCTTCTCCAAACCTTTGCAATCCAACATTTCCACCTGTGCTGCAACAGGGTTTGGTGCTACATTTCCCAGGGACTGAGTTCCTCCCTCAGCTGGGCATCCAGATGTTTCGTTTTGACAAAGCCTTTTCAGGCAGCTGTTGGGAGGAAAAGTGAGGCTTTGTGGAACACAGGGATACAGCAGTTCCTTGGGGAATTTCCAAAATTCCTGCCTTCTTGCTGGCCAGAGAAGCAAAATGAGTCTTGGGGGAAGGGAGGGGACTCTTGGCATCTGAGTAAGCATTTCAGGAGTGAGGTAACAGGAGGCAGCTGCCCCAGCCCCCTGCCTGTAGTGAGGCTCAGGGCTGGGGTTCCTGTGTTCTCCAGCATCCCTGTATCCTGCTGGCACCTCTCAGCAGAAACAAATTGTTCAAAGCAAGTCAGTGTAGCATTTTTTGTGTTCCTCACTCTCCAAGCAGAGTGAGGGGCTCCAGCAGCTGTCCCATTGCTGAGGTCTTGGTAGGAAGCTCAGAGCCGTGTTCTGTTTGGGAGTGTTAGGAAGTGGCAGGAGACTTGGGGCACTCAAATCTTTGACTAGACTGAACTTTCCCCCTTTGAAGGGCTCCATTTTTCCCCCCAAAGGTGTGTGCCCCTCAGCTTCTGAAACGTGGCCTTTGCTTTGCTCTCATCTGGCATCCCAAACCCTCCCCCAGCTTCTGGCAGCAGTGCTGAGGCAGCTGCTGGAACCACCTGGAGCCAGAGCTGTGCCCTTTATTGCAAAAACTGCCTGGGAAACACCCAGCTAGACATGTAGGCAGTGGTGTGTCCTGTGGTAGGAAAATTGGGAATGTTCCCTGTGGCTGCAGTGAGTTGGGAGCCCCCATACCCAAAGCCTCATAACCCAATGGGCAGCTGGAGCCTCATGGTACAGGAAGCTGGCTGCTCCCACAGCACCAGGAAACTCATGAAAACGTGTGTCTCAGCTTAAATAGGCTTTGGAAAAGCGTGTTAAAAGTTAAACCTGAGTATTGCTGGGCTTAGAAAGTGAGGGAAAAGCAAAACTTCCTTGTGACAAGTGGGGGATGCAGTGCTGGGCTGTGGGAGGAGGGTGGCACGAAGCCCTCTCTCCACAGCCCTTGGCTGTGCTGTCTGGTACAGGCCCCATCTAGGAAAGAAAATGGTTGGAGTGGAAAAAAACCCACTTCGCAGAAATGTTGGGCTGGCTTTTAGCAGCCCAGTTGTGCTGTTGTTCTCCAAATGTTTTGTTCTGGCCTTCATCCTGTTCTGTCCTGCTGGGAACTCTCTGGGTGCATTTCCCTTCCTGTCATTCCCCCCTGTATTTCAGCATCCAGGTGTTTTGTGGGTTTATTCATTTTTTCAGGTAAAATTCCCTGTCTCCACCTCACAGCTTCTGCCAAAGCCCCACGTGCAGCGTTCTGGGACCCCGGATCCCCTGGGGTGTGCAGGGAGCACTGGGCACAGGGTGTCAGTGGGATGCTCCTGGACAGGGGCCTGGGACAGCCTCTGGGGACTTTGTGCCCAGGAAGGTCTCCCAGACAGGAAGATTTCCATGCCTTTTGGAGCTGAGTGCTCTTCCTGTTGCCTGTGGGTCAAACATTCCCTGTGGAGCACTCTGGCTTCTCTGTGCTGTGGCCTCTCTAGCATTAATAACCAACTGCTATCCCCTTGCTGCTGGAATTTTCTATTTTGGATTAGTTTATTCCTGGCAGCAGTCTGGGGGCTGCAGGAGCTTTATCACTTACTGCTCAGCTGGGCTTTGACCAGGTTTAAATCCTGCCTTGCACCGACTGATTCCTGCAGCAGCCAGGAGCAGGAATCCTGTTGGATTTGGAGGAAGGGCTTTGTCACAGAGGCTGCTGAGAAAGCAAACCCAGGTCAGGAGAAGCAATGGTGGCTTCCCTTATGGAGAGAGAATCCTGTTTGTTTAATAGCTGAGATTTTCTGGGCTCAAGGGCTGGTTTGGATTGAACCCTCCAGACTCTCCAAGGCTTTTGCCCTTCCTGGTGGGTGCAGGAAGGATCAGGCACTGCAGGGGAGGCACAGCTCAGCTGCTGAACCAGTGGCCAGACTGTGAAGGAAATAGGATGTTCATCCAGCAAAAACTGGTGGTCCAGTCCCATTTCTTTGTGTGTGTCCAGGGATGTGTGGGCATGGAGAACTGAGCCTTGGCAGAGGAAAGGGCAGAGGTGGCAGCAGAGGTGGCAAGGGGAGGTTGGTGGCTGTGATCCATCGAGGTCACTGCTGCCCTGGCACAGCTGTCACGGGCCTGGAGGAGCCTGGAGTATACAGAGGGAAAAGAGAGTTCCCTGTGTCCCCTGCCAGAGCCAAGGGCTTATTTGTGTCCAAGAGAGCACAAATCAGTGCCTGGTCTGTGATGTGCAGGTGCCCAGCACACCCTGCACTGCTCTTCTCCCCATTGCAACAAAAACTTGCCGCCCAAGCGTGTGGCTGCTTCTCCTCTCTAACCCAGGAGACCTCAAGTTGTTTCTGAATCTGTGTTATTTATTTAAAAAAAAAGGGAAAAAGCCCAAAACTTACTGAGCCACCGAATCCAGCCTTGACCTGGTCTCTAACTCCTGCATCCCACTTTCCTGCTGCCCCACAGTCTTTGGAACCACTTGTTTAAAGGTTTTGAAGGCAATGAGGAGGTTGCTGTGCCCAGGCTGATCCCATAACAGGTACTTTTACAGCTAATTGCAGTGTCCCATTTACTTGCCTTAAAGGTGGAGAGAGAAACTTAGTATTTGCACTTAGCAAAACGTTGTATTAAAAGAAAAAAAAAAAAAAGACCTGTAAAGATGTGCATGTTCTGCAACTTTGTATAACAATAGCTAAAATAAATAGGTGGTTTATTAAAAAAGAAAAAAAAAAAGGAGAAAAAACCAAAAAATATTTTTCTTTACATTCTGGTAGTAAACAGTTCTAATATTCTGTGTGTAAAAAGTTCCTGTATTATATTGTAATTTGAATTTTTTGTAAATAAATTTGTGCACTCTGGCTTTCACCTGTGTGCTTTTCTTACAGCCATGACCTTGTCCTCCCGTCCTGCCCGTGCCAGCCTGGTGCTGAGACAATGCCAGGGAGTGGGGCCAGATCCCAGCCTGTGCCAGTGGAAACCCTCCAGGTCTCAAGGCAAAAACCCATTTGACCCTCCTGGAACAGCTTAACCTGTTCCATGTGCTCCTGAGGAAAAAGTGGATGGGATAGAAAATGGTTTCCAGTCGCTCCTTTAAATGGAAACCAGGATGGGGGGGAAGGCTGAGGGGATTTCCCCTCTTGCTGGAGTGGTGGTGAATGATGGTAAATGCAGAACCCAGCCTTGAGGGGAAAAAAGGAAATGTGTGCTGGCAGCTGGGGAGAGGGGAAGGGGGAGAATCCTTCCTGCAGCTCCAGAGCCCCTGCCTGGGGTGGGCAGCCCCTGGCAGAGCTGCCTGCTGCCCTGCTGGGTGTCACAGTCTGGTGTCACAGCCAGGTTTGCTCGTGCACACGGAGATGTCACAGTGAGGCTGAGCCCGGCCATCGGAGCTGCTCAGCGTTTCCTGCTCTGCCCTGATTTCTCGCTGTTTATTGTCAGGGCTGCACATCCTTCCTTCCTTCCTTCCTGCTTCCTGTGGCCCTTGCAGGGCTCATCCCCCCCATCTGATGGTGAAGGTCCCTCTAGGCAATGCCTTCCCCCCTGTCCCCCTGGGCTGTGTGCCTGGGGAGAGCTGGGCAGCCCCCACATCCCAAACTTGGCTTTTTCCAATCAGCTTTGCATTTTCCAAGGCAAGCAGGGGCCTGTTGGTGCCCAGCCAGGCTGTGGTGATGGGCAGGGGAGCTCTGGCTGCTCTCGGTGCAGGTGCTGGAGGTTGGTTGAGTCTCAGGGCTGGTTTCAGTTATCTTGGGAGGGCTGGGGGCACATCCTGGCTCCTTTGGGAGGACGTGGCTTGGGCTGGGCTTCCTTCCCCACTTCAGTCCTTTATCTTGCCCTTTTGCACATCCCCAAATCGAGGCTGATTGCTGCCCACCACCCAACCTTGCACCCAAACCCCCATCCCCGTGCTCTTCCCTCCTGTCTGGGCCGTCCTATGGAGGTGAAACACCCGAATCAAGAGCAGCAGCTCTGTGGGGCACAGCTTTGCTCCTGCTGCTTTGCAGATGAGGTGGTCCTGATCCAGCCATGGGTCCCCCATGCCCCTGGGCTGTGGCTTCAGGCTGTGCTGAGCATCTCCAGAGGTGACCCAGCCTCCAGCTGGCCTTGGCTTTACACCTCCTTGGGGCCTCTTGGTCACCATTCCCTCCCCATCATCTCCTCAGCTCTCCAGAACCAGCTCAACTTTTGTCAGACAAAGGCTCCACCACCCCAAATCTCCACACTCAGGCTCTTGCCTCATTAAAAGGCTGTTGCAGCCCCCACAGACCACACACCAGGTTGAATCCGAATGCAGGTTTTATTTTTTAATTCATCTTTCTCCATTTGAAGCTATTTTTTTTTAAGTTATACAAATGGCACTTACAAAAAAAAATAACAATAATAAAAAAAAACCCAAACAAACCCAAAACTTAAACTTTCAGAGTGAGATGTTTTCAGAGAGTCACGACACCCGATAAGAGGAAACAGGAGAGATGTTGACCTAGTGTCACACGGGAGAAGCCGGAGCGGGGGTTACATGTTTGGGTGACGGGGACAGGGCACACGGGGAGGGGGTGACGCCAGCGAGGGCGTGTTGAGTCACAGGGTCACACAGGGCCTCAAGACACTCGGTCCTTGGAGGGGTGGCACGGTCCCGGGGCACTCGCGGTGCCGGGGGCCGCGGGCAGCCCCAGGCTGTGGGCGCAGAGCCGAGGTAGAGTCCCAGCCAGGAGCCCCTGCGCCCGCCAGGGACCCCAGCCCAGAGCTGCCCCCCTGCCTGGGGACAGCCTCGCTCTCCCAGCTGAGTTTAGCACCGAGCTCCTGTGGAGGGGAGCCCCTCCTCATGGCTTTAAGGCTGACCTGGCAGTAGGGACCGGCCCTGGTTTGGCACGGCAGCGATGCCGAGAGCACCCTTGGCGTGGGGTGGGACCAGCGCTGGCCCTCTCCAGAGGGGCCCCACGCGGGAAAAGGCTCCTTGGTGTGTTTGTAGGGAGCAGATACCGGCCCTGGGCAGGCCCCAAAGGATAAAGTGCCTTTCAACACCCTAAGGAACACGCAGCATCACCCGCTACAGACAGCGTCAAACTCTAATGCAGACCTAGTACAGACAACAGCTGGTCACACAGTGCCATGGAGAGCATATATAAATAGAGACTAACAAAAATACTGTTTTGGTCTTTTTTTTCTTTTTTCCTTTTCCAGTAGGGTTGCAATTCATGAGAGCCCAGCCCAGGTGCCCTGGGGGTGGTGGGACCGGGAGCTGCCCCCTCGGGGTGCCCGCAGGAGCGGGCGCTTCCTAATTCAGCATTAGGTGTTCAGTGATTCGCTTCACTGTTCCAGTATTTCACGAGAGAGAAAAAAACAACATCAAAGGTACTGAGCAAATATCACTGTGCAAAGTTTGCTAAGGAACTTTTCTATTCTGTAAACCAAAATCTGCAGTTTATGCTTCCAGCCACTGCCCCGGGGAGATCACGTCGGGCAGCCCGGCTCCTGCCGGGACCAAGCCCACGGGAGATGGGCTGGGTGGAGCCCCCGCCCTGGCACGGGCTGGCTCTGTGTCCCCCCACAGCCTCCCCTCCAGGACACCAGCAGGACCAGCCTCGGGCCAGACTGGACCCACCATCAGGGTCTGGGATGCTCCTCCAGGGCCAGAAGCACAAGGAGGGGTGGAGGGACAGGAGGAGCACGGGGCTCCATGAGATGAAAGGCTGAGGCTTTCCAGACCAGGATCACCCTAAAGAATCATTTCCAGGTGTTTGGGAGGGGCAGCTTGCTGGCCCTTCCACAGGGAAGTGCTGGCACACGCCAGCGCCATGCCCAGGGATGCTGTGATATGTAAGGTCACCTCTTACAGCTCAGCTGGGGATGGACCTGCCCCACGGTCCAGGAGGGGAGAGAAGCTGCTGGGACCAGCCAGCTGTGCCAGCTGAGCCCAGCACCATCGCTCCACCCCTGACTGGAGCAGGGCAGGACAGGACAGATGCTCCAGGCGACACTGGCAGCACAGTCTGAGGCTGTGCCAGTGCTGATATGGCAGAAGCGAGCACAGAGGTGATCTTATTCCCTTTTTTTAATCGAGGAGAGGAACATAAACTACCTAAGGTGATGCTCAGGGCCAGGAGGAGGATTGGCCATTTCCAAGCCCAGCAAACCTGGAGGGAGGCAGGGATGGGGGGATAGAGACAGACCCCTCTAGAAAGCTATAGGCAGGCAGCCCCACCACTTTTCCAGTTCTTACAGGGATTTACGGAGACCCACCTCCCACATAACGCACCAACTCTATGGCAGGAGGGAAGGGCAAGCCAGTCTGAAAATCCTGTTACAGAGAGGAGAAACAGAACCCAAAGGAAAAGAGGACAGGAAGGGAAAGAGAAGTTGGCAACGGGAGGTACCCTAAAGTGCATTAGTATTCCCAGAGGGTGGAGGCGTCGATGGTGTCAGCCGATGCCTTGAGCACCCCGGCGTGGTCGCCCTTCAGGTATTTGCCATTGATTTTGATGGCCACTTTGTTATAGTCGCAGAACTCAAAAAAGAAGTCCACGGGGGTGTCGCTGCTGCTGGTGACGGACGACTCGTTCCCCACCATCCAGTACTTCCCAGTGGTGTCTGCAGGAGAGGGGACACAGTGGCCTCATGAGCCACCACAGAATCACAAAGGCCACCTCCCCCAGCCCACAGCCACGCTGGGGACTCACCCTTGATGTTGTAGGCGCCGTCGTTGAACTCCAGCTGGAAGACGTCGTAGGAGGAGCGGTTGGAGTCCAGCGTGCCGGTGACCTTGCGGCAGCCGATGAAGCCGTGCTCGCCGCGCAGGACGATGATGGGCCTGTTGATCAGCTTCATCACGAAATGCTCCGTCTCGCCTGCGCCGAGGGGAGAGCTGTGAGAGCAGCCAGGGGGGCACAGAGCCAGGCCCCAAAGCTGGCAGGAGCAGCCTCACCCATTTCTCACCCACCTCATCTGTCCCCCCAACTCACAGCACATCACTAAGAGAACACACTGCCCGAGCATCACTTAGAAGAGCCTGGCTCTGGGGGGATTTTTTCATCCCCTGCTGCCCCGGTGTGGGGTCCCCAAGGGTCCCTTACCTGCTGTCTCCATGGAGGCTGCCAGCTGCCCGTTCTTCTTTGCTGTCACATATTTGCCGTTGGCAGCTTTCAGGGTGATGCGTTTGTCGCACCACTCGATGTCGAAGTAGCAGCTCGCGTTCCTGTGGGGCAGACAGGACAGTCAGCGGGCTGTGGAGGAGGGGGGCCCTGCCACTGCCACCCTGCTGGCTTGGAAAGGCCCACAGCCAGCTCAGGAGAGCCCGGTTCGATCTGTTTGTGCAGGGTGAGCTGTGCTGTGGTGGCCATCCCGCTGGGAAGCCCTGTCCGCGTGGGCAGGAGGCAGGCAGGCAGCCAAAGGCATTTCTGGGGTTTCCGCCTGGCTCTCAGCGTTGAACTGCAGGGCAGAGCATTTCGACAGCCCCAGCCGGCCGGGAAGGATTGTGTGGCCCCAGGGACTTCCAGAGCATCGTGGGCGGCAAGCCCCATCCCATCCCTGGTTTTCCCAAAATGCAACGCCTCTGCTGGGAAGTGTTTGGGATGAGCACCCAAGCTGGAAAATCCCCCTTGAATTCCCCTGGGAGGTGCAGAGGGTGCTCTGGAGCCCAGGCACCGCCCTGAGCTGCGGGGACAGGGGACTCACTTTGTGGAGGCGGTGGACTGGATGCCCCCGTTGGAGGTGAGGGTCCAGTACTTCCCGGTGTAGGTACGGAAGGCGCATTTCTTGGTGTCCTTGTTGATCTCCAGCTGGAAGGTCTCCTGGTCACTCTCCTCGTCCTGGTTGGCAGAAAGGTCCATCCCTGCAGAGCAGAGACAGATGGAGATGGAGGGTGGGAACACAACCTGCCTCCAGCAGGTCCAGGAGCTGGGCAGCCCAGGACACCCAACTGAGAGGGGCTCCTGCTTCCTGGGTGAGCTTTGGTGGATCCCAAATCCCTCACACGGATCTCCCCTCTGGCATTTGGGGTTCAAATCCAGGTTTTCATTTGGTTATTGGGTGTTAAGATCCTAAATGAGGGCTGGGTAGCTGTGAGCTTCCACTCCTGACTCAACAGCTCTCTAACAGTGAAGCAAAGACCAATGTAGATATTTTATAAGGAAAAGGGCTGCAGTTTTTCCCAAAGGTGACAGCCAGGTTACTCAGCCCATTAGCAGAGGCCATCGCAGCACCCATGAATCCCAGCTCGTGGCGTGTTTAAGGACCATGACAACGTTTCTCATCCACAGTTGTCACATCCCGCTGGAGCACTGAGGTGTGCAGGGACAGGAGGCTCAGGAAAGCCCTAGGGCAGCCAAGCCTTTCCCTGACTCTCCAAAATCATCAGCACCAGCCTGTCCCCCAGCTCTGCCAGCCAGGATGGCCCATCCCTGCACCCCAGGGGCCAGAGACAGCATTTCCGTGCAGAGGTGGATGCAGCTGGTCCTGGGGCCACCGGCCACAGCCCTGGGCCACTGCCAGCCACGTGTGCATCCACCTCAGGCCCTGAGCCTGAGCAAACCTGCTTAGTCAGGGCTAGCGGGGCCAGAACTGCTCCAGAGCTCTCCAGCTTGGTGGATTTCAGCCTAAAAACACTCTGGGGATGTGAGCCACAAGCTGTAGCCAAAGCCAATGGCCAAGCTCCGTGCTGGGTTTTGGGGAGCTCAGGGGTGCTGAGCTCAGCCCCACTGCTGAGCTTGGTGAAATGGGAGTTCAGTGGGACTGGATGAATTTTCCAGAGCGATGCACACCTGCATCCCTCCCTGCTGCACGGCTGGAAAGGGGTCAAGCCCACATTCTGTCTAGTTCTGGTCCTCTCACTAAAGTAGAGACATGGAGGTGCTGGAGCATGTCCAGAGAAGGGAAATGGAGCTGGGGAAGGGTCTGGAGCACAAATCTGATCAGGAGCAGCTGAGGGAGGGGGGGCTGGCCACGTGTTCAGCCCCTCACACCTCCTCGATGCATCCTGGTTTCTCAGCTGCTGGGATTTCAAATAATTCTGTACAGTCACTGGAAAGGCTTCAGGGACTGCAGTCTTGGTGGCCTCGCTGCTCTGGGAAGGCACCAGGAGGTGCCACCAGCTGCACCCAGCTGTCCTGCAGGCACAGCTCCCCGGGGCTCCACATCACCCATCCGTGCCTCCAGTCAGGCCCCATCCCAAGGCCCAGCAGCAGCCTCTGCTCTGCATGTCCATCACCCACCTTTCCCAAAGGGATCAGGCTTTGTTCCCAAAGGGATCAGGCTTTGAAGGCTCCACTTTTTTGGCCATAATCTCATCTCCCACATCCCAACTGGCCCATGGATTCCACCTGTCCACTGTACCCCCCTCCTCTCACCAGGCACCCTCCAGCACCTCCTGCATCTCCCATCCCTGGGAGTGTTCAAGGTTGGATGGGGCTTGGAACAACCCAGCCTGGTGGGAGCTGTCCCTGCCCATGATCCCTCCCAACCATCTGTGATTCCAGGACTCTCCTGATGGACACGCAGCCACCCTGGTGCTTCCCTCCCCAGGGTATTTGGGCAGCGCAGGGGGCAGGGGGTGCTGGTGGCCACCAGCCCAGCCCAAATGGCCACGTCCTCAGCTCCAGGGCTATCCCACAGCCGCCGCCTCCCAGCACTGCCAGGGGCTGAGCTGGTGGTTGTGGGAACATTTGGTTTTGATTTTGCATCCCCGTGTCAGACAGCTCCAGCTCCAATCCAGAGCTGTAAAACTGAGAGAGAGGGGCTCTGCGGGGGCTCACGGAGAGGCTGGGCTGTGGGGAGGTGACCCTGGGGGACACAGCCCAGCACCCCTGGGCCCCCCAAACTTGTGAGAGCTGTGGGTCCCTGTGGTTTGTGGGTGAGGAGTGGGGGTGGTGCCTCCCCTCGCTGACTTTTCTGGGAAGAACTCCCTGACCCGCAGGGAGCAGACTGGGCAGAGCCAGGGGGATGCCACAGAGCGGGACTGGACGGGCTGGGGACAGGACAGGGAGTGCCGGGAGCCTCCGAGCACCGCTGGCTGTCCCCGGAGAGCCCGGCACAGAGCACAGCACACACCGCCCTCCCCCACCTCCCTGCCAGCCCATTTTCCACCCTCGCCCTGCCCCGAGCTTTGGCTCTCCGCTGCAGGAGGGTCTCCCAGCACCCCCTCCCCAAAAGCAGCGCGGGGTTGGGTTACACGACTCAGCACAAAGGAATGCGGCTACGGCTGGGCAGGACGAGGCTTCAAAGGGCTGCAGCAGAGCTGGAGCGGGATGGGGGAACTGCAGCCACCACGGGCGGCGGGTGAGGCTGCGGGCCCATGGTGGGTCCCTCGGAGATGTCCCCGCGGTGGAGGACAGGCTGTCCCCACGGCCACCCCCCTGCCGTGGCTCCCGCAGCGCCCGGCCCGGCCGCTCCCACTGCAATCACGGATTAATTAACGCTCTGGGTAAATTTACAGTCTGCAGCGGCACTGCTCTTCCTGACCTTGACGAAGCTGCTAATTACAGCTGGAGGCAGGAGGGGGGAGCGCTCGGCGGCTCTTGGGGAGGGGGTGGAGGCACGCCCGCGCACCCCAAAATTCCTGGCGTGGGATGTCCTCGGGCTCTGTCTGCAACACAGGATCGCTGCAGGGATCCTGGGGAGAATGCACAGCTCGGGAAGGCCGAGGCATGCTGTCACCCCAGGGTTTCCTAATGCTGAGTCCCTGGGCTTGAGGTGCTCAGAGGGCTGGAAAAGGCTCCCTGAGTCCTCAGCTCCGAGGTTTCCAGGCTCGTGGGATTGCAGGATTGATGCTGGAGCCCTCGCTGCTCTCCAGCCACTGTGGGTGCACCAGGAGGCCTGTGGGCATCCCAGGGCAGGCACACACCTTCCCGTACCTCCCACAGAGCCCAGCTTCTCCCTCTAAAGGAGCAGAGTTTGTTGTACACAGGTCCCTGTGACCTCCACACCATAGAGGACTGCAGACCCAGCGTGGGGCATTCAGAGCATGGAGAAAACTTTCCCTCTGCACTCACACAGAACATCTCCCGTGAGCTGTCCTGGGATGCCAGTGAGAGCCAGTTGGGCTGAGCTCCGTGGAGAGGAGCACCTTTCCCATCTTCCAATTGTCCTTTCAAACACCCCACGGTTATAGCTGAGAACACCCGAGCCCAGATCGCCTGCACTGCTCCAGGGGAGTGCTGGCAGCACCCTGCAGAGCCCCCGGGGCAGCAGGGCAGGGTTTCAGGGTGGGACTGGGATGCTGCCCCAGCGCTGCCAGCCCGTGTCGGCTCTGGGCTCCCTGTGGGCTCTGGCACCCACACACGTGCTCAGAGGCTGCTGCTGTGCCCTCCCTGCCCTTCAGCGGGGCTTACACCGCACCCCTGCAGAAATCCAAACAGGGTTTTGTCTAAATCCAGCAGCCTGGAGCAGGGGAACCAGCAGCTCCTCTGCTGAGGGTGCAGCTCTGCAAAGGGGTCACGGGTAGGGGTGAAACGTGAATTTCCTGAAAAACCCACCCCACCCCCCTTCCCTGTGGATTTCCTGTGGCTTTGTGGTATCCCCCAAGTGTCAACAGGCCACTTGGCATCTCCGGATGAAAATCGACACCCAAGCCTGGGTGCCCCCTGCCCTGGAGCCGCATCTTCCTGCCTGCCGTGGCACCGGGATGAACCGGGGGGTGAAATCCGGCTCAGCCCATGCCGGGAGGGGTCCCGGCCCCGGGGCAGCGCTCCCACTGCCAGCACGGCACGTCCGGGCGCGCTCGCCCTCCTCCCCAGATCCTTTCCTGGAATTCCTCGCTCCCCATCCAGCCCACCCTCTCCGCAGGCGGGTGGGGGGCAGGGGCACACCTCGGCCGGGCGGGGGGCTGGCGGGGGACCAGCGGGGAGGGGGAACTCCAGCGCCCTGCCCCCGGGACCTGCGAGCCCACAAAGGGCTCTTTGTTGCCGCAGCCGGGCTAGAAAGGAGCCATTGAGCGGGGAGGAGGCTGCTCGCTGCCGGCCCCGCTCCCTCTGGGGTGCAAACTGGAGATGGGAACCCGGGGATCCTGCTGGGGCTGGAGACACGAGAGGGGTGCCAGGGATACCCCCAGGCCCTGTGTCGGAGCAGAGGCAGGGCTGGCACCCATCCCTTGCTGCCCCGGGGGTTTGTGTCGTGGTCCCCGTGTGCAGGGGATGCTGACACCGGCCGTCCCCGGGACGGGGAGGAGACTCCAAGCCAGGAGCTGACTTGGCACTGGTGGGACAACACCGTTCCAAAGCTGGATCCCAGCCAAGGGAACCGCAGAGGAACGCCAGGGACCCATCCCTGCTCCTCCCATGGGGCAGAGGGGGGACAGCCACTCCATCCCTGCTCCCTCCTTGACTCCACACTGGAACAAGCTGCCTTTTCCCGCCGAGCTCCAGTCACTCCTGGCATGTCATGTCCCCCATCCCCAGTGGCCAAGGGAGCGTCTGCCAGCAGCACGGCGCTTATCAGCGGGGAAAAGGGCTGTCTGGAACCGCTTCCTCCGACGGCTGTTTCTGCTGCCTTTTGGTAACCTTGGGCGCTTCCACAACGGGAGGAGGATGAGCCCCAGCAAGCGGCAGCTCCCAGCCTTTCACTGCCATCGGGAAGGACAAACCGGGTGGAAAAGTCTTCTCCAGCCAAAACGGACTCGAGCGAGGAGGATGTGCAGCCCCAGCGCGGCCCTTCCCGCTGTATTTTGCTTGGAAAGGGGCCGGGCACAGCCCTGAGCCCGCTGTTGCTGGGGAGATTTGTTCCCCCCCCCTTCCTGCTCCCCCATCCCTTCCGAGTCAGACAAAGCCGGAGGGTGGGCCAGCAGCATTCCCACCCGCTCCGCGGGGTCCCCGCCACCGCGGGGTCCCGCTCCGTCCCTCGCGTCTCCCCCCACATCTGGTTTCCCCATCTCTGGTGACAAAGGGCTGCAGCAGCCCTTCCCCCACGGCGCTGCGGCAGCCTCCCGCCATCCTCCCGCCACCGCCATCCTCTCCTCCTCCTCTTCCCCAAATCCCCGTGCCTGGGAAAACAATTCCCATCGCCCGTCTTGGCAGATTTTATTATTTAAAATTTTAATGGGCTGCTTTGCGGGGATTTGCCCTCGGCCAGGAGAAAAGCAGGGAGCTCCCCGCACGGAGCTGCCCAGGCACGGATCAGGGTTCAGCAGCAACCTCGAAATACACAATACACACACACAAAAAAAAAATTCCCCGCTGTTCCTGCAGGCTTTGCTACATGCTCGCACCCATCCCACACGCGGCGTGCGCCGGCCTGAGCTGGCGGGCCGGGATGAGCCCCGGGGCACGCAGGGCACAGAGCGGGGACCCCCGGCACGGCAGAGCGGGGACCCCCCCGGCTGGCAGCACGGAGCATCCCACGTGCTCGAGGAGCTCGGAATGTCCCCGTGTCCCCGTGGGGTGGCACCGCGGCCGCTGGGACGGGGACGGTGCAGCGGGCACGGAGGGGCGGCTCTGCCTTTGTGCGGGTGGATGGATGCGGGATGCGGGAGTGTTGGCAAAGCCCTTTATGTAAGGCTGCTACCCAGCCCCCCACCCATGGGAGCTCCGGCCTCCTGGGGGGAACCAGAGGCCCCCCGGGACCCGCAGCCTCCCTGCTCCGCTGGGCAAAAGGCTCAGGCGTGCTCGGGCCGGGGGGAGATCGGCGGAGGCTTTGTTGGGTGAACAATGAGCTCCAAAGGAAGGAAGGCGAGGATACAGCCCTGCCTCCTTCACTGCGAGGGAAGACTCCATCCACCCCCTCGCAGCCCCCTCCCTTCCACCCCCGCGCCCCAAGGCAGGCCCCTCGCCATCCCTGCCCCCCGGGCGCCCTGCAGAGGCGATGGTGCGGGGATGGGGGTGCCGGAGGGATGGGGGTGCCGGAGGGATGGGCCCCAGGCTGGCGATGCTGAGGGGATGCGGGAGGGGGAAGGGGAAGGGATGTGGGAGGGATGCGGGGGGATCGTGGTGGGGATTTGGGGGAGGGACCTCGGGCAGCCACGCCGAGGGGTGCAGGGGGCCACGCTGTGGGGTGGCTGCTGCAGGAAGGCAGCGGATGTTGGGGAATTGGGGGGCAGCGCTGCGGGGGCTACTCCGAGGCGGCGATCCTGAGGTGATGCCGGGGAAGTGATGCCGGAGGGATCCAGGGGGTTGCTCGGGGCAGGCGATTCCCGAGGGAAGCTGGTACCCGAGGGATGCAGGAGCGCACCCCGAGGCGGCCACAGCCCCGGGACCCCGGGGCGGCCGAGGTGCCCCGTTCCCCCCACCCGCGGCCCCCATCCCCTCGTACCTTGCCGGGTGGAGACATTCCTATCGTTGCCGGCTCGCAGCACGACCTGCGGGCAGCTCTGCTCCAGCGCGAAGAGCTCGTCCTTGCCCACCTTGGCGCTCTTGCCCGCCTTGAGGGTGCCGCTGGGCCCCGAGGGGGCCAGGTAGCGGCCCTCCCCGTCGCGGAAGGCCACCTTTCCGCAGCGGAATTCCAGCGTGAAGGCGGTGCCGGGCTCGGCGGCGGGGACCAGGCGGCCGTCGCTGCGGAGCAGGCGGTGGTCGCAGCTCTGCAGGCTGTACCGCTGCTCCACGAACAGGAGGGTGATGAGCGCATCCACGCCCCACGGCACGTCGCGGTCCACGGCCAGCTCGTCGCGGCGGGGCCCCAGGTGCGCGTAGCGCTTGCGGGCCAGGCTGTAGAGGTTGGCCTGGGGGTGCATGGCCAGGTGGACGCTCCATTTCTCGGCGGCGGAGACGGCGGGGGCGAAGCAGGAGAGGCGGTCCTCGGTGCCGCCGAAGAAGCGGCGGTGGGGCTCGGACTGCAGCGACCACCGCCCGTCGCCGTGGGCCAGCACCAGGAACCGGCAGTCGGGGCCCGGCTCCTCGCTGTCGCAGCTCACCCGCCCGTCCTTGTCGGCCGCCAGGTACCGGCCCAGGTGGCTCTTGAGCAGGACGGCGCTGGAGTCCTCCCCGTCCTGCTCCAGCGTCCAGATCTGCTTCTTCTTCATGCTGGCGGCCGAGGCGTTCACCTTGAACCCGAACGCCTCCGCCGTCAGGTACCGGTTGCTGCAGTTGATCAGCCCGAACTGGATCTGCACCGGCTCCGCCGTCCCGTTCGCCGTCATCCTGGCCCCGCCGCCGACCGACACCGAGCGACCGACACCGCGCGAACGACACCGGCCGCCGCCGCCGCGCCCGCCCCGCCGCCGCCGCCTTTATAGCGCCGCGGCCGCGGCACCGCCTCCCGCACCCCCCGCCCGCCGCGCCGCCCCCCGCGACCCCCGCCCGCCCCCCGCATCGCCGCGGGGCCCCGGGCAGGGCAGGGCCCCGCCGGGAGCGGCGGGAGCCCCCTCGAGCGGAGGGGCATCATCCCGGCACCCCTCCCGCGGGGCTGCCCTGCGAGCAGGGACCCCTCCCTGCGGGACAAAAGCCCGCGTGAACTGCAGGATCTGCCCACGTTGTAGGGCCCACAGGGGATAACGGGATCGTTCCATGGGTTTCAGGAGCTTCCTTGGATTGTGGGACACGTCCCCTGCAAGCCCCCTCTGCGTGGCAAGATCCCTCCCTGCATTTGAGGACCCCTCCCTGCATCTCAGGAGCCCCACACAATGCAAGTCCTCACTTCATGGCAAGACTGCTCCAAGCACAGCAAGACCCCCTTGAAATGTGAGACCTCCCCACAAACTGGAAGCCCCCAAGACCTTTCTCTGCATTTCAGGAGCATCCGTGAATTGCAGGACCTCCTCCTCCAGCACAAGTTCAGCATGGAAAGACCCCTCCAGGAAGGGGCCCCTCCAATTGAAGGACCCTCAAACACACATGGCAAGACCCCCACTGTGAAACAAGACCCCTCCTTGAATTGCAGGGTCCTACACATTGCGAGACCCCCTAAGCACTGCAGGACCCTCCCCATGATGAGACCACCCCTTGCAGTGCACAACACCAACTTGAGCTGCAAGGCTCTCTCCTGCACTGCACAAATCCCTCTGATTGCACATCCCCATCCCCTCCAAGACCTTCTGAGAACCCCTGCACCCCTCTGTCTCTCCTGGGCTGTTGGCCAGGCTGTGGGACAGATGGGGAGCAGGGTGACGGATGCTGTGGCCTCCTGCCATCTCTGAGCCATCCCAGCACCCTGTGCCAGGCACGAGTGAGGCTGGAGCACCCTGGCCCTGGGGAACTGAATCCCACAGCAAATCCAGAATAAAAACAGAGGCACCCCTGCACAGGAGAGCATTTTGAGGCCATTTCTCAGGGGGTGTGTGGGCAGTGTTGCTGTGCATGAGATGATCTGGTGGCACTGACAGCAGAGCTGACCTGGAGATGGGAAGAATCCAGCCTGGAGAGGGTTTTCTGTGCTGCCCAAGGGTGCTGCCCACTGCACCTGGGGGACAGGGACATTCCTTGTGTCTACAGCAGGGACACAAAGCAATAAGTAGGAGCACTTATTGCAGGGGTCGATTTGAATCTGGCTCAGGCACAGCCCTGCACTTACAGGGGGAGCTGGCTGGAGGGATGTGCAGAACCAGAAAACTGGAGAAAGAGGGATGATGGGAAGGACAGATGGGATGTTTTTCAGCTGGATCAGGGAGCTGGACTGCCTGTCCCAGATGAAGCAGGACAAGTAAAGGGCTCAGGGTGGGCACAGATGCGAGAGCACAGCAGTGTGTGCCCAAGGCTGGCACAAAGAATTCCCCCAGGCTTGTCCAACCCAGGAAGGATGGCATCCCACCTCACCCCACCTCCCGAGGCCCTTCAGGCTCCACTGGTTCTGCACTGGCTGTACTGGTTGGAGCCACTGCTCCCCCTCAGGCCAGCACCGCCCGCCCTTGCCCAGGGGTCACTGGCACAAGTGCTCCAGGGCAAACCTGCCAGGCTGGGATGGAGTTTGTTTTCCTGGAAGTCTTGGCCAGACCTGCTCTGTGCTCATCCTTGCTGCCCAGCCCTGCAAGTCCAGACAGATTATTGCCAGCCACAACCAGCCCCACAGTCTCTTGTCTGGGCTGGAAACACGTCCCCTCACCAAGCTCCAGTGAGGCAGACCCATGTTTGTCCAGCAAATCCCTTTTGCTGCTCTGGCTCAAAGCCCCCCTGAATTAAGACCTGGCCATGAGGCTGAGCAGCTGCCCAGACCCACAGCTGCTGGGCTCTGCCTTCCCCGGCCGCCACGGGCAGATGGTGATGAGGCCAGCAAAGAAACAGCTTTTCTCCTCAAAGGAAAAAAAAAAAAAAAAAAGCAATTATGCAGAGAAAGAAAAACCCACCCTGTTCTCTCCCCACTGCCCAGCACTGTGGCATGGATGGGTGACACTGGCGGATGGTGGCACTCTGTGGATGGATGGCACTGCCAGGCTCAGCAGATCCTGTCCCTCCAGAGCAGGCACCCACCCTGCCTGCACCCACCCTGCCTGCACCCACCCTGCCTGCACCCACCCTGCCAGCACCCTCTGCTCCTGGGGGATGGGAGAGCCCTAAACACAGAGTGAAACCTCCCCACGTGTCACTGTGGTGGCAAAGGGTGCAAACTTGGGGGTGCGGCAGCCACAGCTCCTCTCCCGGGTGCATCCGTGCGTGCTGGTGCGCTGGAGCGGCAGGAAAAGCGCTGGGTTTCCCTCTGTACATTGCATTTCCCATCATCTTTGCAAGCCGCCGTGACTAAACGCTTCTGAGGTCATCCCCCAGCCCGCCCACAGGCTGCTGCAGGACACCCAATCCTGGCACACGGCATCCGTGACAAGGGCTTTCCGGAGCCCCGGCCCCTTGGAGGAGCGCCGGGACTTCAAAGAGATCCCAGCTCCGACAGAGAAAAGCCAGGAGAAAAGGAGCCCCGGTCATGGAGTGACCCCTGTCCTGCCTGCCTCAGGCACAGAAACGCCCTCGGATTTTCATGCTTGCCTGGACACTTTTTGTGGCAGCCCATCTCCGTTTGCAATCCCGGGATTTTCGTTCTAGCTGTGATATTGGGAAGGCAGAGCTGGGCACTGCAGGGAGGGTGGGGTGCACCGTGCCAGGGGCAGGCAGGGGGCTCAGAGGGGACAGAGACAGCAAATGCAGTGTACAGCAGTGTGTGGTGAGGAGTCTGAGGGTTGTTCCAGCCCTGTATCCCCAGGAGGGCAGTGGAGACGTCCCAGGGCAGAGGGGATGTCCTCAGGCAAAGGGGCAGTGTGGAGGCAGCAGCTCCAGCCCAGGCAGGCAGCCAGGGATGCTTTGGGCTGTGCTCCTGCCCCATCCTGCCCTCCAGAGCACACAGACCCTCGGGCACTGCTGTGTCACAGGGTGTCCAAAGCTGGTGTCACCCTTGGAGCACATCCATCCTCTGGATTCAAGGGTTCCAGCCTGGCCTGAGCCCTCCTTGTTCTTCTCTGATGGAGCAAATTTTGGGGCTCACTGTGAGGGGGTGCTCATTGGTTTTCACCCCCAGCACAGTGGACAGCAGCCACGTGCTTTTCCTGGGACACCCCGCACTGTTCAGTGTCCACGGCACACACAGGCCCATCCTGGGGTGCTGATGTCCCACTTGGTGGTGGCAGTGGCTGTGACATGGCCCAGGCTGGCCTGGGAAGCCTCCCCACAATGCAGACACCCATGGAGGGGCTCAGCAGAGATTGGGGGTGCAGTGCTGGTGGTCTCCACCTCTCCAGACACCTCCATCCTGTGTGGGACAGAGTTTGTGACAGTGGGAGCTCTTGTGCAGGATGAGGTGACCTTGACAGCATTGAGCTGTCCTCCAGTGGGATAAGGAGCTCTGCCAAAAACACCCAGAGATCAGAGACCACTGGACCAGGCTGGGAATAAATCCCAGACAAAATCCTGGCTGGAGGCTGCATTTCCCCAGGTCCCCAACTGTCCCTTGCTGCTGCTGGGGGCCACAGGGACACCCCAGGGTGTCCTGCTGCCCCTGCCTCGCTGCCATATGCCACCAGCCAGCTCAGCAGAGGTTCTCTGGTGGCCCTCCCAACAGTTGGCAGGCGCCCCGGCCTCATTAAAATTGTATTAGGCTGTATTTAAGAAAAAAAAAAAAAAAAAAAAAGCAGCAGCACCAGGGGAAACAAAGAGCAGCAGCCCTCAGAGAGGGGCTCGGAGAGGCAGATCCTGCTCCAGGGATGTTTTCCCATGGGATGCTGCCCCAAGGGGTTTGCTCAGGAAGCAAGGGTCAGTGGTGGAGTATGATGGGGGCCCAGCAATGTTCCTGTGTTTCCTGGATGTCAGGATCAGCCATGGCACTGGCCATGTGGCTTGCTCAGCTCTATTAGCTGGATTTATCCCCTTAGCTTAATTTAATTGCATTCAGAGAGCAAACAGGGATGGAAGTGCTTGAAGCGCCTTGTTTCAAGCAGTTTGGATGTTGGACACCAGCAAAGGAAGGAAGGAAGTGGATGAATGCACATGGACAGTGTGCACCGGGAATTCATCCCTCTCTTCCTGCCCCAGCTCATTTTCTGGTGTTTTCTGGTGTGGGTTTTACATTACCAGAAACTAAAGTGAAAACCTGCTCCTTCCTCTGTCTCCCCCAAGGACCCTGCGGAGGTGGGGTGGAGGCTGGTTCATCCAGCAGGAGAAGGAATTTTATTAGGAAAGCTTAAAAGACCTTTTGTGTAGCAGTGATTAACCTCTGTGGTGGGGATGATGCTCTTTGTCCCGGACCCAGTGCCCTGCCTGGTCCCCGGGGGCTCTGCTGGGACACGAGGCTCTTGTAATCCTCTGCAAGTGCTCAGGAGCAGGACACAGGGCATTCTGTGGGACAAGATAATGGATTACCAGGGGATGCTTTCCAGCCTTAAAAAAAAAAAAAAAAAAAGGAAAAAAGAACAGGAAAAAAGAAAATTTGGTCAGTTTGCAAGGGGACCCAGGGAGAGCCCTGGGGGCTTTTGTAGCCGTGACAGGAGGCCTAGAGGAAGACTCCAGTGCCAGCCCTGTTGCCTGTCCCCACTTTTCATCCCCTGCTGCGGTGCAGAGTCAGCACAGAGGAGTTTGCAGGGAAATGTGTTACCAGCGTCTCCCACGCAGCTCCAAAATAACCCGGCCCAGGCGCTCGGCAGCCGGGCGGGGCAGTGACTCAGCGGGAGCAGCAGCTCCCTCCTGCTCACTGCATCCGCGCTTCCACTGCAGCCCCTGCACCGTGTCTGATGCTCGGGACTGCTGAAGGGTTTGGTGGGCACAGGAAGGGGTGTCAGGGAAGGTTCAGGCACTCGCTGCCTAAATTCCCAGGGCACAGCTGCTCTCTGGATCTGCAGCATCCCAAAAAGCTGCTCTGGGCATGGCTGGGATGGTGATGCCCACCTCTTGCAGGACCCAACACCACACAGTTGTTCCATCCTCACTATTCTCCCAGCTGTTCCATCCTCACCATCCCAAAGAGGGCATAGGAGGGGTGGAAAGCCTTGGCAGTGAGTCGGAGTGCAGCAGGGGGATGTCAGGAATAGGGACATGCAGATCTGATCAAGCTGCTGAGGATGGAGGGCGAGGAGGAGGTGACAGCTCATGTTTTTGTGTCTGCCATGTCCCCAGCTTCTCACAGCATTCAGAGGGGACGTGGACAAGCAGGACACTGTTGCAGGGGACTGGTGCCAAGATTCCCCCAGGGGCTGCACCCACAGGTGCACAAATCTCCCCTGGTGGGGGCTGAAGCTCAGCCTCGAGAGAAACTGAGGTCAAGCCCCAGCAGGACCAGGGGATCCCCCCAACACCCCCAGAGCAGGGGGGGCATCTCTTCAAGGACGAGGTAATGGTAATAGGAGCAGTAATAGGAGCCAGCTGGGATGCCCCGGGGGATCCCTTTAAAGGGGCCTTTTACAGCCTGTGACTTGGAGAGGAGGTGAGGGGGTTATTTGATTCCTTGGTGGCAGCACTGGGGCATCCCGGGGTGGGATGCAGGGCAGCAGTAGAGCGTGCACCCTTCCTGCAGGGGGAGGTGGATTTTGGCCAAGGAAGGGGCTGGAAGCAGCGGTTTGAGGCAGGGGGGAGGGGTCAAACCTCCCTGCCCAGCCCTGGCCCCACCAGCTGTGCCTTCCTGGGCCCAGAGAGCCCCTTCCAGATGGATAACTCCATTGTCAATGGTGAAAAGAGTCCATTAGTCAGGATTAGGAACGGGGCCTTTGGGGATTAGCCCTGCACCTCCCACCTGGCCCTCCTTGGTTCCCGCGGGAGCTGGTCCAGAGGCACTGTACTACTTTTGGGTTTTTTGGATGCAGGAGAGAGTGGGACTCTAATTGAACGACTGGGCTGAGAAATGTGGGAAGTGGTGAAAGAAAGGAACTGAGTCTCCAGGTGACTCGATATCCTGTTCCCCATTGCATTTCCTCATGGAATTGCAGGCTCTCCCAGCAGCAGAACCCCTTGGATAGGGGGGTCTGCAGCCCCCAGCCCTGCTTGTCCCAGTGACACAAACTGACCTGCTGGTATGGAATGGCTGTGGGAAGGCAGGAGGGAAGGGGGTGTTGTCCCAGACCAGGAGTCCTCCCAGCCCTGCATTTCTCCCCTTATGCTCACCCATGCCCATCTCCCTTCAGTGTCTGGGCTTCCTGTCCATCCTTGTAGGGGGGTGGAGGGAGTTCTGCACACGGAGAAACTGAGGCAGGGGGAGTCCAGCTGTACTTGGGTTGGTTTGTGGGAAACCACATCTGGGCTAAAAGCTGAAGATGCTCTCCTCCTGTGGCATTTGCAAAGAGGGGTGGCTGAGGTGGAGGGAAGTCCCAAAATCTGGATCCCTTGATGAGCTGAGAGTAATTCCATTGGGCATGGATTCCATGATTCCCTGTGTCCCCTGCAAAAAGGAGCTGGATCTGACCTCCAGCTCAGGAAACCCGGGGGCTGCTGGTGTGAAAGCAGTGGCAGTGAGAGTTGGGGGGGCTTTTGCCCCCCCCTTCCCCACTGTCCCACAGCTCCCTTTGCTCCCCAGTGCTGACAGGCTGGCTCTGTCCATGGGCAAATGGCCACAAGAAGGGATCTGGGGGTCTCTGGCCGGGCTGGCTGCAAGAGGCCCCCGGGAAGGCAAGAATGTGAGCAGGGGGGCTGCCCTGAAACCCAAAACCTCGGCACAGGGGCCCTGCTCTGGGCATCTGGCTGCGGGTGGGAGGCCCCGGGCTGTGGGCAGCTGGTGCTGGGGTTGAGGGGGCTCTCCAGCCCTCCCTGTAGTGAAGGTGCTGGTAGCTCGATGTGCGTGTTCTCAGGTGCAATGTGCATGATCCTGTGTGTGGTGTGCATGATCCTGTGTGCAGCGTGTGCATTGTCATGCACGATCCCATGTGCAATGTGCATTTCAGTGTGTGTGATCCCATGTGTGGTGTGTGTGATCCCGTGTGTGGTATGCATGATCCTGTGTGCAACACATGCATCGACGTGCACAATTCCACGTGCAAGGTGCATCTCAGAGTGCATGATCCTGTGTGTGTGCAGTGCATGCATTGGTATGCACAATCCCATGTGCAGGGTGCATCTCGGTGTGCATGATCCCATGTGCAGTGTGCGTGATCGTGTGCGCGGTATGTGTGATCCCATGTGCGGTGTGCATGACGCCCTGTGCGAGGCGTATCTTGGCACTGGTGATCCCCCGTGCCCCGCGCATCCCGGCGTGCTCCCTCCCGTGCGCGGCCCCGCGCGGTGCCGGTGCCGGTGCGCGCCCCCGCGGCGCGGCGCGCAGTGCGCATCCCAACAGCACCACCCAGCAGCGCGGCCGCGCTCTGCAGCGGGGCGGGCCGGCGGCTCCCGGCGGCGAGCGCGGGCAACGTGGGGACGAACAAAGAGCCGGGGGAGCGAGGGCGGGGGTTTGTGCCTGCTCCGGCCTCCCCCGAGGGTGGCTGATCCCCTCCTGGGATGTTGTGTGTGTCCGGGGACAGGTCGCTTCCTTTTGGGCATCGCTCGGGAATGCGAACAGGAACTCTGTCTGGCAGTGGGTGCTGCAGGATTTGAGCTGAGGGTGGGAGTGGGATCACAGTATGGGGAACTGGGTGCCCCAGTGCCACCAAATCCCTGCTGGGGAAGCCACAGGCTCGGTGCTGTTCACAGCAGACTCCAGCTTGTCCACTCAGGCTGGTTCACCTTGCACTGAGCTGGCAAAGTGCTGGTGTAAGCAGTCACTCCATCCCAGCCTGATCCACATCCCCAGCACAGGGACAAGAGACCCCGCACAGCACTCTCAGCATCACCCATCTCAACCATTCTTTGTGCCCTGGAGAGCACCTGGTCCCCACGCAGACCCCACACTCCCTTCAGCCCCGGGACACCGCACACCTCACGGCCCTGCACACGCCTTTGGTGCTGTGAGACGTCACCAGAACGTTTCCAGTCTTTTATTGCTGGGGTGAATCATTTACTGGGGCAGCCACCCTGTCTGCAAAACCCTGGTGACAGCTGGTGCCACCTGAGCACAGCCTCCCCGAGAGTGTTTTGAGGTGTTTGGCCCATCCTGCAGAGGGGATGCAGGTCTGATTCCCCTGCTTGGTCAGGAGAAGGCTTCAAACCTTGCAGTGATGCTGGGTCCCCATGGTGAGGTGACAGGGATGTGTAGGTGACACAGCCACCTGGACCAACACCCAGGCTGTCTCCTGGGGCAATAGGAGATGTCACTTCCTCACACCGAAGGGCGTTTGCTGCCTGTGACGCAATCCCGGGTGACTGTGCCATGCTGTGGGCAATCCTGCAGGGATGAGGAGCTGTGCTGGGCCCTGCTCACTCCTCTCAGGCTCAGTAAAGTACCCCGGGGCACTGCAGGCAGTCAGCCCTGCTTCCTCTGTGGGGAAATCGAGGCAGAGCCGGGGCTGGAGGAGGTGGGACTCAGGGATGTCCCATGTCCTGCTCTGGGCCAGCTCAGGGGTCACTCTTGGAGCAATCCCACCACAGGGATAGGACCAGCACCCAGTCCCTGTGCTCTGGAGGGGCTGGAGGTCCCTTGTACCAGTGACAGGCTCTGTGACACCTGTCCCATGGGCAGCAAACAGGCTTTGCCCACCACATTCCAGCTGCTTCCAGGTGCTCCCAGGTACCTCCACACATCTATGCTCAGGAACAAATTCTTTGCAGAAAGTGAGATTTTGTTGCCTGACCAACAGCGGTACCACTGCACCGGGTGCCAAATTTTGTTTTCCCCGGGGTGTGCATTTTCCCCCCGGATCTTGGTTGGGAGCATGGCAGCATCTCCCAGCGCAGCGTGTCCGGCAGCAGCCCCCGGCCGAGCCCGGAGCTTTCGGCACGGCTGGCCGAGGCAGAGCCGCTCCTCCCTGTCCCCCCCGCGCAGAGGGGAGCGCGGAGAGGAAATTGCTGCTGACGGAGCTGCGAGCGCTGCCGGACTGGGGATGACTAAGTTTGGCAGTGCTACCTGCTGGCTGTTTTTCCTTTTATGGAGGATTTGAGCGAGCCGCTGCAGCAATTCTCCGAGAGAACCCAACGGGATCCACCCTGACCTTGGGGATGGGCACTGCCGGGCTGGGGAATGGGTGCCTGGCGAGCAGGGTGGGTCGTGAGCCCTCGGGGCGGCGCTCGGCTGGTAGAGGCGGGGATGGGCCCCCCTCGCCCATCCGGACGGGGCACCCGAATGTTTTCACTTTCTATTTTAAGGCGCTGGACGCTGGCCCCGAGCGGAGGCCTGGCCCGCGGTGCCAGCCGGGGCGCGTGGCTGCTGGCACCCTCCGTGCCACCTCCCTCCGAGGCCACCCTGCATCTCACACCCGTCCCAGTGCGGCTTTCCCACATCCCACAGGTGATGGGGTGAAGAGAAAGGCTGAAAGGGGATGTGTCTATGCAGGGGGACACCTCACTGGAAGGGGACACTGCTGCAAGGGCGGGGGCATCATCTGCTCAGGGACGTGCTGTTGTGAGGTGACAGCATTGCAGGGGGCACATTGCTGCAGAGGGACACAGCTCTGCACCCCAGAGCTGCTCCGTGGTGCTGAGATGGAAACGGGGCAGCCTTGGAAAGTCCCCAGCTGGTGAGAAAAGCAGAGAAAGAGAAACAAAAATAGCACCTTTCCAGTGACTGTAGTGGGGTGGCTTGCAGGGACAGGACTGGGCTTTGGCCAGGCTGCCTCAGCACCCAGGCCGGCCATCCCAGAGCCCCCATCCCGTGTCGAGGGGCTGGGACTGGGCTCCTCAGCTGTGTCCTGCATTCTTGGCATTATTCTCCTTTTTTCTCCTCCTCCTCCACCCCGGGGACAGCTCTCAAACCTCTCCATTTATGGACAGGAGGTTAGGTCAAGCGGGAGGCTGAGGGGACGCCCGGGTCCCTGGGGAGGGACAGGGGTCCCACGTGGTGCTGGGGGCTGTGACCACTCCTGGAGGTCACAGCAGGGATGATGTGTGGGAAGTTGAGGGTCACCTGGGCATTGCCCCTGGGCTCCCCACCGTGATGCCCAGTGCCACTGGGACCCCCACCCAGGGTGGTTGTTGGGGTCACCCATCCCCCCAGGATGCTGGTGCACCCCGAGCTGCTGCAAGCAGATGGGGACAAAACAGGCCCTGCAGGTTGGGAGAGTTTTTTCCTCTTGCTTTATTATTTTATTTTGAAGCCAAAAGCTGCCAGTTTGGGGGTGAGGCTGCAGCAGCTGCACCCCAGCCTAGGGGGGAAGGCTGGATGTGTCCCCAGCCCCAGGCCACTGAGGAGTCACTGGGGCAGGGTGAGATGACTCCGAAGCCACTCCAGATGATGAAACATCCTGACTCATTCTAATCATTAATATTAAAAAAAAAAAAAAAAGAAAAAAAGAAAGAAATGACTCAGGCAGCAGTACTCTGCCATTGGGTGGTGACAAAGTGGCTGCTTGGGGTTAGGCTTTTGGGGTGGATTTTCCCCTGGTCTATAATAACACCTTGGGGTGTTGCTGAGAGCAGTGAGCTGAGGGAGAGGCAAATGTGCTGCTGGAGATCCTCCCACTCTGCCGTGCTCTAAAGGGCAGTACATGGAAGCCCCTCCTGAGCCCTGGGATGTCCCAGGCTGTCCCCTGTCTGGGGAAGGACAGTGGCACCTTGTGGGGAAGGGTGAGGTGAATGAATATCAGCTTTTTTGGGGTGTTTTAACCAGGCCTGCAGCCTCCTGGCCAAAACTCTGCCCCCATGGGCTGGAGGGCCAAGGGAGGGACCCTGGGACTCATCCCTGCACCCTGTGGGGGCTCATCGACCCCTCCCCGGCTCCTGGCTGACTCAGCCATGCGGGATTCCCATAGTTTCCGTCAGATGTTGCCTGGAGTAAATGGGGAAGAGGTTTCACAAGCCCCGGTAATTAATGCTAATTACAGAGCAGCGACATGGGAAACATTTCTTCCCCAGGTGTCCTTCCAAAAATGGTTTTGTGCAGGTGTGGCACCATCCTTCACTTGTCATTAGCACCGCTCCGCCTGGGAGAAGGTGAAACCTTCGAAGGCTGGACTGTGGGAACGGCGTGGCGGGGAAGGTCCCTCCCCACGGCCCCGCGGGCGCCCGGCCCGGCTGCGGCTGCTGGCGGCGGGGTTTGGCTGCAGGGCAGGGCTCATGCAACCCCGGGTCAAGGCAATCCACGGGGAAAAAATACCCTCCGACCTCCTTGAGCAGCATGACTCCTCCTGGCAGCTGCTGGCCGAAAAACAAAACCATGGAGAAGGGGCTTGGAGCTTTTTTCTTTCTTTTTTTTTTTTTTTTTTTTTAGCTTGGTTCTGCTGCCTGCATTGGAGGGACAATGACATCCTCCTAGGACCAAGGGCTCATGCTGAGAGGGGTTGAGCTTCTCAGAGGCTTGAAAAAGTTAGGCTGAAGGGGTTTAAAAACCCCTTTTCATCTATTTCTTCTCCTCACTGAGCTGATCATGCACAGCCCCCCAAATATAAAGTATTATAAATAAGGTAAGGCAAAGGTGGGCCGGGAGACCTGAGCTGCAGAGCCAGCTGGGATGGGGAAAGCCTCCCCTGTCCTAGGACATGCTGAGCAGCTACAGTGCTTGGGCTGTAGGAAATCTCTACTTCCCTTTATCTGGATGGAGAAAGAACTCACAGAAGACACAATTGGGCAAGGTGTGGAGGAAGGGAACACTTTGTCCTCTGTACCCACAGTGACAAATGGCAGAAATCCTGGACTGTCAGTGGCAGACAAGTGGGGTAGAGGTGAGGAAATCATTCCATGTAGACTGCAGTGTCTTCATGTCTGGACCCTGATTTTATGTGATTTTTATGGAAGATTGAGCAGTGGGAAGCAGCTTGGAAGTGATGCAGTGTTGCCAAGTGGTGGTGGTAGCATGACCTTTAATGGTGACTATCAACCACCCTGGATGGTGGCAGGGATTGACAGCTCTCTTGGTGTCCCACAGCCCTGTTTTGATGTTTAAAATTGGTCTCTGAATTGTGGGATTTACATCTCCACCCAAGGATGGTTGTGTCTTATTTGCCTTTAGGCTCGCGACTTTTGGAGCAGAGGAAGATGAAGGGGCTGGTCCTTCCCTGTTTGATGAGTATACCCCAGGCTGGAAACACATTTAGGAGTGGAATTAATGTCAGAAGACTTGGAAAAAGCTCACAGAAGGGGAAATCAGATGGGATTAAATCCACCCAGAGCCAGTTTCCAGGCCATTTCCATGCTTCTCCCAGTCCAGGGGCTGTAGGTGCTGTAACTCCCTGTCCCCTGGCCAGCCAGGGTGGGGACCTTGTGACAGAGTGGGTCTGGCAGGCAAAGCCTCATTCCCACTGGGCTGGTGAGCTGGGAAACCGGTCCTGGCACAGGAGAAAACCACCTCCTCCACAGGCTCAATGGGAGCTGTGACTGTCTGTGGGGTTTTCAAACAATCGTGACTTTGCTGAGCTGATTCCTTTTTGATGTGTGCAGACTTTTCCCTCTGACTTTCCCTTTGCAGTTTTCCCTCACAGCAAGGGGAGTTGCTGTGCATATCCCAATGGATGGGGCTTCTCCCACTGCTCCATCCTCTCTCCTGTCTGAGGGTGGGGAGGAGAAGGGCCACGCCAATCCCAGTGCTGCTGTCTGCGAGCCAATTCCCCCAAGGATGGTGCTTTAATGAGATGTCACAGCTAATGAGTCTGCTGGCACTGGCAGAGTGCTCGTGGAGGAACGTGCTGGGAAATGGTAACACAGCAAGTCTCAGCGTTGGGATCGTGCAGCTTTCCAGGCTCTGAACCATCCCAGAGATGGGAATCCATGGCAGCAGCTGGGTGAAGGACCCCAGCATTAGCCAGGAGCAGGTTGCTGACAGCCCACTGCCTGCTCACTATCAGAATGTGATTGGGCCAAGTGAAAGGAATAAATTCATCCCAAAAAAGTGGGGTGGCCAGCAACCCAGCTAAAGCAAATATTGGGAGCTCCCAATACACCAGGCACCAGTGCAGGGTTCATTAAGTGGGACTGGTAATTTATGGGAAGAAATTCATGCTGCTGGTGGGCTCATCTGCACTGTAAGACCCCCCTTGTCCACAACCCAAAAAAGAACATCAGGCTGCCAGCAGATCTGGGGCTCTCCTTTACAGCAGCTGGGCTTGAGAGGCACCTCAAGGTTCCCTTGATGAGTGAATGTCCAAGTTCCCTCTACCCCAGTACATAGAGACTGGGGGAGCTTAAAAATGTTTTCACTACTGAGCACAAAGAGTTCTCTTGGAAGCAATTTATGCCCTGGAATCTGCTGGGAGTTAACACACAAAAGTAACAACGGAGGTTGGGGAGGGGGCTCCTGTCATTGTTCCTTGAGCTGATGCACAAAGGAGGGGAAATACAGAGACCTTTTCTCTCCCTGTGCCTGCCCCAGGAGCAGGGATGCAGGATGAGCAGGGTGCAGGATGATCCAGGGCACCCATCCCATAGGAGGGCACCCCCAGCACAGGGGTGCAGGGCAGAGGAGGGAGGAGATTCATTGCTAAATTATATTCCTGGTGAATTTAGGTTCACAAAGCGATGGAGGGGGGGAGAGGGCCTCAGCTGCTCTCTGGTTTCCGGTTTCTGCTGCCTCTTGCTCCAGCTGGTTACCGCAGACAGGGCCAGGTTTTGCCATTTAAGGCTGATTTCCCTCGGGCTGGGCTGTGCCGAGAGCTGCCTGGGACGGTCCCTGGGCCACTCGGTGTTAATTAAAATGTGCCCAGAGAGCCGTGGGTGCTCTGGGGGAGGAGGGAGAACTCTCACCACCTCACCATGCCTTCTTTCACTGATCTCCACGGCAGAGGAAAGAGCCAAGGGAAGGGGTCTGGGTTCATCTGTGGAGCGACGTGCCCGGTCTCGGATGGGCAGGACAAAACCTTTCCTGGTCCCAGGGGCAGCAGGTTCCAAGCAGAAGGCTCTGGTTCCACAGATCCAGCCCTGAGTGAGGGACCCAAGCTGAGCAATGCCAGGGTAGAGCTGGGACACCCTTTGTCCTGCCAGGCTGTTGTCAGAACTGAGCCCATGCTGTGCTGGGGCTGGAGCTGCCCCACACTCTGGGCTTCCTCATTCCTGTCACCACAGCTTGTTGCTTCTTTCTTCCTCTTGCTTGTCCCCATCTGCCCCAAGCTCTTGCAAAACACGAACAAGGGTTCCCAGAGAGCGAGATGTGCTATGCAGCCCTCTCACAGCCTTGGGCAGTGATCTGGGAACCAAAAGGGCTCCTGCAAAGCCCCATAGGAAAACCACTCCCTGTTTTTTCTGCATGCTGGCTTGCCTCTTCTTTGGGCTGTGAAACCCTAAAGACAGTGGCCCCTCTTTGTGTCCATCTGAGTCCCACCAGGGCCTCTGTACCCACTTGGCTTCTTCTGCTGCTCTGTGCTCCAGCAATGGAGGAGCTCTGGAAGCCACCTCTGCAACCCCTCATGGCTGTGGCTGTGGCATGGGGAAGGGAAGAGAGCAGGAATGTGGAAGAGTTAACTCCATTTATCGTTAAAGGCTGGAGGAGGGAGAGGTGTGTTCATACCCCGCCCTGCTCATGCCAGCAAAGGTTGCCTTGGGGACACTTGGGCCAGGGAGTCCCCAGGGCTGTGCCATTGCTCCAGTAAGTGCCACCTGCGGGTACTCGAGGTTCTAATGGCACTCAAGTGCATTTTTCAAATATTCTCAGGGCTGATAACATGTCTGCTGCTCCAGAAGGGCTCAGTGCCTACCCAGGCACTCATCACCCACACGGGACAGCAGAGCTGGCACCCCAGGGTGCCACAGGGACCAGAGAGAGCAGAGCTCTGCAGTCTCCTCAGGAGCGGGAGGGAACCTGACATCTCACTCAGCCACCTGAGTCCCACCACAATTTCTCTTTGCAGACCTTCACCCCACAGCCCGCCTGTGGTGGAATGAAGATGGATGTGACCTCAGTAGTCCCAGATCAGAGCAGGTGAGGAGGGAGCAGGGCACTTTAATGAGTCAGGGGAGTGACAGCCAGTGCCTGGCACCCAGGGCTTTGGTTTGCCTTTCTCCTGAGATCTTATCACCTGCCAGCAGGAATGTGTGAAATAAGCCAAACAAAGCATGTGTGGAAATACTGTCTCGAGTGAGGGATGGAAACTTTGGGGGCAATGGGCTGGGAGGAAAATGAAATGCAGGGGGGCTTGGTTCCTCTGCACCTGGGCTTTGTGATGGTGCTTTCCTGCCGTGCCCAGTCTGTGTGAGTGGATCAGGATGATATCAGAGCAATGATATAGTTGCAAATGTGCTGGCTTATTCCCAGGTTTGGTGCAGATTTTGATGTGAGCTGGACCAGAGAGGCTGGTTTGGAGCAGCACCACCCTGCAGAAAGTCAGGGTTCCCTCCTTCCCCACTGCCAGCCCATGGTGAGTGGCATCACCCCACTTTTAGCCCAGCCATATGGACCCCAAACAAGCCTGGCACCAGACAAAAACCACCTGGCTCACCCCCCATGCACCTGCTCTCCAAGGTGGGAGGAGAGGGAGAGTCACTGAATTTCAATTCAGGTGGCTCTGTGAAAGGGCTGAGTGCTGTGTAAGCACTGAATCACCCCTGAAGGTTTATTTAAACTTGGAGGAGTGGATGGGGCATTGACTAGAGCAGGTCCCACTCCTCCGTCACTCTCCCTGCCTGGGGAGAGCCTCTTGCGTCACGGCTCGGCACTGGCTGTGCAAACAGAGCCGGGGGCCAGCCCAGGCAGGGATGGGGCTGGGAGCAGTTCCTGGGTTCCTCTGCATCCCTCCTTCTAGGAATGGGCAAACCCTGCCTCGCCCATTCATTCCCTGAGCATCCCTGCGCCTGCAGGGACAGGAGCTGCTGCAGGTCTGGGGTTGCTGGAGGGGAGGGGATCCCCACCTTTGGGTGCACCCACAGCAGCACCAGCACAGTCGTCAGATCCCTGTGACTTGATGCAGCAGCTAAAGGGGGTTTATGCCCCAAACCCAAAGCAGAGTTACCTGTAGAGCCACAAGTGCTTTCCATCACCTGGCATGGGTAGGAGAGTCACCCTGACTGAGGGCAGTGGCCATCCCTGCTCTCCCTGCCTCCGTTTCTCACACAGAAAACAAAGGCAGCATTATTCCTGCTCTCTCCAAGGTAAGAGAGGTCACCTCTGTCAAAGGCTTGAAGCCCCTAGATGGAAAGTGCCATTAGCCCGGCAAAGATCAAAGCGAATTTCCCGGCGTGCTTGGGTAGCCCAGGATCTGTTTCATTTCCTAGGTACGGTACAAACAGAAAACTCCATCCAGCTGCTCCCCTGCCTTTATCATCAGACACCAGGAAAAATCAATTCTCCAAGTAATTAAGAAGCAGTTGAAAATGCACCGTATGGCTGGGCACAGTGCCATGTAACACCTGGGGGAGCCTTTTGCCAGGACAGGTAACTGAACCCCAGGGAGCATCCTCGAGGGAAAGACCCCTTGGAGGTGCATCAGAGCCGAGGGGTCATGCAGTAGCATTTGGGTGGTGATGGGGGTGGTGTGAGCAGAGGCCAGAAGGCTGAGGCATGCAGAAAAAACCCAGGGAGAATCAGCTTTTTCTCTTCCCCTTCTGTTTTTAGCTGGAGGAAACATCCCCTGAAACTGATGCCAAGCCTGGCTGGAGGGGAGGGCTGCTCCACCACGCTCTGTCCCTGCAGGGAAGCTCCAGCAGAGGATTTAGCTTACAGCTGTCCCATTGCTGTGGCAGAAGTGGACTCCAGAGATGCCCAGGGTGCAGGGCTGGGAGCCCGGCCGGCATCGCCTCAGGGTCTGCCTGTGCCGGTGTAATCGCGCTGTGCTGCGGAATGACCTTGGGCTCAAAACAATTCCACGCTCGGGCCTCACAGGCTGTTGCTATCAAGGTCAACCAAAACAGCCCTGGCAGCACGTTTAACCAGTGGGGGAAGGGAGGGCTTTGCTCTGCTCTGGCTGGGCCAGCGCAGCCCAGGGAGGGCTGTGGGGCAGCAGGACGGGGCTGGGCAGGGGGTGTCAGCCTGGGCACTGCCTGATGGATGCTGACCTGGCTGCCTGCAAGGCTAGGAATGAAGTCTTGGCCTCCTGCTGCCTGTGTGAGCTGGGGGACCCTGGGGCCAGATCAGGATCTGAAAACGCTGGCACAGGGATCAGCTCAGGGATAGGATAGCAGTGAAAGGGCTGGGGAAGGCACGGGGCCACAGAGAGATAAGGCTGGAGGCAGCAAGGACAGGCAGGGCTGGAGAAATAGGTGGAGAAAAATCTTCAACCCCTCCAGCAAAGTCCACTTATCAGGGACAGCAGGCTGTAAATCAGGCACGTGCACCCTGCCACCACCTTTCCAACAGGCTCAGCAAAACCTGGCACAGATTGTTTGTCTGTGCCTTGAAAATGGAAAATGATGAATTTATACAGTTTTCCAGCATGATACAATGTAATGATTTTCATTCTTTGTGAATGGGAGGGATGCTCCATGCACTGTTAGCCCATCCATGCGGATGCAGCAGATCAGGGGAGAACAGCCTTGCACATGGAGGTCTGTGAAGGGAAAGGCTGTCCTCTCTGCAAAAGGACTGATAGATCAGAGGGAGCTCAAGGATCAATACAAAGGAGCAGAAACCTTGGGGAGGGGTATATGAGAGTAGAGAATGATGCTTAAAGGGGGAGATTCGAGACTGCAGCTTGTCAGGGATGAGCTGGCATCAGGGATGCAACGCAGCGAGCCAGGAAAATGTCAGGGGCTGTTTTGCTTCAGGTTTAATGCTGAATATGTTCCCATAAAGGGAGAGGTGGGGGCTGCAGTGAGGCCCCCAAACCTCTCCAAAGGGAGCGAAGGGCCTGCGGTTCCTGCTTAGATTTTACCTCCTGCAAATTCCTGTTACAGCGGATGCTGCAAGGAGAAAAGTGAAAGAGGAAGGTGCTGAGATGGTCCCTGTGTCTGTGAAACAGGGGATGTGGTCAGCACCTTTCCTTCTTCCTCTTGGGGAGTGGGAAGGGAAGGGAAAGGCAGTGCTTCAAAAAACCTCCATGATTTTTGTGCAAGGGTGATTCAAAGAGACTGTGGCGGTTTCAGAAGTTTCTACCTCTCTTCTCATTGTCACAACAGCAGGAGGGAGAGAAGGGAGGCCTGAGCACATGACAGAGTGAGAGATGGAAGAGCTGGTGCTGAAGGAGATGTGGAGAAATCCAAGCCAAAACTCCAAGTCAAAAAACTCTCAGGAATATTTCCCCCCTTTGACTCTCCCCTCCCCAAAAGTGTGGCAGATGCCATCCCTGCATGGGCAAAGGGCTTTGCTCTAGGGGAAGGGCTGGGAGAAGCAAAAGGAAAGCAGAGCTCACATGTTGTCCCACAAGTGCAGCAATTCCAGCCCAGCCATATCAGCTGACAAAGGGCAGGGAGGATCCTCCCTCGGATAGTTTTGTCCAGAATCAGTGCGAGCCAAGCACCAAGGACATGCAGGGAGAGACAAAGCAAAACATGGGAACTTGGGAGCCTGTGATGTCTGCTCCAAGGTAACATGACAGCCAGGAAGCTTTTTGCTCAGTTCCCTTTTCTCTCCTCTCAGCTCTTGCAACAGCCCAGAAGAGATGGGAAGAGAGCCCCAGCCATGGCCAGGGAGTTGGCCTGGCCCATCACACAGTGGTGAACATGGTGACAGGCTGGTGGCTTTACTGTCAAGGTGTCTTCAGTCTGGGAGGAAGTGGTGGCACCCAGCGATGTGCTGGAGGCCACATCCTGCTGTCCCACCAAGGCCAGTCCTTGCTGCCCCTAAAGCCAGGAGACACGAGGCTGGTGCCGCTGCCCTCCGGATGCTGGCGGATTGATTGCCTTCTGATTCAGTCCAATAATCAAGAGTAATTGCCTGGCGCTTCCCTCCCTGCCTAATGGGCTGTCTCGCATCGTGGCTCCCCAGCCTGGCTCCACCCAACCTGCAGCAGAGCACAGCATCCCACCCCTCTCATGCACACCCTGTCCATCTGCCCAAGACCCCCATGAGCCCCACGGCCTCTCCACCTGCCCTGACCTGGTGTTCCCCATCCCAAACTCATCACCCCAGTGGTGTTGTTGGACTTTTCCCTGCTTTATCAGCACATTCGTGGACCAAGCTTCCCCAGCTGCAAGGGCTATCAGCTCTACCCGTGCCTTGTGGCTCCCCTTATTTGACGTATAATCTTCTAATTAATAATCAGCCTTTTCAAAGTGGAATGCAAACATTAATTAATTCCCTATGAGGCAGGTAATTAACAGCAATGACTCCCATTTTACTGCCAGGGAAGCTGCGATAGAGAGATCTTGCATGATCCACATCGTGGTGACAAAGGAATGACTGGGCAAAGGCAGCTCCACTCCAGAAGGGCCCTGCAGGAGCCCTAGGCTGGGTCCCCTTCCACTGAGGGCTTCCTGTGGGGACTCTCCTGGGCTATCTCTTCTTTATCACTGTGGCCATCTCCAGTGACAAGGGGATGGCATAATCGCCAAGTGGCCTGGCAGGACATGTCCATCACTGTGGCCACCTCTGCCCTGAGGGATGAGGCATGGCCTTGGGGTGGCCCAGAAGAGCCCACAGGTCCTGTTCCTCTGTACCACCCCTTCAAAGCACCCGCCTGGGTGCAGCCATGATGATGAATTTGGGGCACCTTCATCAGGACGAGACACTCCTGGGGAAGGAGATGCCATCCAAAGGAAAAGGGTTTCTCTTGTATTCCCATATATGCCTGGTGTCCTATTGCCCCACATCCCTCCAGGTAATTGCAAATCTCCATCTAAATAAGCTTTTGCAGGTTCCTCCTGCTGCTCTCCTCCTTTGTTCGTCCCACAGCAGGAGTAATGAAGCAGGGGGAATAATGTCTGGGTTTCCTTCAGCGAGACCCACATGGGCAGTTTGGAAGGGAGCTCCATCCTCATCCTCCTCATCCTCACTGTGATCTCTGCAGCTCCCTGATGACAAAGAGCTTGCTGGTGTGGCCTGCCAGGACCTTGACTGCAAGCCTGACTCCTGCCTTTAAGATGCTGGACATGGGGTATCCCACTGAGAACAAGCCTTTTGAGCCTTTTTTTCTCCAGAGTATTTTTTTTACTTGTCACAACTGTTTTCAAGCGGCTGAGATTACACACCCAAGGTCCCCATGCTGAAGTCTCTGTGCTTCCAGCCGGCAACAGATTGTGAGTGGCTGCTGCTACTTTACTTACAGGGCTGCTTAATTAACTTGATTAATCAGCCCGTGTTCGCACAGCACTCTGGAGACGCAAAGCCCTCTGGTTGCTGCTGCCTGGTGCTCCGCGGCTGCTGCCCTCGCCTTTATTCCTGACCAGTCTTGGATTGTCACAGGGAAGAAGGGAATTGCAGAAAAGGCAGCCTGGGCTGGAGCAGCCACGTCTCCTACTCGAGCAAGATTTGGATCAGAGGACAGAAACAAATATTGCTCAAATCTGACCAGACCACTGCTCCTGTCGTGTCCCCTGCCAGCACGGGGCAGGATGGAGAGCGGGGACCAGGGGCCCCTGCTCGACTCGATGCGTGAACCAGAGCCAGCGCAGCGTTTCCTTCTCTCAGGTCCCGCTGCCACCGTAGGCACACGGTCTTTAATGGTGCCCGGTGGCGTTCCCGGTTGCCCGGGCGGGTCCAAGGGCCGAGGGCCTGGCGGTGGCTGGCAGGAGCCGTGTCGCCGCCGCCTGCTGACATCAGCAGTGAACTTGGCCCCGCGTCCCGCTCGTCCCGCTCCCGGCCGGGGTCAGCGGTGCCCGCCCGGCCCAGGGGTGCAGGTGACGGGCGCTCCACGTGCCCCGCGCCGGGCAGCGCCGCGGGCAGGGCGAGCGGCACCCCCGGGACCCCGCACCGCGCTACCCCCGCGCACCCCCTCCCCTCCCGGGGGGCCGCATCCGCCCGGCTCGCACAGACACGAGAAGCCAACGGGCCAGGACCCCCACCCGCGGGGCTTTGTGTGAGGGGTGGTGGGGGGGGGTAGGCTGCACGGGGGCACCGGAGCACCGCGAACCGCTGCGGGCAGCAGGCAGGCGCCCCGTCCCCAGAGCCGCCCGGTGACACCGGGGGCCGCGCCCCGCACCCCAGCCCCGCTCGGCTCCCCCCCACCCCAATATTTTCCCCCCTGTCGGGGCGGCGGGGCGGGGTGAGGCCTGGGGGGCGTGGCCAGGCGTGGCCAATCGGAGCGGCGCACTCCGAAAGTTTCCTTTTATGGCGAGGCGGCCGCTGAGGCGGACTGATATAAAGCGCGCGCGGGCGGCGGGCGGGAGCCGCCGCGAGCTCTGCTTGCCCTCACCGCGCGCGCGCCCCGCTCCCGCCGCCGCCTCGCGCCCGCCCCGGCTCCGACCGCGCCAACTCCCCAAAGGTGAGAGCGGCACCGCGACAGCGGGGGACAGGGCACGATACTAGTGGGAGTAGTGCCGAGCTGGTGTTATTGTGAATATCGGTGCCAGCGGGGTTCTTGGGACACGGCGCGCCCTTTGTGCGCTGGCGGGGTGGCGGCCCCGTAGCGCGCTGCCGCGTTTTAAGGGATAGAGACGCAGCTTCGCTGTTTAAGGCCGGTTTTGGGGGTGATGCTTGCGGAGGAGGGGTCGCGCCGCTGCCACCCGTGGGGCTAATCCGCCCCGTAAGAGGATTTCTGGTGCAGACGGGGGGAGCGGGTGGCTCGGCTGGGGTGTCCCGGGAGCGGCGGCGCGGAGCTGGGCGCGGGGCTTTGTCTGTTCAGCGGAGCCGCCCGTGTTGGGGTCGGGGCCCGGGGGCGTTGTCCCCCGTGAGGAGGGGCGCGGGCCCCCTACCCCGCACATACGAACAATCCTGGTGGCTGTTGCTTGTGGGGAGGGGGCGGCACCCCCTGCACGGGGCGAGGCTTTGGATCGGAACAATGCGGGGTTGGGGGGCGCAGGGGGAACCCCCCCGTGTGCCCGGAGCGCAGGTGCAGGCAGGCTGCCCGCTCCGGCTCCGACTACACTTCCCAGGCTGCCCGTGCGGGGCGGCACATGTGCGGCAGCTGCCGCCGCCCCCCCGCCACCGGATTATACCGGCGCGGCCGGAGCCGCCGGGGCTGAGCCTGGGCGGGCGGCAATTGCATAAGACGCTGGCTTTAATCCCGCCCGTGGTGCTGCCCGGTCGATGGGGCAGAGCCCCGGTC